>NC_137068.1:2622500-2625000 GCF_032717465.1 Coenobita brevimanus | reverse complement strand
GGGAACGGAGTAAAGATTTTTTTAACAGGATTCACCTCTAGGACAGTATGATGTAATAAGCAAAATAAATCGCTTAGGAAAAGGTGTTAGGGCGAGGGAGTGCGTATATTTTGCATCTCCGTTCTTGTGTATTGCGTGGACGGCTAAGATTAACGCTAGAATGAGATGCTAGTCACGAAGAAGTGCTATGGGAAGGATGTGGAGCCGAAGTATTGTCGTTTAATATGATGCTAGTCACGGAGAAGTGCCACGGAAAGGATGTAGAGCCGCAGTATTGTCTTTTAATATGATGCTAGTCACGAAGAAGTGTTATGGGAAGGATGTAGTGCCGCAGTATTGTCTTTTAATATGATGCTAGTCACGAAGAAGTGCCACGGAAAGGGTGTAGAGCCGTAGTATTGTCTTTTTCTGCCACTGAGCTACGTGAAATAAGCTGCAAAAGGAGGAAAATCTGGGCCAAGTTAAGGTGAAAGGAGTATACGTATTTTTGGGATTTTTTCGAGTTAATAAAAGGTGGAAGGGTGAATGTGGAATAATAATAATAATAATAATAATAATAATAATAATAATAGTGATAGTGGTGATGTCTTGGTGGTGGTGGTGGTGATGATGATGATGATGATGATGATGATAATGATAATAATAATAATAATAATAATAATAATAATGTAGTAGTCGTGGCAGTAGTAATAATATAATAATAATAATAATAATAATAATAATGCAAGTAGTAATAAACAATTCTCTATAATTATTTTTTTTTATTTTCGGGTAAAAATCCTCCTCTTTCCGTACTGTGAGAATTGTAAGTATTGTGTGTGTGTGTGTGTGTGTGTGTGTGTGTGTGTGTGTGTGTGTGTGTGACGGCAGATTGACGCTGGAATACGATGCTAGTCACGAAGAAGTGTAGAGCCAAGTTAAGATGGAAGAATTATATTATCGACTACCTATATCCCTCCTTTTCTTTCTCCTCTTAACTTTTCTCCTTCCATCCTTCCCTTCCATCCTTCCCTTCCTTGCTCTTTCATCTCTTCGTTTCTCTCCACTCTTCTTCCTTTTTCTCCTCCTCCTCCTCCTCATTTCTTCTTGATCCTTCCTCCTCCTCCTCCTCCTCCCTTCCTTCCTCCCTCCCTCCCTTCCTTCCTTCCTATTTCTCTTCTTTATTTTTCTCATTTCCTCTTCCTTCTTCCCATCATCATCGTCATTAACAACATTGTCATCATTTCTCTCCTCCTCCTCCTCCTCCTCCAATCTTAGGCATCAAGAAATTTGCTTATGTCTTATCTTCATCTTCGTCGTATGTCTCAGAGTTTTACTTAGCGTCTTGCCTTCCCACCTGCACTCTCTCTCTCTCTGTCTCTGTCTCTCTCTCTCTCTCTCTCTCTCTCTCTCTCTCTCCACGTTATTTATGCAGAGTATGGCGATATTGGAAGGATTTATTTAACACAGAAGAGGATAGGAAGGTTTAAAAGACAAAATAAATCGCTTAGGAAAAGGTGTAAGGGAGAATACAGGTCTCTACTTAATCATGTACCTGTCGTCCTCCCTTGCTCACCTTCCTACCCACACCCCTTCCCTCCCTCTCCCTCCCTCCTCCCTCCTCCCTCTCTCTCCCCACCCTCCCTCGCCTCCCTACCCACCTCCCCCTCTCACCTACACCCCCTCCCTATCTATACCCCCATCTTTCCCAGCCACTCCTTCCCCTCCTTACCTACCCCCTTCCCATCCTCTCCCTACCTACCCCTTTCTGTTTCTCCCTTCCCCCTCCCTCCCTTTCCCCTCCATCTTCCTTGTTATACACTCCCTCCATTGTGCTCCTTCCCTCTCCCTCCTCCTCCTCTTCTCCCTTCCCTTTTCCCTCCCTCCCTCCCTTTCCACTTCTCCTTCACCCTCTCCTCATCCTCATCCCTCCCTCCTTGTCTCCCTTCCTTCCTTTCTCTCCCCATCCTCATCTCTCCCTCCTTGTCTCCCTTCCTCCCTCTTCTTACCCCTCCCCCTATCTCCCCTCCTCAGTTACCTCCCTTCCCCTTCCTGTCAGCCCACCCCACCTCTCCTCCTCTCCCCCTCCTCCCCTTCTCTGCCTGCATCCATCCTCTTCCCCACGTACCGCTTTCCACCCCCTACCTACTCCCTCCCTTCATATCTTCTCCCTTCCTCCCTTCACATCTTCTCCCTTCCTCCCTCCATACCAACTCTTTCATATGTTACCTCCCCACCTCACCTGCCTTCCTTTCCCCGCCTCACCTGCCTGCCTTCCCGCCTCACCTGCCTTCCTCCCCGCCTCACCTGCCTTCCTCCCCGCCTCACCTGCCTTCCTCCCCACCTCACCTGCCTTCCTCCCCCACCTCTCCTGCCTTCCTCTCCCCACCTCTCCTGCCTTCCTTTCCCCACCTCACCTGCCTTCCTCCCCCACCTTACCTGCCTTCCTCCCCACCTTACCTGCCTTCCTCCCCACCTTACCTGCCTTCCCCCCCCCCAATTTTCTCACAGCCACAAGGTC
>NC_137068.1:2612500-2615000 GCF_032717465.1 Coenobita brevimanus | reverse complement strand
GGGGGTCAGTGTCAGGTGGGTCCTATAACATGCCTCATTACATCAGGGGGGTCATCCCCCAGTTAGCGGTAGGGGGGTCAGTGTCAGGTGGGTCCTATAACATGCCTCATTACATCAGGGGGTCACCCCCAGTTAGCTGTAGGGGGTCAGTGTCAGGTGGGTCCTATATCATGCCTCATTAAATAAGGTGGATCACCCCCAGTGCGCGGTAGGGTGGTCGGTGTCAGGTGGGTCCTATAACATGCCTCATTACATCAGGGGGTCACCCCCAGTTAGCTGTAGGGGGTCAGTGTCAGGTGGGTCCTATAACATGCCTCATTATATCAGGGGGGGCCACCCCCAGTTCGCGGTTGGGGGTTCTGTGTCAGGTGGGTCCTATAACATGCCTCATTACATCAGGGGGGTCACCCCCCAGTTAGCTGTAGGGGGGTCAGTGTCAGGTGGGTCCTATAACATGCCTCATTACATCAGGGTTGTCCCCCCCCAGTTAGCAGTAGGGGGGTCAGTGTCAGGTGGGTCCTATAACATGCCTCATTACATCAGGGGGGTCACCCCCCAGTTAGCGGTAGGGGGGTCAGTGTCAGGTGGGTCCTATAACATGCCTCATTACATCAGGGGGGTCACCCCCCAGTTAGCGGTAGGGGGGTCAGTGTCAGGTGGGTCCTATAACATGCCTCATTACATCAGGGGGGTCACCCCCCAGTTAGCGGTAGGGGGGTCAGTGTCAGGTGGGTCGGGCCTAAAATTTCAAATGGGCATAAAATCGTCAATTTTCACCCGATTTACACAAATTTGATATGTGACATCTTTGACTAGATATCCTGGTGTGTTTATACCTCACCACTAAAATGACTGCCGGCCACGGGTTTGCTGTGCCTTGGCACCGCTTGTTATTATTATTATTTATTATTATTATTATTATTATTATTATTATCATTATCATTATCATCATCATCATCATCGTCATCATCTTTGTCTTTATTTTCTTTACCCTTTTTTTCATTTCTTTCGTCCTTATTTCATTTCATTGGTCCTTTAATTTCTTCAATCTTTATTTTTTATTTAAAGGAAAAATAATAAAGTTTTTCCTAATTTTCCCAAAAGATTCGTTCATATATTTTTCTTTTCTTTTCAGACAGCTCAAGACAACCATCCCTTCATCTGATAAAGGTATGATTATGATTATTAATATATGTGTATGGATGTTTAGGGATGATGATGGTGATGGTGGTGGTTGTGGTGGTGGTCATGGTGGTGGTGATGATGATGATGATGGTGATGGTGGTGGTGGTGGTGGTGGTGGTGGTGGTGATGATGATGATGATGGTGGTGGTGGTGGTAGTGATGATGATGATGATGATAGTGATGGTGATGATGATGATGATGGTAATGATAATAATGATGCTGCTGATGATAGTGATGATGATGATGATAGTGATGATGCTGATGATGATAATGATGATAGTAATGATGATGATGATGATGGTAATGATAATAATGATGCTGCTGATGGTAGTGATGATGATGATGATAGTGATGATGCTCATGATGATAAGTGATGATGATGATGATGATGGTGATAGTGATGATGATGATGATGATGGTCTTTTTTTTAATGACAAATAAAATAAATAAAACCGTACTCGTTCTGATGAGGCTAATTAATAAAGATAATTAAGGTGGAAGTGACAACTATAACCATTATTAGATAGATAGATAGATAGATTGATAGATAGATAGATAGATTCATACACCGATGGATAGGTAGATAGACATATAGAGGGGTAAAGAAAATAATGAGATAGATAGATAGATAGATAAATAATTACATTGATAGATAGATAGATGGGTAGACTGATAGATATATGGATAGACAGAGAGATAGATGGAAGGATAGATAGGTAGATAGATCGATGAAGAAAAAGAACTTAGATTAGTAGGTATAGATAGATAGATAGACTGATAGATAGATGGATGGATAGATACATTGGTAGATAGACTGATAGATAGATATAGGAAATACATATGTAGGTAAAGGGATAGTAAGTAGGATTAATACGTAGATAGATGGATAGATAGGTAGATAGATAGATAGACAGGTAGATAGATGGATAGACACACAGACAGATAGACATATAGATAGATAGGTTGGTAGATGGGTAGACAGGCAGACAGATATAGATAGATAGATAAATAGATAGATAGATAGACAGGTAGGTAGATGGATAGACAGACAGAGATAGATAGATAGACCGGTAGACAGATAGATATAGATAGATAGAGAGACAGGTAGGTAGATAGACATAGACAGGTAGATAGATAGATAGATAAAAAATACTTAAGGTAAAGTTTTAAGAATCTTTGATCTTTAATTACAAGATTAAATAGTTTCGCTAATGACTTTTGAGAAGGTAATTAGGGATAATGACCGGAAGTGGAAAAACAGGTGAGAAGGCGTGTGACCTGACCTGACCTGAGGGAGAGAGAGAGAGAGAGAGAG
>NC_137068.1:2590000-2605000 GCF_032717465.1 Coenobita brevimanus | reverse complement strand
GTGGGGAAGAAAAGAAGGAAAGGGGAAGGGGAAGAGAGGGAAGGGAGGAGGAGAAGGAGGTGGAGGAGTGGAATAAAGCATGAAGGAAGTAGGAGAAGAAAGGAAGGAGAGAGGAAGAGGTGAAGGAAAGAAAGAACAGCGAAAAGAAAACAGGAGAGAGAGAGAGAGAGAGAGAGAGAGAATTAACATAACGGAGAGGAAAACTGTTAATGATGAAGGAATTTGCATTGAAAAGAATTCTGAAGGAAGATGGATGAAGAGGAAGAAGATGGAGGAGGAGGAGGAAGAAGAAGAGGAGGAGGAGGAGGGGGGGGAGATAGTAGTGTAGAGAAATGATGAATATGTGAAGGAAAAAAAATAGTTAATCGTTAAAATAATAATAATAATAATAATAATAATATATTTTAGTTTTAGCTACGGGCAAAAAATTCTACGGAGATCCTATGCCGGGTTTCGGGAGCGGCGTTTTTTGGTCAAAATGTGATCGCTTATTAATTATAGTAAAAGTTTTTCAATCTTGATGGGACCAAGTTTTTTCACATCAGAGATTTTTTGGGGATTTTTGTGCCAATTTTGGTGCGATATGAGTGTGTAGTTTCGGCTGCCCAAAATACACACACACACACACACACACACACACACACACACACACACACACACGGCTAGTGCTATAGTATATTAGATCATAATTATAGCTGAACGAGATGAAGTTTTAATTTAATGTAGAGGAGGGAAGACGAAAATTTTGATAAATGGAAAAAATGAAAAAAATTAAAAATGAGGGTTAAGAAAAAATAAAAAAAAATAGGAAGAAAAATAAGACATATTGTTATTTATATATTTATTTATTTTTATTTTTTTTATTTTTATTATTTTTGATTTTTCTGATTTATATTCTTTATTTACTTTCTTTTATTTATTTTCAGTTACCTTTTTTTTTATATATCTTTTTTCTTTATACTTTATATTAATTATTTATTTTTTTTATCTGGCTCTATTATTTGAGTGAGTCATAGGAGTTTAAGAGAGAGGTAAAGAGAGGTGAAATGCTCTCTAATTATGGAAAAGAGGAGAGAGATAAATTCGATAAAGAGGGAAGAAGAGAAGGAGAGAGAGAGAGAGAGAGAGAGAGAGAGAGAGAGGGAGAGAGAGAAGGTACGAGTTAATAAGGAGTGAAAGCAAGTATGCCTGAGAGAGAGAGAGAGAGAGAGAGAGAGAAGGTACGAGTTAATAAGGAGTGAAAGCAAGTGTGCCTGAGAGAGAGAGAGAGAGAAGGTACGAGTTAATAAGGAGTGAAAGCAAGTATGCCTGAGAGAGAGAGAGAGAGAAGGTACGAGTTAATAAGGAGTGAAAGCAAGTGTGCATGAGAGAGAGAGAGAGAGAGAGAGAGAGAGAGAGAGAGAGAGAGAGAGAGAGAAGGTACGAGTTAATAAGGAGTGAAAGCAAGTATGCCTGAGAGAGAGAGAGAGAGAGAGAGAGAGAGAGAGAGAGAGAGGAGGCTGTATCGAAAAGGAAGAAGCCGAGGACATGATAAATAAGAAACGAAGCGGAAGATGAGATTGAGGAGGAGGAGGAGGAGGAGGAGGAGGAGGAAGAAGATTGAGAAAGACGTGAAAAGACGAGAGGAGGAGGAAGGAAGAGGAGGTGTAGGATATTGAAGTAGAGGAGGAGGAGGAAGACGAAGAAGAAGGAGGAGGAGGAGGAAGAGAGAGAGAGAGAGAGAGAGAGAGAGAGAGAGGAATAGTAGTACTCTTAAGAATGGAGAAGAAGACGAAGAACATGATAGAAAAGGAAGAATTAGTCTGAAGAAGAGGAGGAGGAGGAGGAGGAGGAGGAGGACAGTGAAGCAGGAACCGCGATAAGAGGGTATAACTGAGATGGGAAGGTGTGTGTGTGTGTGTGTGTGTGTGTGTGTGTGTGTGTGTGAGAGAGAGAGAGAGAGAGAGAGAGAATGTCCCCATCAACACTTCCTCCAGCCTCACTTTTTCCTCCTCCTACTCCTCCTCTTCCTCCTCCTCCTCCTCCTCCTCCTCCTCCTTCTCCTTCCTTCCGTCTTCCTTCCTTTCTTTCTCTCCTTTCCTTTATTTTCACTTTTCTTCCATTTCCTTCACACAATTTCAGTCCCCCCCCCCCTCTCTCTCTCTCTCTCTCTCTCTCTCTCTCTCTCTCTCTCTCTAAAAGCCTTACTTCCTTCCTCTTAATATTAAAGACAGAAACACCTGTTTAATTATCACCTGACTGATTTAAGAGAGAGAGAGAGAGAGAATAAAAGAAACATATACATACAGATACAGACTAAGAGAGAGAGAGAGAGAGAGAGAGAGAAAGAGAGAGAGAGAGATCATGAAAGAAAGAAAGATATACGTATAGAAATAGATAGACTAACGGAGAGAGAGAGAGAGAGAGAGAGAGAGAGAGAGAGAGAGAGAGAGAGAGGCGATAAGGAGAGTGAGGCTGATAAAGATTAGAAAGGGAGAGAGAATGTAAGGGAGAGAGCCAGACTAACGGAGAGAGAGAGAGAGAGAGAGAGAGAGGCGATAAGGAGAGTGAGGCTGATAAAGATTAGAAAGAGAGAGAGAATGTAAGGGAGAGAGCTAGACTAACGGAGAGAGAGAGAGAGAGAGAGAGAGAGAGAGATACTGTGTGGTTGGTTAAAGAAAAAGAAGAAAGTGGAGAAAAACAAACAAGAAAACAAACAGCAACAGACGTATAAGAAGCCTCGGGTAAGGAAGCTCCCTAACACCTCTTCCTTAGCGATTTATTTTTGGATATGGCTGGCTAATATCCTTTTGTACGTTATTTATGCAGTGTGTGGCGATATTGGAGGGATTTACGTAACACAAGAGGACGGGAAGGTATAATAAGCAAAATAAATCGCTTAGGGAAGGGTGTTAGGGAGCTGCCTCCTCCTCCTCCTCCTCTTCTTCTTCTTCTTCTTCATTTCCGCCTTCCTTCCTGTCATTCTCTAACACCTTTTCCCTAACACCTTTTCCTAAGCGATTTATTTTTATCACACCTTATTGTCCTCTTGTGTGTTAAATAAGTCCTTCCAATATCGCCATACTCTGCATAAGATACGAAAGGATATTAACCAGATTTATCCAAAAATAAATCGCTAAGGAAGAGGTGTTAGGGAGCTTCCTTAACACGCCAAGATGAGAGGGTAAATTTAGGAAGGGATGTGGAGGATCAGGAGAGGGAGACCTAGAAGGAGATGGAGAGATTAAGTGTGTAAGGGAGAGAGAGAGAGAGAGAGACAGAGAGAGAGAGAGAGAGAGAGAGAGAGAGAGAGAGAGGCTGCCTAATTGTATGAGATTGATAGGAGAGAGAGAGAGAGAGAGAGAGAGTTGTCTTTATATCAGTGAGAGAGAGCAACAGGGAGGAGAGAGAAGGATTGAGATTACGGAAGGGAGAGGCAGACCGAGGACGAGATGAGGGAGGCAAGATGCGGGATTGTTAAGAGAAAGAGAGGTCGTTAGTGAGAATAGGGAGTGAATTGCTTGGTGGGATCTTCATGTCTGGCCCCTCACAGCATGCGGCGTTAGGTAGATAGATAGATAGCTGGATAGATAGATAGAGATGTGGGTAGATTGTTATATGTTTGTTGGTCCTTATGTCTGGGTACCCCTCACTGCATGCGGCGCTAGGTAGATAGATGGATAGATAGATAGATAGAATGATGGATGGATGGATAGATAGACTGTTTGATATATACAGTGGATGGATAGATAGATAGATAGGTACATAGATATAAATATTTAGGTATTAGGTAGATAGATAGGTATTTAAATAGATAATCTGTTCTTGTTGATTAACGGCAGTCTGTCTTCCCGAGCTGACCCATGAACCACAAGCAAATAACTCCTTGCATGGTAAAGACGCAGATGCGGCGTCCATCCAGGAACCAGTTACCACACTCTTCCCTGCGGTTTACGAGAACAGTCTATCTATTTACAAATATATTTATCTATCTATATATCTAAGTATTTATCTTCATATCTATCTATCCATCCATTCATCTACGCTATCTATCTATCTATCTCTATCTATCTGTCTCTATCTATCTATCTATCTATCTATCCATCTACTGTATCTGTATCTATATGTCTGTCTATCAAGCTGTCTATCTATCTATCTCTGTCTATCTATTTGACTGTCTGTCTGTCCATCTGTCTGTCTGTCTATCTGTCTGTCTCTGTCTCTGTCTATATCTATCTGTCTATGTCTTATCTGTCAACCTGTCTGTCTATCTCTATCTATCTATCTAACGCCGCATGCTGTGAGGTGTAGGCCAGACCCAAGCAACCGGCAATTTCCTCCTTATTTTCACTATCGACCACCTCTCCTTCCGTTGCCCTGCACCTCATCTCGTTCCCGGTCTTCCTCTCCTTCCCCCCCCCTTTTATAATCTCCATCCTTATCATTCCCTCCTGTCTCTTGATAGATAGATAGATAGATACATGGGTGGATAGGTAGATAGATTGATATGGACACACACACACACACACACACACACACACACACACACACACACACACACACACACACACACACACACACACACACACACGTCTAGATAAATAGATTGTATGTGTGTGTGTGTGTGTGTGTGAGAGAGAGAGAGAGAGAGATCCCTTGTTTTTTTTTGTTTTTCTTTCAGAAGGCCATAATTCTCTCTCTCTCTCTCTCTCTCTCTCTCTCTCTCTCTCTCTAATTTGTTACGCTGCCATGATCTTTTTTGCAGTAATCAATCAGTGTATGTGTGTGTGTGTGTGTGTGTGTGTGTGTGTGTGTGTGTGTGTGTGTGTGTGTGTGTGTGTGTGTGTGTGTCTGTCTGTCTGTCTGTCTATCTATCTGTCTGCCTACCTACCTACCTACCTACCTACTTACCAACCAACCAACTGACCTACCTACTACCTACCAACCAATCAACCTACCTATCTACCTACCTATCTATCTATCTATCTATCTATCTTTTTTCTCTGTATATTCACAATCTTATACACACCAAATTCTGTAAAAAAAAAAAAAAACTGATTATTTAGAAAAAGTATATTGATTTTCTGTATTGCTCTACCAGACATTTTGGGTCACGTGTGGAGTTTGAATCGAGTGTATTGTATTTTTCTCGTATTTTTGTATTCCTTGTATTGGGTTATTTTTGGTGGAGGGGAGAGGGGAGATTTTGTGATTTATTTGAATTTTGAGGTGGCTGTTTCGTGTTTGTATTAGATTTTGATTGTAATATATATATATATATCTAAGATTCTCATTTATGCTGCATTCTTCGTTACCTTTTTAAACGAGTGTTATTAGAGTGAATACGTATTATATATATTATGATTATACAGTATATCTAGCTATCTATCTTGTCAAACGCCTGAATCCCGTACGGGGTGGCCACAAACAAATCGCCTCCACGTTGTCCTGTCCCCCGCCATTTCACTGCCCTGCTCCCAACTCACACCCCCCTCTCTCATATACCTCTCCGCTCCATCCCTCCATCTCATCCTCGGCCTCCCCCTCCCTCTCCCCTCCTCCACCTCACTCACATACACTCACTTGTCAGTCTCTCGCCCTCCATCCTCTCCACATGGCCAGACCACCTCAGTGTTTTCCTCCTAACGCTTCCTATCACATCCACACCACAACGCTCCTTTATATCCTCATTTGTCAGCCTGTCTCTCCATGTGACTCCACAGGCTTCTCTTAAATAACTCATTTCCACTGTTCTCACTCTTGACTTGTGTCCTTCCAACAACGTCCAAGCTTCACTTCCATACGTTAGAGTTGGTATCACAATACTGTCATGTAGTAACTTTTTCACTTCCATGCTCACTTCCCTGTTTCTTATCACTGCTTTCAAGGAACCAGCAACCTTTCTTCCCTGCTGTACCCTTTCAAGCACTTCACCCTCCAAACTTCATCCTTACTCATCGCACTACCCAAGTACTTAAACGTACTCACATTTTCCAATTCCTCACCATCCAACCTCGCTGTACATTCACTGACTTCACCTCTCTCAAAGACCATCACTTTACTCTTCCCTACATTCACCTTTAGATTCCGTTTCTTACACACTCTCCCAAACTCATCCACCAAACCTTGCAGCTCCCCTTCGTCTTCACTCAACAACACAGTATCATCTGCAAACAACAGTACAGGGAGTTTCCAAACACTATCCTCTCTCACCAGGACCACTCCAACATCCACTACCTTACCTTGTACGTCTTTTATTACCCCATCCATGTACAGATTGAACAACCATGGAGACATGACACGTCCCTGTTTCAACCCAACTTTCAAAGAGAAAAATTCACTTAGTTCACCATCCACACGCACTGCAGCCTTAGCACCATCATACATACTCTTCACAGCGTTCAACAACTTCCCATCTACCCCATGTATAATATATAATATATATTATTAAATGTACATAATATATATTTTATATGTATTTTGCAATATATATATAATATCTTCTGCTTTTCCTTTCGGGAAGATATTAAAGAAAATAAAGAAAATGAGAAATAAGCGGGTTATGATATACAGCGGATTATATATATACGAGTATCTATCTATCTATCTATGTATCTATCTATATATGTCTATATATCTATCTATCTATATATCTATCTATATATCGTTCATGTGCCTTTATGCAATCAGTCCACAACATAGTACAAACACATCGCCTGTTGCATTGCTGCGTATAAATGTGATTTACCAATTTCCCCAGTTTACCGTACGTGGTGTGTGAAAAAAATGTTGTTTGGGAACACACACACACACACACACACACACACACACACACACAGAATTACCCTCCTCTCTTTTTCCCAGTCATCTTCATAGCCCTCTTCTCCCTCCTCTTCATACCTCTCTTCTTCATCCTCCTCCTCTTCTCTTCAGTCTCTCACTCTCTTCCTGTTTTCCTTTATTTTTCATTTTCTTTATTATCTTTAATATCTTCCCATTTTCTTTACCACCCCATTTCTTGTTTTTCCTTTATTTCTGTATTATTATTATTATTATTATTATTATTATTATTATTATTATTATTATCATCTGTTATTTTGGTGTTTTTCTGTTTTCTTATGATTATTTTAGTTTCTCTCTCTCTCTCTCTCTCTCTCTCTCTCTCTCTCTCTCTCTCTCTCTCTCTCTCTCTCTCTCTCCCCTCGACACTGATAGTCTTTTCATTGCCTCTCCCTTTTATGAATAGAGAGATAAGTCGACATGAACAGGGTGTGTGTGAGCGAGTGAGTGAGTCAGTGAGTGAGTGATTGAGTGAGTGAGTGAGTGAGTGAGGGAGGGAGTGAGTGAGCGAGCGAGGTATTGGTGAGGCGAATGAGATGGGCATTGAGAGACAGACTGAATGAAGGATGATATTGAGATTAAAGACAGTTGGATGGTTCCCTGCATAGATAGATAGATAGGATAGATAGATAGGTAGATAGATAGGTAGATAGATAGATGGATTTTTGTCATGGTGTTTATCCTTTACTGTTTATTGTCTCTCTCCCTTTATAGATAGATAGATAGATGGGTAGATAGATAGACAGATAGATGAATTATATATCTATCAGGGGAGGACAGGAACTCCCTAAAACACACGTAATAAAGGATTGAAACCCAAGGTAGGTGTTTGAGTTTGGATTTGAGAGCTTGTGTGTTTGTTTGTGTTTGTTGAAGTTGTGAGTAGGTAGGTAGGTAGGTAGGTAGGTAGGTAGGTAGGGAGGGAAGGAGATGGATAGGTAGGTAGATAGATAGGCAGGTAGGTGGGTAGGTAGGTGGGTGGATAGGGAGGGAGGGAGATAGGGAAGGAGGGAGGGAGGGAGATGGGTAGGTAGGGAGGTAGGTAAGGAAGGGAGGGAGGGGGAGGTGGGTAGGTAGGTTGATAAGTAGGTAGGTAGGTAGGTAGGGAGGGAGGTAAGGAGGAAGGGAGGGAGGTAGGGAGGTAGGTAGGCAGATAGATAGATAAGTAGATAAATAACCAGTTTGAGAGTTTAAAAAATAATAAGACAAAAATGAAAAAATCCCCCCCCCCATCTCGAATTTATAATCAGAATCTTAGCCCAGATTTTTGCATTGATTAAAAAAAAATCTGAACATTATTTGCAAAGAAGGAAGAAGTATTTTTTTCGCGTCCAATTATATGCAAATTCTTGAGACAATAAGAAGACAGGATTCCAGTGACTTGGAAGATTAGGGTGCGTCGTAAAGTTGGTTTTGTGGCGGTTTGGTTTGGTTTATTGTTTTGTATTTTTCTTCATCGTCTCCTCCTCCTCCTCCTCCTCCTCCTCCTTTCTGTGTGTGTGTGTGTGTGTGTGTGTCTGTGTGTGTGTGAGAGAGAGAGAGAGAGGGAGAGAGAGAGAGAAATAACGTAGGGTAGGGGTGTGGTCAGAAGGAGGAACACAATGGGAGTTTTGTTTTTCTGAAGAAGGGTAATATTTTCTTTATTTTTCTTGAGAGAGAGAGAGAGAGAGAGAGACTAACCCATTGTCTTCCGTTCACCTGAGGACGTGACAGGTAGAGAGAGTCCTGTGTACGTTTTTTTATTTAGTGCCCCCTACACACACACACACACACACACACACACACACACACACACACACACACAGACACACTGGCCTCTCTCTCTCTCTCTCTCTCTCTCTCTCTCTCTCAGGGTGGACAGTTGCGTAACCCATTTTCTGTGGCTACTTATCATCCTTGCCACGTCTTGACCCTCTCCTCTTCACAGACCCTTGGGGGGATACTCTCTCTCTCTCTCTCTCTCTCTCTCTCTCTCTACGCATCATTAACTTTATTTTTTATTTATTTATTTGCACTGTTATCTTTGTCATTTAGTTCTTTGTTATTATTATTATTATTATTATTATTATCGTTACTCTTGTTATTAACTATTATCATTTGTTTTCGTTTTTGAAGGCTCCAGGCGTCGGCCTTGGTCAGCTAATGGCGGCTCTCCATCCTGCTAGATCTCTGGCAGCCTCCTTGTTCAGTCCCTTAACCCTGAGGTCACATTGAATGACCTCGTCCCAGGTCTTTTTTGGTCTACCCCTCGCAACCCCACCCCCAATATTAACACTTTTCACTTTCAACACCCAGTTATCATCTCCCATCCTCTCCACATGCCCAAACCACCTCAGTCTACCTCTCCTCATCACAACACCAGTACACTCAAGTCACATTCCACCTGTCAACTCTTCCATCGTAAACGTAGCCCCTCCTTTCCCCAGGCCTAGCAATCAGGGACGCATTGCACATCCACCTAATCATTGACATTCCTGTACGTTTGAGCCTACGTATATCTTCTTCCTTTACTGCCCAGGTCTCACTACCATACAGCATCACACTCCTAACACATGCCGCATACAAAGGCCCCTTAGCACGTAGGGAGAGCCCTCTCAATGTCAGGAGAGGCAACAGCTCCCTGAACTTCTTCCAACCACTCCTCACCCTAGCCACAGATCTAGCTCCAGCCCCACCTCCAGCACACAACACGTCTCCCAAATAACAAAACTCCTCCACACACTCAAGAGACTCACCAGCAAGATCAGTCCTTTCACACCTGACAATCTCCACCTGCTCTCCCCGACACGCCCCACACATGAAATCAGCATTCTCTCTCAGTCTACCTCTAATACCACTACATCTCTTGTGCACCCACTTATCACAAACACTGCACAAGATGGAATTACTTCCCACGCCCTTGTGGCAAATTGCACATGGCCACTCTCCCTCTTCTTTGACAGTTATTATTATTATTATTATTATTATTATTATTATTATTATTATTATCATCATCATCATCACCATATCATCATCATCATTATTAGGCTAATTATTATTATTATTATTATTATTATTATTATTATTACTCATTATTATTATCATTATTATTATTATTATTATTATTATTATTATTATCATTATTATTGTGTTTATATATACTCTTCTTATTAATATTTTCTTTTTTTTTTTTTTTACAGGTAAGTTACGTTCTTCTCCCGTAGCACAAAAAAAGTAAGTACAAGAGCACATTTAGCACATGTTCACAAAGGTACAATCAGCCGAAGAAATATGGTACACCTGTGGTACGATGGATGTGAAAATGAATGAATATTTTTGACATGAATATATTAACTTAGAGACAGACAGACATAGAAAGAGAGACAGAGGCAGACAGACACACACAGATAGACAGACACAGAGACAGAAACAGACATGGAACAGACACACACACACACACACACACACACACACACACACACACACACACACACACACACACACACACACACACACACACACACACACACACACACACACACACACACACACACACACACAAAGCATATTGGTAAAAAAAAAAAAAGAAAAATACAAAATTTCTTAGTTCAAAAAATTACCCCAAGAATATATATGAAAAAATCCAAACTCAAAATTTTGGAATTGTCGCTTTTTTTTTATGGATTCATAGAGCGATTTTGGCCTCTCTCTCTCTCTCTCTCTCTCTCTCTCTCTCTCTCTCTCTCTCTCTGTTCTTCCTTCTGCCTTTCTCTCGTCTCCTCTTTCTTTCCTTCCTTCCTTCTTTCCTTCCTTCTTTCTTTCCTTCCTTCTTTCCTTCCTTCCTTCCTTCCTTCCTTCTATCGTTCCTTCTTTCCTTCCTTCCCTTCTTCCTTCCACATCATACCTCTCTCCATTTTTCCTTCCTTCCCTCCTTCCCTCCTTCCTTCCTTCCTTCCCTCCCTCCCTCCCTCCCTCCCTCCCTCCCTCCCTCCCTCCCTCCCTCCCTCCTTCCTTCCTTCCTTCCCTCCTTCCTTCCTTCCTTCCCTCCCTCCCTCCCTCCCTCCCTCCCTCCCTCCCTCCCTCCCTCCTTCCTTCCTTCCATCCTTCCTTCCCTCCTTCCTTCCTTCCTTCACATCATTTCCCTCTCCATTTTTCCCTCCGTCCTTCCCTCTCCCAGCTTCTCCTCTTTCCCTCCTCTCTCTCTCTTTTTATATAATCTTCATCCTCGTTATCTTCCTTCATCGTATTTCTCCTCCTCCTCCTCCTCCTCCTCTTTCTCTTCTTCTTCTTCTTCTTCTCTTGCTTTTCCTCTCTTCTCCTCTCCGCCTCTCTTCTTAACTCTTTCCTCCCTTCTCTCTTTCCTCATCTTTCTTCCTCTCTTTTCTCTTTCCTGTCTTCTCTTGCTTTTCCTTTCTTCTCCTCCTCTCTTTCCTCTCTTTTCCTCTCCTCTCTGTCTTTCCTTCCCTCTCCTCTCTCTTCGCTCGTTCCTCTCTTCTCCTCTCTTCCACGTCATTTTCTCTCTAACTCTCTCTCCACAAGAAATAATATCATCACCACATCAAATCGTCCTCCTTTCTTTCCTCTTCTCTCTCTTTCCTCTTCTCTCTCTTTCCTCTTCTCTCTCTTTCCTCTTCTCTCTCTTTCCAATCATCCCCTTTTTCCCCTGTTCTCCTCTCTTTCCTCTCCTCTCACTCTTTCCTTCCTGCTCTTCCGGTCCCCTCAGTCTTTCCTTCCCTCACTCCTCTCTCTCTTCTCTCTCTCTCTCTCTCTCTCTCTCTCTCTCTCTCTCAAGCAATAACATCATTAAGTCTTCAAATCATCCACTTACCTCCTTGCCTGCCTTATATAAATCTTCAGGAGACGAAAATTAAGATTATATATATTTTTTTTTCTGGCGGGCGATCGAGGAAGGGCGTGAAGTTTCCATAGCACTTCTTCGTGACTAGTACCATATTGTAGTGAAGGTGGTAATTTTTCGCCAGGTTAGAGGGAACGGAGTATAGAAGTGGATAGTTTTTTTTGTGTGTAAGATCAGTTTGGCCGTGTGGAGAGGATGGAGAGCGAGAGACTGACGAGGAGAGTGTATGTGAGTGATGTGGAGGGGGGAAAAGGGAGGGGGAGGCCGAGGATGAGATGGAGGGATGGAGTGGAGAGGTATATGAGAGCGGGGGAGGTCTGGGATGAGATGGAGGGATGAGTGGAGAGGTATATGATAGAGGGGGAGGCCGAGGATGAGATGGAAGGATGGAGTGGAGAGGTATATGAGAGAGGGGGGTGTAAGCTGGGGGGAGGGCAATGAAATGACGGGGGACAGGGCGACTTGGAGACGATTTGTTTGTGGCCAACCCTTACGGGATTAAGGCGTCTGACAATAGATAGATAAACAGATTAGTTTTGTCTCCCCCGTGTTTTCGCCGGGTAAGAAGCTCCCTAACACCTTTTCCTTAACGATTTATTTTTGGATACGGCTTGTTCACGTCCTTTTCTACATTATTTTTTTGCAGATTATGGCGACATCAAAAGAGACAGACAGACACAAAAACAGACACACACAGAAACACACACACACAGAAACACACACAGAAACAGACACACACACAAACAGACACAAAAACAGACACACACACACAAACAGACACAGAAACAGACACACACACAAACAGACACAGAAACAGACACACACACAAACAGACAAAAAACAGACACAAACAGACACAGAAACAGACACAGACACAGAAACAGACACACACACAAACAGACATAAAAACAAATACAGAATAGGACAGTAAGGTGTAATAAGCAAAATAAATCGCATTGGAAAGGGTGTTACGGAAGGATTTATATAACAGAATCGGACAGTTAGGTGTAATAAGCAAAATAAATCGCTTAGGAAAAGGATTTATATAACACAGATTCGGACAGTAAGGTGTAATAAGCAAAATAAATCGCATTGGAAAGGGTGTTACGGAAGGATTTATATAACAGAATCGGACAGTTAGGTGTAATAAGCAAAATAAATCGCTTAGGAAAAGGATTTATATAACACAGATTCGGACAGTAAGGTGTAATAAGCAAAATAAATCGCATTGGAAAGGGTGTTACGGAAGGATTTATATAACAGAATCGGACAGTTAGGTGTAATAAGCAAAATAAATCGCTTAGGAAAAGGATTTATATAACACAGATTCGGACAGTAAGGTGTAATAAGCAAAATAAATCGCTTAGGAAAGATGTTACGGAAGGATTTATATAACACAGAATAGGACAGTAAGGTGTAATAAGCAAAATAAATCGCTTAGGAAAAGGATTTATATAACACAGATTCGGACAGTAAGGTGTAATAAGCAAAATAAATCGTTTAGGAAAAGGTGTTAGGGAGCTTCCTTAACCGACGAGAATACGCAGGAAAAGAAGGAATTTTTTTTTTTGGATTTTATTTTTGGAAATGTCGGTTTTTCAAAATATCTGTTTTTCGAAAGTTGTAATGGAATTTATCGGTTTGCGTGACTCCCTTTCGTCGTTTTATCGGCTTCCGTAACTTGGCTGAAACTCCCTGGCCTTCACGTAATCGGCGGAGGGAGAGTGACGGCCAATTTCAGCCTTTGTGCATGCTGGCGAAGTACGAGGAGGAGGAAGAGAGTGTTTGTAGTGAGAGCAGCGTGTGTGAGACTGGTGGTGTGGTGTCGTGTGGTGTCGTGTGTGTGTGTGTGTGTGTGTGTGTGTGTGTGTGTGTGTGTGTGTTGTGTGTGTGTGTGTGTGTGTGTGTGTGTGTGTGTGTGTGTGTGTGTGTGTGTGTGTGTGTGAGGGGGGCAGGGAGTGGATGGAATGGATGGAGAGAGGGAGAGGAGAAGTTGAAAGGATGAAGAAGATGTAAGGAGAGAGGGATGTAGGGGGAGGGGGAGAGGGGTGGGGGTGGGGGATAGTAGAGGGGGAGAGGGGAGGGAATGGGGAATGGATAGAGAGAGG
Source organism: Coenobita brevimanus (assembly GCF_032717465.1). Classification (NCBI taxonomy): domain Eukaryota; kingdom Metazoa; phylum Arthropoda; class Malacostraca; order Decapoda; family Coenobitidae; genus Coenobita; species Coenobita brevimanus. Next base: position 2,591,236 of record NC_137068.1, on the reverse strand, counting down.
GGAGAAGTAGGAGTTGAAAAGATGGAAGAGAGGGCGTGAGGGGAGGGGGATGGGGGAGGGGTAGAGGTACGGGAGGGGAAGGGGAGGGGAGGGGAAGGGGAGGGGAGGGGAGGGGAGGGGAGGGGAAGGGGGAGAGAGTCAGTGTTGCCAAGCCAGTGCATTGTTTACAGGTGGTCAAATGTAAACAATAAGAGATGAGACAGGATGACGACCGTCCAAATTGTTTACATGTGTGTGTGTGTGTGTGTGTGTGTGTGTGTGTGTGTGTGTGTGTGTGTGTGTGTGTGTTTTACACCACTCTGTGTGAGGACGAGACGAAGACAAACACTCAAACAGATAATAAAGAGGAGGAGGAGGAGGAGGAGAGGGGGTAGTGATCAGTGGTGCTGGAGAGAGAGAGAGAGAGAGAGAGAGAGAGCACTGATCTTATAGGTCTCTCTCTCTCTCTCTCTCTCTCTCAGCCTAATGGCACCACTCACAGCAAAGTATCCAGGGTTGATCCGTCTGCAACTCTGCAAGGCGTCTCAGCTAATTGCATAAGTAGATACGAATTGCAGATGACTCTTGCACTAACACCTTCAATTGCCAGGCCTGGTTCAGTTGATGTATATGTATAGACTCGTGTAGGCATTATATATAATATGTATATTAGATATATTATTTAATGTGTGTATAAAATTTTCGTATATATATAAAATGCATGGATACTTTATAATATATATATATTTTGGAGAAACACATTCCACGCGTGTGTACAAATGTTTTTCGCGCTGTCACTTGCGGAGTTGCGTGGGACTGCAAAACTCCTGATGTATTGAGATTGAAATATGATTATCCTTACGTAATGGATTTTCCTTGTACCACGCCATGGTGTAGTGGTAACAGTGCCTTACTTCTGTCTAGAGATCTCGGGTTCGATTCTCTGCTAGAGCATAGAATAAATATATATATAGAGATAGATTTACAAGAGAGAGAGAGAGAGTCGCAAATTTACTATTCTGACGACTGATGTAGATAATGAATGGTTGGATTCGTAGTTATATTGGCATCTGTTGTGTTTATCTTACATGACCATAAAATGCATACAACAATAAACATCTTATAGGCAACTCACTCTGCCCTCACTGTTGTATCATTATTATTATTATTATTATTATTATTATTATCATCACATATTCGTCGTCATTCTCTTTTCATTTCTTCATCTCTCCCTTTCTCCCTTTAGTTCTCTCTCTC
>NC_137068.1:2575000-2585000 GCF_032717465.1 Coenobita brevimanus | reverse complement strand
TTGCTTCCTACACCTTATTAATCCCATGTATGTGAATGAAGGGGAGGTGGAGGGAGAGAAGGGAGACTGGTAAAGGTGGGGGAGGGAGGAAGGTGTGGTGTGTTGTGGTATGGTGATGTGGTGTTGTGTGGTGGATATACATGACACAGGATGGAGTAAGATGGTGCAGTGTGGTGTGGTGTGGTGTAGCGTGGCCTGGTGCGGTGTGGGGTGGTGTAGTGTGGCGTGGCGTGTTGAGGTGTGGTGTGGCGTCGTGCGGTGTGGATATGTGGTCTAGTGAGTCTGGTAGAGGTCACGTGATGTGTTCTCTCTCCCCTACAAAGGTAAAATTACAGGTGAACGATGCTGCAGGTGTGATTAATTAGAAATATAGAGAAATGTATGAGTGATAGAGAAAATGGTTAGAATTATAACGAAAAGTAAATAAATAATGACAATAATAAAGTTGGTAAAGCCTCTCCAACTCACCTCAACCCAAATCATTTTCCACATTTAATTAAGCACTATTGTTGAGAGATATGAAAAAAAAGTTGCAGGTTGATTACGTTTAGAAATTTCGGTGTTGCATAAATGAACGTAAAAATAATTGGGGTTTGCTCACACCTAATAATACACAATTTTAATCACGACTGTGAGAAAAAATTGGGATAAATAAAAATAGGTAAGTGATGATCCAGATGACGTCACGCAAACCCCGCCCACTGATCACGCCCAAACCACCTCAGTCTTAGAGATTCCTACGGGAGGCCCATACATACCTTCAGTTTATCTGGTTGTGGTGTATTTGGCGACGGTTTTTGGCTTTCCAGTGCCGGTTTGCGCATGAAAATGTGGAGAAGAATTCCCCTAGAGTGTCTGGGAAAAATTGGAAGGGCGAAATACCTGAGCAATCGCCATTTTGAGGTAAGGTAAAATATCAGTCTTTTGGTATGAGAGGTTTGCTTCCTATCTCTCTCTCGTGTATCGTAAATCGGCCCAGTATCGTCGTATTTATTGCCTTTATCGTAAGCCTCAGCGTGTGTAGCTTTTATGTGCCAAGTTTTAAGTATATTGAAGGCAGGATGATTGAGGTAGGAAAGGATTTAGTATAAGTTATCGTTCTCTCTTGTATATCGTAAATCTATCCAGTATCGTCGTATTTATTGCCGTTATCGTAAGCCTCAGCGTGTGTAGCTTATATGTGCCAAGTTTTAAGTATATTGAAGGCAGGATGGTTCAGGTAGGAAAGGATTTAGTATAAGTTATCGTTCTCTCTTGTATATCGTAAATCTATCCAGTATCGTCGTATTTATTGCCGTTATCGTAATCCTCAGCGTGTGTAGCTTATATGTGCCAAGTTTTAAGTATATTGAAGGCAGGATGGTTCAGGTAGGAAAGGATTTAGTATAAGTTATCGTTCTCTCTTGTATATCGTAAATCTATCCAGTATCGTCGTATTTATTGCCGTTATCGTAAGCCTCAGCGTGTGTAGCTTTTTTGTGCCTAGTTTTAAGTATATTGAAGGCAGGATGGTTGAGGTAGGAAAGGATTTAGTATAAGTTATCGGTTTTGTTTTGGTCGGCCATGATGGGATGACGCTGGCCACTCATCAAGCATAATATGTTTTCACTTTCCCGGCCACTCAGCAAGCGTAGTGTTTATTCTCTTTGGCATAGGTCTTGATTGCGTAACATATCTACCTTGCATAGATAAATAGACAGATAGATAGATGGATGGATTAACAGATAGATAGGTAGATAGCCCCTTTGGGGCTAAGATGCGAATGAATGTGTTTGAATGGATGAGTAAATGGGGAGTGTGTCGTCCTGTCTCGGCTACCTCCCTTTCCTTGGGGGAAGCAGCCTAGGTATATAGATAGATAGATAGTTATTGCTAAGAATTGTGAAGGAAAGATAAGATGAAAGGAGAAGAGGGAAAGGGGAGGGATGGAAGGAAAAAGATAAGATGAAAGGAGAAGAGGGACAGGGGAGGGAAGAAAGGAAGGAGGGAGGGTGTTGCGGGAAGGTGGAGGGGTTGAGGGAGGAGGAGAGGTGGAGGAGAAAAATGGATGGGGAGGAGAATTGTTGGAGGGACAGTTGAGGGAAGGGAGAGAGGGAGGGAGAGAATGAGGAAAACTAGGAGAGGAAGGTGGAGAGAGGAGGGAGATTGGGAGGGTGGAGGGAAGGTGGTGTGTGTGTGTGTGTGTGTGTGTGTGTGTGTGTGTGTGTGTGTGTGTGTGTGTGTGTGTGTGTGTAAGTGCGAAATAGTCAGGAGGTGGCCACGTTCTCTCTCTCTCTCTCTCTCTCTCTCTCTCTCTCTTTCAAACCCATCGACCGCAGGTAAGAAACACCTGTGGGCCGTCCTACAGGTAAAACACAGTATAAACACCATGTAGGGATCCCTCATTATCTATCTAGGAGCGATGTATCTATTTTAGCGCATTTTATCTATTTTGGAGCGATTTATCTATTTTCTATCTATCTTGCCAGACGCCTCAATCCCGTTTGGGGTGGCCACAAACAAATCGCCTCCACGTCGTCCTGTCCCCCGCCATTTCACTGCCCCGCTTCCAACTCACACCCCCCTCTCTCATATATCTCTCCACCCCATCCCTCCATCTCATCCTCGACCTCCCCCTCCCTCTTTCTCCCTCCACCTCACTCACATACACTCTCTTCGTCAGTCTTTCACCCTCCATCCTCTCCACATGACCAAACCACCTCAGTGTGTTCCTCATAACACTTCTATTTTCAGCTCGCGTATATTTTTTTTCGAAATTCTTGCACCTGGAAAAAAAAAAATATATATATATAGGTGTTCTGCGCTCTCCTGCTGACTTCATGGATTTTTTGTGTATTGTTAAAAAAAATGGATTTATCAGTTTGTGTGAAATGATTGTGGTTATTATTATTTATTTTATTATTATTATTATTATTATTATTATCCATCATCCAATCCTATGTCATCCCATGAGGAGCGTAGGAACCTGTGGCTAGGCAAGTTGATTATTGTTATTATTATTATTATTATTATCATTATTATTATTTTTTTTTGGAGAGCGAGCGAGCGAGCAAGAGAGAGAGAGAGAGAGAGAGAGAGAGAGAGAGAGAGAGAGAGAAAGAGGGCAATTTTAGGCCAAATTAAAGTAAAAAGATTAATTTCAAGAAGTATTATTATTATTATTATTATTGTTATTACTATTATTATGATTATTAGTATTGTTATTATTATTACTATTATTATTATTATTATTATTATTATTATTAAGAGAGTTCCCTGAGACGGAGGGCAAAATCCAAAAAACTTCTCTCTCCCGCCCAAAAAATTGAAAGTAAAAAACGTATTTCCTAGAACTTAAAACAGATTAGAGATATATTTATTTCTTTAATCTTGCTCTATTTTCTTTCATCCTAATCCCCTTCCTTTCATCTTAATCTGTTTCCTTTAACCTTAATCCATGGGTATATATCATCTTTGATCTCTGTCTCTTGGTAAATGTACGGCGATGTGTGTGTGTGTGTGTGTGTGTGTGTGTTATGTTCTCATGGTGTTAGTTTTGTGTGTGTGTGTGTGTGTGTGTGTGTGTGTGTGTGCGCGTGTGTGTGTGTGTGTGTGTGTGTGTGTGTGTGTGTGTGTGTTATGTTCTCAAGGTTTTAGTTTTGTGTGTGTGTGTGTGTGTGTGTTATGTTCTCAAGGTTTTAGTTGTGTGTGTGTGTGTGTGTGTGTGTGTGTGCATTCATGATAGAGAAGGTATTTTTAGGCCAAGTTAGAGTGAAAAGGGTATAGGTGAGGCTTCTGGGTGCTGAACAGAAAAAAAAAAAAGGGGAGAGAGAGAGAGGGAGAGAGAGAGAGAGAGAGAGAGAGAGAGAGAGAGAGGTGGTCTAGGAAGATGACAAAAAATTACAAAAGTGTGTGTGTGTGTGTGTGTGTGTGTGTGTGAGAGAGAGAGAGAGAGAGAGAGAGAGAGAGAGAGAGAGCAAGAACTACTAGGGCAAATCAACATCATAAACATCAAGGGCGTGACAAGATGTATTGATGTTTGCCGTGGCTGAGGTGGGTGTTGACGGGGTGAACAGGTGTGGGGGAGGGAGGGGAGGAAGGGAGGGAGGGTGGTAGGTGTGAGGGAGGGATGGTTGGAAAAGATGGGGTGAAAGGTAAGGAGTGGAAAGGAAGGGTAAGGGGAGGAGGAGAGAGGGAGGGTGGGAAGGAGGGAGGTGTGAGGGAGAGAAGTATGGGGAGAGGAGGCGAGGGGAGGGGAGGGTGGAGTAGTTTGGGGAGATGATGATGGGGAGAAGAAGGTAATGAAAGGTTTATGAAGAAGGTGTGATGAGAGGAGGGGAGGGGGAAGGGGAGAGGGGTGAAAGGAGAGGTTTTAGGGAGGTATTGATGGGGAGAAAATTAGTAATGATGAGAGGTGTATGAGAAGGTGGGGAGAGAGGTGTGGGGAGCTTAGAGATGGGGGGAGGAGGAAGGGAGGGGGGAGGTTAGGAAGGGAAGGGGGAGGAGAAAAGGGAAGAGGGAGGGTAGGAAGGGGATGGGGAAGAGGGGTGGGAGAGGAGGGAGATTTGGGGAAGGGGGAGGTATTGAGAGGTGTATGGGGGGGAGGGGAGGGTAGGGGAGGAGAGAGAGAGAGAGAGAGAAGGAATTGGGTAGAAGAGATGGGGATGATGGAAGGGAGAAAGTGTGTGTGTGTGTGTGTGTGTGTGTGTGTGTGTGAGAGAGAGAGAGAGAGAGAAAAGAAACAGGTGTAGCAATTGGAGAGTCAGGTGTGGAAAGGTAAATTAATCAACCTAATCACAAGATCCCGGAGTTGATCACTATTTGGATATCCTGATTCTGGTGATGGATTTTTATTAATGTGTGTGTGCGCGCGTTTTTTTTTTTATATATTAAAAATTTTGGCTGGGCAGGTTAGTTAGGATATATTGACAGGTAAAGAGGAAGAATTTGAATGATTAGATGTAAGTATGAAAAGGTAATGTGATTTTTAAGTTTACCTGTGGATGTTTTAAGGATAATAATAATAATAATAATAATAATAATACTGTTACTACCAGTACTGCTGTTACTACTACTACTATTATTATTATTATTATTATTATTATTATTATTTATTATTATTATTATTATCATCTTCAGGACTTATAATTATTTTTTTTCATCAATTTTTTTCTAAGTTTGAGAAATTCTTTGACCTAAAGGATTTATCTATAGCCCTTTTTTAACCCCTTCAGGACGAGTGTGTATACAGTATATAAAAAATTGTAGAACAAGGTGTGTGTGTGTGTGTGTGTGTGTGTGTGTGTGTGTGTGTGTGTGTGTGTGTGTGTGTGTGAAGAGATGAAAGGAGGAGAAGGATGAAGGAGGGAAGGAAGGTGGAGGGAGAAGTGAATAAAGGAGGAAGGAGGGAAGGAAGGAGAGAGAGAGAGAGAGAGAGAGAGAGAGAGAGTTAAATAGGCGTAATAATTTGATGGCAGGGTAGTAGGGGGCGGAGTCAGCAGCCACACACCCCGTTTTCTTTCAGTCTATTTATCGCGTTTTCTGTCGAGTTGGTATCTCTCTCTCTCTCTCTCTCTCTCTCTCTCTCTCTCTCTCTAATAAAATGCTTCATCTTTCTTTAATTTTACAAACTCTCAAGAAATACATAATTTTCTTTAATTGTCTTTACTGTTACTATATTTATTTGTATATTTATTGTACTAGTTTTATTATTTTATTTTTTATGTTACTGTATTGGTGAACCGTTTTCTTCCTTCTTCTGTTCCTTCCTTCCTTCCTTCCTTCCTTCCCTTCTTCCTTTCCTTCCTTCTTTCCCTTCTTCCTTCCTTCCTTCCTTCTTTCCCTTCTTCCTTCCTTCCATCCATCCTTCTCTCCTTCTTTCCATCCTTCTTTCCTTTCTTCTTTCCTTCCTTTCTTCTTTCTATCCTTCCTTTCCTTCCTTCCTTACTTTCCTTCCTTCCTTCCGTCTTTCCCTTCTTCCTTCCTTCTCTCCTTTCCATCCTTCCTTCTTTCCTTTCCATCCTTCCTCCTTTCCTTTCTTCCTTCCTTCTTTCCTTCCTTCCATCCCTCCTTCCTTCCTTTCTTCTTTCCTTCCATCCATTCTTTCCCTTCTTCCTTTCTTCTTCCTCCCTCCCTCCCTTTCTTCTTTCCTTCCTTCCTTCCTTCCTTCCCTGCTTCCTTCCTTCCTTCCATCCTTCCTTCCTTACTTTCCTTCCTTCTTTCCTTCCTTCTGTCCCTGTTATATCTCTACTTTCCTCCCTCGCTCATACTTTCCTTCCCCTTTCTTTCCTTCTTCCTTCCTTCCCTCTATTTTCCTTCTACCTTCCTCCCTCCCTCCCTCCCGTAAAGATCATGCCCTAGACACATTAATTTCCTCTCCAGCATCATTTATCTATTTTATATCTATCAAAAAAACAATTATTTTCAATTTTGGGTCGAGTCTTGTACAGGGTTAAAGAACAGGATTCTCTCTCTCTCTCTCTCTCTCTCTCTCTCTCTCTCTCTCTCTCTCTCTCTCTCTCTCTCTCTCTCTCTCTCTCTCTCTCCATCCCCTCCCTTCTTTCCCTCCCTCCCTTCTGTTCTCCCTTTCTTCTTTCTCTCCCTCTCTTCCTCATTTATCTCCCCTCCATCTCCCCTTTCCCTCCCTTCCTCCCCTCCCCTTCTCCCTCCTCGTCTTTCTCTTTTCCCTCCTTCCCCTCCCTCCCTCTCTCCTTCTCTGACCCACTCTTTCCCTCCCTCCCTCTTCCTTCCCCTTCCCTCCCCTCCCTCCCTCTTCCTCTCCCTCCCTCCCTCCCTAAATTAAAAAAGGGCATAAGTACATTAATTTTCCCAGTCTATTCATTATTCATTTTGGTTTTGACAGGGGGGGTTGTAGCCTAGAAACCTACCTACTTACCTACCTACTACCTACCTTCGTACCTACTTACCTACCTACGTGCCAACCTCTCCACCCTTTCCCCCCTTTCCCCCTTTTCCCTTCTCCCTTCCTTACTTCTGTCTCCTCACCTACTTACCTACCTACCTATCTGTCTATCAGTCTACCTACCTACCTACCTACCTACCTGCCTACCTACCTACCTTCTTACCTCTCACCCTTCCTTTCTTTTGTCTCCCTTTTCTGACTCCCCTCCCTTTCCTTCCGTTCCTTCCTTTCTACCTCATTACCTCCCTCCCTACCTCCTTCCCCCCCCTCTCTCTCCCTCCTCACCCTCGCTCCCTCCCTGCCTCCCCCCTCTCACCCTCCTTCCTTCCCTCCCCCTTCCGTTCTTTCCTCTCGCTCCCTTCCTCCATCCTTCTCTCCCTCCCTTCCTCCCTCCCGCCTTCCCTTCCTCTCTCTCTCTCTCTCTCTCTCTCTCTCTCTCTCTCTCTCTCTCTCTCTCAGCTTTCTTTCTTCACGCTCTCCTTAATTCCTTCTTATGCATTCCTTCTTCCTTCCTTCGTCTTTTATTCACCATGGTAATTCCTCCTCCCTTCTTCCTTCATTTTCTTCTTCCTCCTCCTCTCCTCCCTCCCTCCTTCCTTCCTTCCTTCCTTCCTTCCTCCCTCCCGTCTTTCCTTCCCTCCTGCCTTTTCTTCTTTATCCTTTTATTTTCTTTTTTTTTTCATTTTATTTCCCTCCATCCATCCTTCCTTTCATCCATCCATCCATCCATCCATCCATCCTTCCTTCCTTCTATCCATCCATCCATCCATCCATCCATCCATCCATCCTTCCTTCCATCCATCCATCCATCCATCCATCCATCCATCCTTCCTACCATCCGCCCATCCATCCTTCCTACCATCCGCCCATCCTTCCTTCCTTCCTTCCCTCCTTCATTCTTTCCTACCTACTTCCTTCCTTCTTACCCACTTCCTTCCTTCTTACCCATTTCCTTCCTTTCATCCTGCCTACTTCCTTCCTCTCTACCCTCTTCCTTCCTTCCTGCCCACTTCCTTCCTACTCACTTCCTTCCTACCCACTTCCTTCCTTCCGTCCTTCTTGCCTACTTCCTTTCTTTCATCCTGCCCACTTCCTTCAATCCTTCCTTCCTTCCTACCCACTTCCTTCCTTCCTTCCTCCCTTCCTCCCTCCTTCCTCCCTCCCTCCCTCCTTCATTAACATCCTACTCCCCCAGTGAAAGGTATCAAATTAATCTTTACCCTAAATATCCACTTTGTTCTGGATTTTCTTCCTTCATTTTTCCTTTCCTTAAATTTTTTCCTCCCTCCTTTCCTTCCCTCCTTCCTTCATTATTCATTCATTGATTCCTTCCTTCATTCATTCAGTTTTTCTTCAGTCCCTCCCGCCCTCCCTTCTTCCTTCCTTCATTTGTTCATTCATTCATTCATTTTTTTCTTTCCTTCTCCTCCGTTCTTTCCTGCCTTCCTTCCAAATTTCCTTCGTTCTTTTCTTCCTTCCTTCCTTCATTCATTCATTCATTCCAATTTTTCTCCCCTTCCTCCCACCATCCCCTCCTTTCTCTCAACATTCCTTCTTTCCCTCCCTACCGTGCCTATTTGTCTGTTTGTGTCTGTTTACAAGATATCTCAAAAAGTTATTATCGAAAATCAGTGAAACTTGGTGGGTAGGTGGGCTGTGGGACAAGGAAGGGTTGATTAAATTTTCAGGTGGATCCGAAATCGTATGCGGGAACAAATCGTATTTTTTTTTAGCATTGGCGAAGGTATGCACCCTTTGAGAAGTGAAACATGGCAGACTAAGACCGTAGAGTTTATTGACTGTGTGAGACCTTAAAAGCATTTGTCTGGTTGGAAAGAGGAATTACGGGAATAGGATTGGTATTGATGGAGGTGTGTGTGTGTGTGTGTGTGTGTGTGTGTGTGTGTGTGTGTGTGTGTGTGTGTGTTGATTCAGGTGTTTGTGCTAGGAGTGTGTGTGTATTTGTCTGTTTGTATGAAGTCGGAATGTTAGTAGTGTTTATGTAAGTGTGTGTGTGTGTGTGTGTGTGTGTGTGTGTGTGTGTGTGCATGCATGCATCATGTAATTGCTTGGGAAATACTAAAAGGCTTAAAGCTATCTTAGAGCAGAGAGGGGAGTGGAGGTCAGGTGAGGTCAAGAGGTCAAGAGGTCAGGTGAGGTCAAGAGGTCAGGTGAGGTCAAGAGGTCAAGTGAGGTTAGGTGAGGTCAAGTGAGGTCAGGTGAGGTTAAGTGTGAACAGGTGAGGTCTCCATTACCGGAAGTACACCTTTTACGATATAACTTTATTATTGGTGTATTAATTAGTTATATTTATGGATTTATTACCTTATTTTCCTGATTTCTTTGGACTTTTCCTTTATTGAATTATTTTCCTGGTCTCTCTCTTATTTTCTTACCTTATTTCCTCTTCTTATTTCCTTTATTTCATTATTTCCTTATTTTCGTGCCTTCTTTGAACTCTCTCTCTCTATTGAATTATTTTTCTGATCTTTCTCGTATATTCTACCTTATTTCCTCTTCTTATTTCCTTTATTTATTTCATTATTTCCTTATTTTCCTGCCTTCTTTGGTCTCTCTCTCTTTATTGAGTTAATTTCCTGATCTTTCTCTTATTAGCTTCCTTATTTCCTCTTCTTATTTCCTTTATTTATTTTATTATTAGATATGGGAGGCGGGAGTGAGTTGGGGGGAGGGCAGTCAAATGGTGGGTGACAGAGCGACTTGGAGGCGTTTTGTCTGCGGCCACCCTTTGCGGGATTATGGCGTCGGGGAATAGATAGATAGATAGACGTAGATAGATTCAGTTATACGCCTATTTATCTAATTTATTCCTCCCCTTCTCTAGAATCACCAGAGTTAGTTAATTACACTGCTAGAGGGTAGGGAGGTATGCATTCTCTGAGACGGTAGGGCAAGGTGAGAGGGACCAATTAAGGTGATGATGAGGTGTAAGGAGGAGGGATGCAGGTGAGGCTGTTAGGGGTGATGAAGGTGAGAGAGAGAGAGAGAGTGTGTGTGTGTGTAACTTGCGTCAGAGAGAGAGAGAGAGAGAGAGAGAGAGAGAGAGATGTAACACGTCAGACATAGAGAGAGAGAGAG
>NC_137068.1:2567500-2570000 GCF_032717465.1 Coenobita brevimanus | reverse complement strand
CACATACATAGCCCCCTGGTTACAAACGTACATAATTATTGACATCTACATACGGTACACATACATACATACATCGATACGCACATACATACATCGATACGCACATACATACATCGATACGCACATACATACATACATCGATACGCACATACATACATACATCGATACGCACATACATACATCGATACGCACATACATACATACATCGATACGCACATACATACATACATCGATACACACATACATACATAAATATATACACACCTGCTCAACCTCCCTGCTTAAAAACGTACATAATTGAATCCTTTTCCATACATACATACATACATACATACATACACAGACGTACACATCCACCGTGCGTCAAACGTACATAAGTGACAGTCATTTCTTTTTGTCCCTGTGGATCTGTCTATCTGTCTGTCTGTCTATCTGTCACTCTGTCCATCTATCTATCTGTCTGTCCGTCTGTCAGTCTATCTATCCGTCTGTCTGTCTCAGTCTGTTTAACTATCTAACTGTCTGTCAGTCTATCTGTCTCTATCTGTCTGTCTGTCTGTCTATCCATCTTTCTGTCAGTCTATCTGTATCTATCTGAGGTAATCGAACTGATAAATGTGATGCGATATGAGAGAGAGAGAGAGAGAGAGAGAGAGGGAGAGAGAGTCGAAATGGGAAATACTTGGGTGTTAAAAGCAACCTGAGAGAGAGTGAGAGAGAGAGACAGACAGACAGACAGACAAGGTGGGTGGGTGAGTGAATGAGTGAACGAGGGAGGGAGAAAGAGAGAGAGAGAGAGAGAGAGAGAGAGAGAGAAATTGGCCATTAATTTCCCCCCCCCCAAAAAAAAAAGTAATGGAGAGGTAGAGAATATTGGAAAACATTTTGCCCAGTCTGCAGGTGTGGGCGGGCACTGGTGGGGTGGGGGGTGGAGTGGATAGTGGGATAGGTGGTGGGTGGATGGGTGGGAGTGATGTGGATGGTGGGTGTTGAGGGGATGGATGGGTGGGTGGGTGTGGATGTGGATGAATGGAGGGTAAGAGTGGATGGTTGTGGGGTAGGTGGATGGTTGGGTGGGAGAGTGGGTGGATAGATGGATGAATGGGCGGGCTGTAGTGGGTGGGGGCAGGGTGGACTGGATAGTGAGAGAGAGTGGATGGGTGTGGATTAGGTGGATGGATGGATGGGTGGATGAGAGTGGATGACGTTGATGGATGGATGGGTGGGCAGTAGTGGATGGGAGTAGAGTGGATAAGTGGATGAGAGGTGGGTGTGGGTGCTGGGTGGAGTGGAGGAAGTGGATGAGTGGCAGTGGATTGAAGAGGAGTATTTCGTGTTGATAAATAGATTTGTGGAGGTGTGGATGGGCGGGTGGATGATGTGGGTGGGGATGAAGTGGAGTAGAGTGGAGTGGGTGGATGAATGACAGGATGATTGAGTGAGAAAAGGTGTAGGTAACTGAGTGGAGTAGGTGAGTGGATGTGGAGTGAGTGGATGGATATTTGCACCCAAGTGAGCCAGCGAGAGAGAATTCAGAGACACCATCCACTCATATGATAAAAAAAAAATCGTTCGGGTCAGTGCTGGAGTGGGCAGAAGTGGAGGGATGGGGTGAGAGGGTGGGGGTGGGTGTGGGGGTTGATTTGAGAGGGATGGGGATAGAAGGAGAGGGGGGAAGGGGGGAGAGAGAGAGAGAGGGTGGATGTGAGAGAGGGTGGGGTGTGGGTGAGGGATTGATATGGAGTAGAGAGAGTGGGGAGGGTGAAGGGGTGAGGGGAGGGGGTTGATGTGGAGGGGGTGGGGGAATGGGTGGGGGGGGGTTTAGAGAGCTGAGTGGAGTGGCAGGATTGAGGAAGCCAGTCTCACTTTGGGCTATGACCACGAGAGAGAGAGAGAGAAAGAGAGAGAGAGGAGATTGAAGGGAATAAGGAATGAAAAGAGTGAAAGAAGGATAGAAGAGAGAGAGAGAGAGAGAGAGAGAGAGAGAGAGAGGAGATTGAAGGGAATAAGGAAGGATAGTGAAAGGAGGATGGAAGAGAGAGAGGGAGAGAGAGAGAGGGAGGATTGAAGGGAATAAGGAAGGAAAAGAGAGTGAAGGAAGGATGGGAGAGAGAGAGAGAGAGAGAGAGAGAGAGAGGTGAACGAAATATTATTAGAGCGGAGTAAAAATAGAGAGAGAGAGAGAGAGAGAGAGAGAGAGAGAGAGAGAGGTGAACGAAATATTATTAGAGCGGAGTAAAAATAGAGAGAGAGAGAGAGAGAGAGAGAGAGAGAGAGAGAGAGAGAGGTGAACGAAATATTATTAGAGCGGAGTAAAAATAGAGAGAGAGAGAGAGAGAGAGAGAGAGAGAGAGAGAGAGAGAGAGAGAGGTGAACGAAATATTATTAGAGCGGAGTAAAAATAGAGAGAGAGAGAGAGAGAGAGAGAGAGAGGTGAACGAAATATTATTAGAGCGGAGTAAAAATAGAGAGAGAGAGAGAGAGAGAGAGAGAGAGAGTA
>NC_137068.1:2557500-2562500 GCF_032717465.1 Coenobita brevimanus | reverse complement strand
GAAGCTAGCGATGAAGGCACAGATAGAAGGATAGAAACCGTAGGAGGGCAGTTTGGAAATTAAAGATTTATGCCAGACTCGATCGAAAGCCTTTGAGATGTCAAGTGCAATGGCAAAGCTTTCGCCAAAGTCCCGAAAGGAGGATGACCAGGAGTCTGAAAGGTAGGTGAGAAGATCGCCAGTGGAGCGTCCCTGACGGAACCCATACTGACGATCGGAAAGAAGGTTGTGATAGGAAAGATGCCTTAAAATTTTTCTATTAAGAATTGACTCGAAAACTTTTGAAATACAGGACGTTAAAGCAATTGGACGATAGTTGGAGGGTTGGGAGTGGTCACCCTTCTTTGGGACTGGCTGAATGAGAGCAAACTTCCAGCAAGAAGGAAAGGTACAAGTTGACAGACAAAGGCGAAAGAGTTTGCCTAGGCAAGGTGTAAGCACAGAAGCACAGTTCTTGAGAACAACAGGAGGGACTCCATCAGGCCCATATGCCTTGTTAGTACTGAGGCCAGTGATGGCAGAAAATACATCAACTGAAGAAATTTTAATGTCAGCCATGAGGAAGTCAGAGGGGAGAAGTGATGGAGGAACAGCACCGGAATCGTCTAAGGTGGAATTGGAGGAGAAAGTCTGTGCGAAGAGATCTGCTTTATCAGTAGAAGAAATAGCTACAGAACCATCAGAGTAGAAAAGAGGAGGGAAGGATGATGAGGTAAAGTTGTTAGAAAGATTTTTGGCAAGGTGCCAGAAGGAGCGGGAAGAATTCGAGTTGGAGAGTTGAGAGCATTTAGTATGGATGAAATTATTTTTAGTAGAGCGAAGAACAGACTTAGCACGATTCCGGGCAGAAACGTAAAGATGATGTGATTCAGGGGTGGGTTGGCTCCGGTACCTTTTGTAGGCCCTCTCCTTGTTGCGGACAGCATGAGAACAAGCGTGATTAAACCAAGGCTTTCTTGCGTTAGTCAAAGGATATGAGAAGGGAATGTATGCTTCCATGCCCGAGTGAATAACCTCTGTAATGCGCAAGGCACACTCAGATGGCTCACGGCCATGGAAGCAATAATCATTCCAGGGAAAATCAAAGAAGTACTGCCTGAGGGCCTCCCAGTTCGCGGCTCCAAAATGCCACAGACGACGTTTCCCTGGAGGGTCCACAGGCCGTACCGGAGTGATAGGACAGGTTAAGGTAATAAGGTTGTGATCGGAGGAGCCCAACGGAGAGAAAAGATTAACAGAGTAAGCAGAAGGATTAGTTGTGAGGAAGAGGTCAAGTATGTTGGAGCTCTCTCCAAGGCGGTCAGGGATACGGGTAGGGTGCTGTACAAGCTGCTCTAGGTCATTAAGGATAGAAAAGATGTAGGCTTGTTCACCAGGTGGATCCGTGAAAGGAGAGGTGGTAACCATATAACCAAATTTTGGCGCCTGGTGGTTTAGGGGGTAATTAAGGCGATCCAATCGGATTGAGCCGGTGAAGGTTTATATCCAAGGGATGGTTGGGGTTTGTTGCTCACGTAATGCCACTCAGGGATGAGTGAGGCTGGTCACTCATCTTAAATGTCAAGACCAACTTGCCTAGCCCCGGGTTCCTACGCTCCTCAAGGGGCAACGTAGGATTAGATGATGATGATAATAATAATAATAATAATAATTGTTACCTTTTTTTTTTTTTTGCAGGTAAGGTTGACTGTCAACTTAGTTCATCATTTGTTCAAGAACTGTTCACCAGGATAAGTAGCACGCTGGCATACGTCAAGAGCACTCAACGACCTTGCGTCATTATTGCAGGTTGGAGTATGGAAGGAATGAGAGAGAGAGAGAGAGAGAGAGAGAGAGAGAGAGAGAGAGAGAGAGAGAGATGCTGGAGGAATAAGAAGGTAATCAGGAGGGGAAGGAGGAGAAAGTCGAAGAATCTGATTGGAGCAAAAATTGTGTGTGTGTGTGTGTGTGTGTGTGTGTGTGTGTGTGTGTGTGTGTGTGTGTGTACAGTATCTATATATGTATGTGTGTGTGTGTGTGTGTGTGTGTGTGTGTGTGTGTGTGTATATACAGTATCTATGTATGTGTGTGTGTGTGTGTGTGTGTGTGTGTGAGAGAGAGAGAGAGAGAGAGAGAGAGAGAGAGAGAGAGAGAGAGAGAGAGACCTTTATTGAACGACTGTGAAACGAAGAGAGGAAGCGAGGTTATAAAAAGTTTCAATTTTATTATTATTATTATTATTATTAATTTTTTTACTACTACTACTACTACTACTACTATTATTATTATTATTATTATTGTTATTCCTATTTTCTCCATTATTTTCATTCAGTTTTAAATAACATAGGTCTATCGTCTGTTGATTGTCCTTTTTAATGAGACAATATGAAGCCGAGGAAGCACAGTGTTGTCGTCCTTCCTTCCTTCCTTCCTTCCTTGCTTCGTTCCCTCCTTCCTTCCTTCCTTACTTCCACCCATTCATCTATCTGTCTATCCATCATTCACTTTTCATCCTCTCATCCTTCCCTCCCTTCTTCCTTCCCTTCCTTCTTCCTTCCCTTCCTGCCTTCCTTCCTTCCATCCTTATATCCATCATTCATTCCCTTCATCCTCTTACCGTATCCTTCCATCCTTCCTTCCTTTTATCCATCCTTCCATCCATCGATCTATTACTCATTCTTTTCATCCTTTTACCGTATCCTTCCATCCTTCCTTCCTTCCTTTCTTCCTTCCTTTTCTTCCTTCCTTCCTTCCTTCGTCTTCAGGTTTCCTTCAACCAAACTAATAGCATTTTCTTAACAATAGCCAAGTCAGTTATCTTTTTAACAATAGTCTCTCTCTCTCTCTCTCTCTCTCTCTCTCTCTCTCTCTCTCTCTCTCTCTCTCTCCTCCCCTCATTGGTAGTTCCTCTTAATTGAGTCGTAGGTAGGTCACGTGCCTCACCTTGATTACCTCACTGATTACCGCTGATTAGTTTACCTGCCTGAGTAATTAGCCCTCACCTTCACCCTGCAGTCCACTGGGTTCACGTTATATATCATAGGGCGTAATTTTCTATACTCCCCGCACTCTAATTTGGCCTAAAGTTACCCTCTCTCTCTCTCTCTCTCTCTCTCTCTCTCTCTCTCTCTCTCTCTCTCTCTCTCAAAATTTATATACTGTTCTCACTCTAACTTGGCCTAAAATTGCCCCCCTCCCCCCCTCTCTCTCTCTCTCTCTCTCTCTCTCTCTCTCTCGTGATTAAAAGATATTAATAAATTTAGCATTTAAAAAATAAATCCATAGGTCCCAGGAGAGATGAATTAATTTATTATTATTATTATCATTATTATTATTATTATTATTTGTAGTAGTAGTAGAAGTAGTAGTAGTAGTAGTAGTAGTAATATTATCAGTAGTAGTGGTGGTGGTGGTAGTAATATTAGTAGTAGTAGTAGTCACGATTATTCACTATTCACTATTTCTTCATTAACAGAAAGGCAATACGTCCTCTTCGAAATTGGGAATAAATTTTTGTAGTGAAGTTAAATCCGTTATTCAATTAGAGAGAGAGAGAGAGAGAGAGAGAGAGAGAGAGGTAAAGTGTTCACGAAAGCCAATAAGGAGGGAGAGAATTTGGGGAGAGAGAGAGAGAGAGAGAGAGAGGTAAAGTATTCGCTAAAGCCAATACAGAAGGAGAATTTCGGAAGAGAGAGAGAGAGAGAGAGAGAGGTAAAGAAAAGTAACGAAAATCATTGAAACGAAAAAAAAAATAAAGGAGTTGACTAGTAAAAAAAAATAGATAGACAGACAGACAGATAGATAGATAGATAGATAAAATAAAACAATAAACCCAAAATAACAAGTCATAAATTGGAATAAAGAAATAAAGGAAAATAAAAGCCAGTAATAAAGGAAGGAGAGACAGCCCTTGGGAGATGATGGCCTTTCTGCTTTATTAATAATTCCTCCTCCTCCTCCTCCTCCTCCTCCTCCTCCTCCTCCTCTCTTACATCTTTACTTTTCTCTCTCACGCCTCTTCCCTTCTCAGTCTTTCCTCCCCACCATCCCGTACTTCCTCTCTCTCTCTCTCTCTCTCTCTCTCTCTCTCTCTCTCTCTCTCCCTCCCTCCCTCCCTCCCTCCCTCCCTCCCTCCCTCCCCCCCCACCCTTCCTTTGTCTCTCCTTTTGCCAATCCCCTCTTCCCTTGCCCTCTCCTCTTCTTCCTTCCTTCTTTCCTTCCTCCCTCCCTTCCTTCTCCCTTTCCTCCCTCCTCCCTCTCTTTTCCTTCCCTATTTCCTCCTTCCTCCCTTTCCCTTCCTTCTCCATTTACTCCCTCCTCCCTCTCCCGTCCTTCTTTTCACTCCCTTCCTTCTCCTTTCTCCTTCCCTTCCTCTCACCCTGTTCCCTCCCTCCATTCTCCTTCCCTCCCTTCCTCTTTTCCTCCTCCTCCTTTCCCTTTCGTTCTATCGCTTTCTCATCTTCATTCCTCTCTCCCCTCTCCATATTTCTTTCCCTCCCTTCTCCCTCCTTTCCTCCCTCTTCATCCTTCCCCCTCCCATCTCCCTCCCACCTTCCTTCCCTCCCATGGCGAAGGACTTACGGCTATGCATCAAGGAATTAACACAGCCTCCCTCCTTCCCATCTCCCCTTCCCTCCCGTCCCATTTCCCTTCCCCTCTAGCCCTGAGTTAACGGTCACTACTCTTACTTTCGACCTGTGATGGGCTGTGGAGCACTGAGGGTCCCTGTTAGTCAAGTGACCACCATCGGGATTTTTTTAATGTACCAGGGGTCACTGCTTCAGGATGAAACTTGTGTACTTGTCCCACATGGGAGAGTTCCTTGTCTCTGTGGAGTGAACGGAGCTAGGGCCTGATTGACTGCTGACTACCTTAAAAGCGCCAGGCAACCACCTCTATATACACACTGTGCACTGTGCAATTTCCACACTGTGTCCGCAGACGCCCCGTCACCTTAAAGTGCCCGTACATAGTGACATGCATTAGTTATTTATTTATTCGATTATTCATTGTTCTTTACT
>NC_137068.1:2540000-2542500 GCF_032717465.1 Coenobita brevimanus | reverse complement strand
TTATTATTATTACTACTGTTGTTATTATTATTATTATTATTATTGTTACTGATTATTATTATTATTATTATTATTATTATTATTGTTACTGGTTGTTGTTGTTATTATTATTATTTTATTATTATTATTGTTATTATTATTATTATTATTACCCAAGTTTATTATCTTGATGAGAATTAATATAGTGAAGGGAATATTATGCTTATTTTTACTTTATTATTATTATTATTATTATTATTATTATACTTAATGTACTTTACGTCCTTTCATTTATTCGTAATGTAAAAAAAAATATATAAACATACTCATTTTCTTTTCTTTTTTTCTTCCAGGTAAGCTGGTGCAAAGAAAACGGGAGACGAGGAGACCGTAAGTTGAAATTCTCTTGTAAATTGGTCAGCTCAGGTCAGCTTAGGTCAGATTAGGTCAGGTTGGGTCAGGTGAGGTCAAATTGGGTCAGGGTGGGTGAGGTCATAGTCTAAAGCAGTGATTCCCGACTTTTTTTTTCTTTTTTTTTTTCACCGCTCCTCTCCCCCTTGTGGTGTCTAAACAACGATGGTTTTATCCGTTCCATATGGATGCTTAAGATGCTGGAGGTCAGCTCTGGAACTGTCTCCCTCTGTCTGTATTTCCTGCTTCCTATGATCTCTAGTCCTTCAAACGCAGTGTGTCTAGGCATCTCGAAATGATCGGATCTAGAATTTGGCTCTCTCTTGTATTTTGTTTTTCTCTTGGATGGAACAACAATTGCGGGCTCGCGGCCTTTGGTTCCTTCTTCCTCTCAAAAAAAACAAAAAAAACATTAATAACGAAAACAAAATTCATATATTAATTTTTTTTATTCCTCTGATTAAAAACATAAAACACAAAAACATTAAACCTGGATGGAAGAACATGCCCAGTAAGTTCATTATTTTCCATTCCTCCCCAAATAACAATATAAATAATATTAAATCAGGATGTACTTTTGCAAAACTTAATTGACATGTAAAGCTGGTGAACAGTTGGGCAGAAGGAAATTTATTGGGAAGGTCGACATTGTTCCTTCTCTACGAGCAAATCGATTCTTGGACCAGTTTTTTGAAAGACCTTTGTCATTTTCAACATTAAGGGAAATTTACAACTCTGCATGCAAAGATTTTCAATATTAAGCGAAATTTACAACTCTGCATGCAAAGATTTTCATTATTAAGGGAAATTTACAACTCTGCATGCAAAGATTACAATAGATTTATGGTTCTATGGCAGCGCTTCGTGTGCTGGCTCGACATGGTGGTTGTGAAGCATTTTTTATCATTGATCTTCATACATATCTTTGGAAATACGCTGTGTGGATCTGACTAGCCCACTCCCCTCTTAACAATCACAAACGCTGGTCTAAATGCACGTAGTCGAGGTTCCAACACACTGACTGTCCAATCTTTCGGCAACTCTAGGTGTGAGCGGTTCCGTTATTCCGTCCGTAATTACGTGCACGCTTCGTAACTCCCACGTACACGGACGGATTTTGGTATTAACTTCACGCAATTCTTCCCCATCTACCCCCAAGGTCAAGGTCATTACATACCCAAGGTCAAGGTCATAACATACCCATAGTGTGTGTGTGTGTGTGTGTGTGTGTGTGTGTGTGTGTGTGTGTGTGTGTGTGTGTGTGCTAGGAAGAAGGAACCAAAGGCCAGGAGCCCGCAAACCGTTCCTTCCAAGAAAAAGAAAATGCAAAGGAGAGCCAGATTCAAGATCCTTTCCTTTCGAGATGCCTGGACACACTTGAAAGACTGGAGGTCGTAGGAAGTAGGAAATAGACAGAGGGAGACAGTTCCAGAGTTGACCTGTTGCATAAATGAAGGACTGGGAGTATTAGTTACCTTACCTACCCACCTACCTACCTACCTGCCTACCTACCTACCTGCCTACCTACCTACCCACCTACCTACCTACCCACCTACCTACCTACCTACCTACCTACCTACCTACCTACCTACCTGCCTGCCTGCCTGCCTGCCTGCCTACCCACTCACCTGCCTACCCACCCACCCGCCTACACTGGAGGTCATAGGAAGTGGGAAGTACAGGCAGAGGGAGACAGTTCCAGAGTTGACCTGTTGCATAAATGAAGGACTGGGAGTAACTCTTGCATTAGGGGGTTGGACAGAAAAGGGATGAGCGTTTGTTGCTAGTCGTATTGCAATCCTACCCATACACAGGATATATGTATGGGTATGGGAAGGGACACTATATTGTATGGTAAGACTTCAGTTCCCCTCTCTCTTCTTTTTCCCCTTCTCTCTTCCCCTCTTTCCTCTTCATTCATTTCCCCTCTTTCCTCTTCATTCAGTTCCCCTCTTTCCTCTTCATTCATTTCCCCTCTTTCCTCTTCATTCAATTCCCCTCTTTCCTCTTCATTCATTTCCCCTCTTTCCTTTTCATTCATTTCCCCTCTTTCCTCTTCATTCATTTCCCCTCTTTCCCCTTCTCTCTTCCCCTCTTTCCTCTTCATTCA
>NC_137068.1:2525000-2527500 GCF_032717465.1 Coenobita brevimanus | reverse complement strand
CATTTTCGTTTTTTTTTTTTTTGACATTTTTCAATTTTATTTTCGTTTTCTTAATTTTTGTCATTTCAGTTTTTATTTTTTTATTTTCATTTTTTCTCTTCAGTTTTGTCAATTTTTCAGTTTTTATTTTTTTCATTTTCTCATTTTTCATTTTTTCATTTTTCATTTTTTTTCATTTTTCATTTTTTTCATTTTTCCTTTTTTTCGTTTTTTCATTTTTCATTTTTTTCATTTTTCATTTTTTTCATTTTCTCACTTTTCTTTTTTTTTCGTTTTCTCATTTTTTTTTCATTTTCTCATTTTCATTTTCTTTTAATTTCTCATTTTCTTTTTTATTTTCTAATTTTTCATTTTCTTTTTTAATTTGTTTTTTCATTTTCTTTTTTTCTTTTTCAGTTTTCATTTTTATTTTTTCAATTTTTTCATTTTCTATTTTCTTTTATGTTTTTTTTCATTTTTTTTTTCATTTTTTGCAATTTTTGCATTTTTCGCATTTTTCATTTGCCTTCATCCTGACGATTTTTTTTTTTTTAATGTAACCCTTTCAGCACGATTTCCTGTTTCTCCTTCATCCCTCTCATGCTTGGGAAAACTCTGTCTCATAATCGTGCTCCCTAACACCTCTTTCTTAGCGATTTATTTTTGGCTGGGTTAGTATCCTTATGTACACCGTTAATGCAGATTATTATGATATTGGAAGGATTTTATGTAACTCAGAAGAGGACAGTGTAACAAAATAAATCGCACAGGAAAAAGTGTTAGGGAGCTTCCTTGAACATAGACTTATATTACAATCAGCAGGAGCGTATCAAAAATTGCTGACTCTCTCTGTCTGTCTGTCTGTCTGTCTGTCTGTCTCTCTCTCTCTCTCTCTCTCTCTCTCTCTCTCTCTCCATCTTTCTATATATCTGTCTACCTATTTATGGATATCTATCGACACTCTCTCTCTCTCTCTCTCTCTCTCTCTCTCTCCATCTTTGTGTATCTGTCAGTCTGTGTATCTATCTATCTATCCATCCATCCATCCATCCATCCGCCTTTCTGTGAATCAGTCTACCTATTTATACTCTATTTTAATTGTCTGTCTGTCTGTCCATCCCACATTCTTATATCTTCCTACCTCCAATCAATGTAATTCATCCTAAAGCCTCTCGTATTTAATAAGAAACTACATACATACATCCATATATATATAAATTGAATAAACCCCACCCCACCCCCCGAACCACTCCTCGAACCTATACCCTGAACCCCACACCAATTTTAAGCTCCGAAGTTGCCTATACTCTTTTCACCTTATCTTGGCCAAGGTGACCGTCCTTTTGTAGCTTATTTCACGTAGCTCAGTGGCAGAAAAAGATTATACCGGTACTACGGCTCTACATCCATTCCGTAGCACTTCTTCGTGACTAGCATCGTATTCTCGTATTAATCTAATGCTACAACTCGGTATTCAAGATGGAGAGTGGTAGAAAAAGACAATACTAAGGCCCTACATCCTTTCCATAGCACTTCTTCGTGACTAGTAGTGTTAATCTATTGCTACAACTCAGCATTCAAGATGGAGAATGGCAGAAAAAGATAATACTAAGGCCCTACATCCTTTCCATAGCACTTCTTCGTGACTAGCATCATATTCTAGTATTAATCTATTGCTACGACTCAGCATTCAAGATGGAGTGTGGCAGAAAAAGACAATACTAAGGTTCTACAGTACTTCTTTTCCATAGCACTTCTTCGTGACTAGCAGTGTTAATCTATTGCTACAACTCAGCATGCAAAATGGAGAGATGGCAATTTTAAGCCAAAAAAGAAATAGACCACTAGACTAAAAAAAAAAAAAAAAAAAAAATCTCTTTCAAAATAATTAGGGGGGGGGCATCCAAAATTGCCGACTAGACTCAAAATTTTCACCCCTAAATTCTCTCCATCATTAGACCCTGGAGGGGAAACTATTGGATTTTTTTTTTGAGGGGGGGAGGTATGTGAGGTGGTGTATGCATATGATTTTTATTTTGACGTGGGGATGATGATGATGATGATGATGATGATGATGATGAGGAGGAGGAGGAGGAGGAGGACACCATCGAGAGAGAGAGAGAGAGAGAGCAATACATTTCACCACCAAATCCTCGCCTCTTTTTCCCCACCTAAGAATGGGGTGAGGTAGGGTCCAGAAGAGAGAGAGAGAGAGAGAGAGAGAGAGA
Source organism: Coenobita brevimanus (assembly GCF_032717465.1). Classification (NCBI taxonomy): domain Eukaryota; kingdom Metazoa; phylum Arthropoda; class Malacostraca; order Decapoda; family Coenobitidae; genus Coenobita; species Coenobita brevimanus. The sequence continues at coordinate 2,525,293 of NC_137068.1, read as the reverse complement.
GAGAGAGAAAGAGAGAGAGAAGAGAGAGAGAGAGAGAGGAATCGGAACATCGTCGACTTGGCACTTGGTGATGATGATGAAGGGTATTTGGCACAGAACCAGTTTTCCGAAGCGTTTTTCGATACATCACATGAAGGGATGGTTCGGGGGGACTGCAGTATGAAGTGTGTATACCTTGGCGTGTGTATGCCCTTAGTATAGCCTTGGATATGTCCAAAAATGTATACTGTATGACCAAAGGAAGAATAGAGTCTAAGAGAGTGTATGACCAATTATCCCTACCATATATATTC
>NC_137068.1:2517500-2520000 GCF_032717465.1 Coenobita brevimanus | reverse complement strand
CTCCCCTCTTTAATTTCTCTTTTTCTCTCTCCCCTCTCTTTAATTTCTCTTTTCTCTCTCCCCTCTCTAATTTCTCTTTTCTCTCCCCTCTCTTTAATTTCTTTTCTCCCCTCTCTTTAATTTCTCATTTCTCCCCTCTTTAATTTCTCTCTTTTCTCTCTCCCTCTTTAATTTCTCTCTTTTCTCTCTCCCCTCTCTTTAATTTCTCTTTTCTCTCTCCCCCTCCTCGCTTCTTGTACTCTTAGTCTCTCTCTTTTCTCTTTCTTTTTTCTTTATTTTCTTTACCTCTGCTTCCTTGATATTTGCTCTTTTCCTCTCTCTCACTTCCTTTTCATGATATCTGTCTGTCTGTCTATCTATCTATCTATCTATCTATCTGTCTGGCTATTTCTCATTCTGTCTATCTACCTATCATCTTTTCCCTCCTTCCATATGTCTATCCATCTCTTATGTCTATCACTATATTCATCTATCTATTTATCTATCTATCTCTATATCTATCTATCTATCTATCTATTGTGTTTCCCCTCTTTCCCTTTTTCTCTTGCTTTCCTGTGTTTACATCTATCTGTCTATCTATCCATCAGTCTATCTTACTATCCATCCATCCATTCTTTTATTCATTCATTCATCCATCCATCCATCTACTTATCTATCTATCCATCCATCTACCTATCTATCTATCTATCTGTCTGTCCATCTATCTATCTATCTGTCTATCCATCCATCTATCTGTCTATCTATCCATCTGTCAATCTATCTATCTATCTGTCTATCCACCCATCTATCTATCAATCTCTATCTATCCATCCATCTATCAGTCTATCTATCTGTCTATGTATCTATTCATCCACCTACCTATCTGTCTATCTATCTGTCTATCTATCTGTCAATCTGTCTATCTATCTGTCTATCCATCCATCTATCTATCAATCTCTATCTATCCATCCATCTATCAGTCTGTCTATCTGTCTATGTATCTATTCATCCATCTACCTATCTGTCTATCTATCTATCTACACCACCTCTTCGTTTTGTTGTTTCCTCTCATTTACGTCTTATTCTGTCAGTCTTTCTTTCTCCCTTCCCCTCTTTTTCCCCTCTTCCCCTTCCTCTATTGTCTCTCTTTCTCTCTCTCTCTCTCTTTTCTTCAATTTTTTCTTCTTTCCTCTTCCCTCCTTCGTTTACTGTGCTCTCTCTCTCTCTCTCTCTCTCTCTCTCTCTCTCTCTCTCTCTCTCTCTCTCTCTCTCTCGTGTTTACCCCTTCCCTTCGTCAGCGAGGCCGGCGTGAATACCTTAGTTTGTGCGTGATACGATTTGAGAGAGAGAGAGAGAGAGAGAGAGAGAGAGGGGACACAGAAATAGGAGGTAAAGAGATGGGGGAGAGAGAGAGAGGCGTAAAGAGAGGACATTCAGTGGAAGATTAGAGAGAGAGAGGGGGGGGGGAGGGAGGGAGACATGCGGGCGGTAAGGGTGAAAATTAGTGTAAAATGCAAGTGAATGTGGACTTAAATGAGAGCATGACAAGTAGAAGAGAGAGAGAGAGAGAGAGAGAGAGAGAGAGAGAGAGAGAGAGAGAGAGAGAGAGTGAGAGAGAGAGTTTGATATTTGGCTGCAACTATGTAAAAACAGATTAATTTTGTGTGTGTGTGTGTGTGTGTGTGTGTGTGAGAGAGAGAGAGAGAGAGAGAGAGTCAGGGAAGCGAATAAAGGAAAGAATAGACTGGTGGTATGGAGGAGGCGATAGAGAGAGAGATATGGGAGAGGAGAGAAAGGGAGAGGAAGGAAATGACGAGCATGAAGGGAGAAGAAAGGAAGAGAGAGAGAGAGAGAGAGAGAGAGAGAGATGAGGGCTGGAGGGGAAGAGGAGGAGAGGTAAGAGAGTGAGAGAAAAAGAAAGGAAGAAGGGAGGCGCGAAGAGACAGACAAATACAGAATCTCTCTCTCTCTCTCTCTCTCTCTCTCACACACACACACACACACACACACATGAACAGAAAGAGCAGTGTGTGTGTGTGTGTGTGTGTGTGTGTGTGTGTGTGTGTGTGTGTGTGTGTAGCTTTAACGCTTCTCTACACAAAATCCTTCCCACGCCATCTCTCTCTCTCTCTCTCTCTCTCTCTCTCTCTCTCTCTCTCTCTCTCTCTCTCTCTCTCTCTCTCCCTCTCCCTCTCCCCTCCAGGAAAATTGCATCTTGAAATTCCATCCCTCTTTCCTCTCTCCCTCCCCTCCTTTATTCTCTCCCTCCCCTCCTTTCCCTTCTCCCTCCCCTCCTTTCCCTTCTCCCTCTCCTCCTTTCCCCTCTCCCTCCCCTCCCTCCTTTCCCCTCTCCCTCCCCTCCCTCCTTTCCCCTCTCCCTCCCCTCCTTTCCCCTCTCCCTCCCCTCCTTTCCCTTCTCCCTCCCCTCCTTTCCCTTCTCCCTCCCCTCCTTTCCCTTCTCCCTCCCCTCCCTCCTTTTCCCTCTCCCTCCCCTCCCTCCTTTCCCCTCTCCCTCCCCTCC
>NC_137068.1:2507500-2510000 GCF_032717465.1 Coenobita brevimanus | reverse complement strand
TCTGCCTCTGAGCTACGTGAAATAAGCTGCAAAAAGACGAAAATCTGGGCCAAGTTAAGGTGAAAGGAGTATAGAAGTGACTAGTACTGTTAGAAGTAGGTTGCACTAAGACTAACATTTACTAATATTTCTATCAGCGAAGGGGAGAAATATTGAAGTGGTTGTGTAGGGGAGGGAGAGGGAGGGAGATTGGGGTGTGGAGGGGAGGGAGAAGAGTGGAGGGGAGTTAAGTACTGAAATGCCTGTGAGAGTGGAGAGGAGGGGAGGAGAGGGGAGAGGAAAGGGAGCAGATGATAGGGGAGGGGAGAGGGGAGTGGATTGGAGGGAGGGGAGGTAGAAGGGGAGAAGGGGAGGGTAAAGCACTGCAATATCAATGAAGTCGAGAGGAAGGGAGGAGGGGAAAAAGAGAAGGAAGGGGAGGGGAAAGGGAGGGGGATAGAGAGAGGAGAGGGGAAAGGGGAGGGGGATAGAGGAAGGGAAGGGAGGGGAAGGGGAAGGGGATAGAGAAAAGGGAAAGGAGGAAGGGAGGGGGTAATATCAGAAAGCCATATTTCCCTTATTACCTTTTATTTACCTGGGCTTTGGCTATTAGTGTGGGGTTATTGATATTGCACCTGTTTTGTCTGTCTGTCGTTCAATATTCCGTGTTGCAAATGGGGTTATTCTGGGTGTTGATTGTGGGGTGTGGGGTAGGGGAGGGGTGGGGCAGGGAGAGGTGAAGGGAGGGGGTGTGGTGTGGGAAAGGGTTGGGGTAGACTGAGGTAGGATGGGTTAGGCTATGGTGGGGTAGGGGAGGGTATGTGAGGTTGGATGGGGGTGTGGGTTGGGGAGGGGTAGGGAAGGATGGGGTGTGGGGTAGGGAGAGGTGAAGGGAGGGGGTGTGGTGTGGGAAAGGGTTGGGGTAGACTGAGGTAGGATGGGTTAGGCTATGGTGGGGTAGGGGAGGGTATGTGAGGTTGGGTGGGGGTGTGGGTTGGGGAGGGGTAGGGAAGGATGTGGTGTGGGGTAGGGAGAGGTGAAGGGAGGGGATGTGGGGTGGGGAAGGGTGGGGGGTAGACTAAGGTAGGATGGGTTTGGTAATGGAGGGGTAGGGTAGGGTATGTGAGGTTGGGTGGGGATGTGGGGTAGGGGAGGAATGGGGAAGGTGGAGGTAGACTGAGGTAGGGAGGGGTGGAGGGTGGGGGTGAGGGGTGGGGAAGGGTAGGGGTAGGCCGGTGTGGGGTAGAGGAGGGATGAGAAGGGTAGGGGTACACTGAGGTTGGATATGGTTAGGATATGAGTGGGTGTGGTAGGATGTGGTTAGGTATGGTTGGGGTATGGTGAGGTATGATTGAGAGAGAATGGTAGGGTATGGTAGGCCATGGTTACACTGAGGTGGGGTATGGTTAGGACGGACATGGTTAGATATGGTAGGACATGGTATGGTAGGATAAGGTATGGTGATATGTGAAGGATTTATATAACACTAAGTCACCGCAGGAAACTTCATCAGAATGGGGAGATGGGGCGGGCAGATTGGGATTGGGGTGATGAGGGGGGGAGATGAGCCCTATCTCCCCCGGAAATGACGCTCCAGGTGGCGGAAATGCGTGGAAATGATGGAGAAATGAGCCTTGTTGACATGGACCCTTCCTCCTATATGGATTTATAGTAAGGGGTGATTTTGTGGATTTACGGGTTTCTGATGATGAAGTGGAAATGAGTGTGTGGTGGATTTGGTGATGATATTGGTAATGATAATGATAGTAGTAGTAGTGGTGATGGTGGTAGTAGTAGTAGTAGTACGGTAGTAGTAGTAATACATAAATAAATAAATAAATAATAATAATAATAATAATAATAATAATAAAGGAGAAATGATCAAAGGGAGCGAGTTGCAAAGAGAGGCAGTTCAGGAAATAAAGAAAATCTGGTGAAAGCGAGATGGATGGATGGATGGATGGATGGAGGGATGGAGGGAGGGAGGGACAGGTGGATGGATGGATGGATGAATGGATGGATGGAGGAAGGGAGGGAGGGAGGGAGGGACAGGTGGATGGGTGGATGGATGGATGGATGGAGGGAGGGAGGAAGGGAGGGACAGGTGGATGGATGGAGGGATGGAGGGAGGGGTGAATGGATGGATGGATGGAGGGAGGGAGGGACAGGTGGATGGGTGGATGGAGGGAGAGAAGGAAGGAAGGAAGGATAGATGGATGGAGGGAGGGAGGGAGGGATGCGAAATTTTTTTTCCTGCCCAGTTCCGTCACTTTGCACATATGGCAACGTTGCCCTGTGTTTAGTTTGGCAACGCCGCGCAGCAGTGACCGAAGGGGCGCCAAAACCACTGCATAGGATAAACTTGCAGGGGCGATTGCTTGCCTATGGTAGATGGGTCAGTTGCACAGACTGTCTGAGATTATTCACGAACAACAAAGTAGACCCTTAATATGACAACAATAATTGCTTATTTTCCAATCATTATTTTACATTCAGTCCCTCACTGAAGATCAGCAAATGT
>NC_137068.1:2465000-2470000 GCF_032717465.1 Coenobita brevimanus | reverse complement strand
GTCATCATTACATCAGGGGGTCACCCCCAGTTAGCGTTAGGGGGTCAGTGTCAGGTGGGTCCTATAACATGCCTCATTACATCAGGGGGGTCACCCCCCAGTTAGCGGTAGGGGGGTCAGTGTCAGGTGGGTCCTATAACATGCCTCATTACATCAGGGGGGTCACCCCCCAGTTAGCGGTAGGGGGGTCAGTGTCAGGTGGGTCCTATAACATGCCTCATTACATCAGGGGGGTCACCCCCCAGTTAGCGGTAGGGGGGTCAGTGTCAGGTGGGTCCTATAACATGCCTCATTACATCAGGGGGGGTCACCCCCAGTTAGCGGTAGGGGGGTCAGTGTCAGGTGGGTCCTATAACATGCCTCATTACATCAGGGGGTCACCCCCAGTTAGCGGTAGGGGGTCAGTGTCAGGTGGGTCCTATAACATGCCTCATTACATCAGGGGGTCACCCCCAGTTAGCGGTAGGGGGTCAGTGTCAGGTGGGTCCTATAACATGCCTCATTACATCAGGGGGTCACCCCCAGTTAGCGGTAGGGGGTCAGTGTCAGGTGGGTCCTATAACATGCCTCATTACATCAGGGGGTCACCCCCAGTTATCGGTAGGGGGGTCAGTGTCAGGTGGGTCCTATAACATGCCTCATTACATCAGGGGGTCACCCCCAGTTAGCGGTAGGGGGGTCAGTGTCAGGTGGGTCCTATAACATGCCTCATTACATCAGGGGGAGATCGCCCCAGTTAGCGGTAGGGGGGTCAGTGTCAGGTGGGTCCTATAACATGACTCATTAAATCAGGGGGTCACCCCCAGTTAGCGGTAGGGGGTCAGTGTCAGGTGGGTCCTATAACATGCCTCATTACATCAGGGGGTCACCCCCAGTTAGCGGTAGGGGGTCAGTGTCAGGTGGGTCCTATAACATGCCTCATTACATCAGGGGGTAACCCCCCAGTTAGCAAGTTAGGTCAGTGTCCAGTGTCAGTGTCAGGTGGGTCCTATAACATGCCTCATTACATCAGGGGGGTCACCCCCCAGTTAGCGGTAGGGGGGTCAGTGTCAGGTGGGTCCTATAACATGCCTCATTACATCAGGGGGGTCACCCCCCAGTTAGCGGTAGGGGGGTCAGTGTCAGGTGGGTCCTATAACATGCCTCATTACATCAGGGGGGTCACCCCCCAGTTAGCGGTAGGGGGGTCAGTGTCAGGTGGGTCGGGCCTAAAATTTCAAATGGGCATAAAATCGTCAATTTTCACCCGATTTACACAAATTTGATATGTGACATCTTTGACTAGATATCATGTTGGTGGTTTATATGTCTCTCTCTCTCTCTCTCTCTCTCTCTCTCATCCATGTCTTTTCTTCTCCTCCTCCTCCTCCTCTCGTCAATGCCTCTTCCATCTGTCCTCCTGCCCTTCCTCCTCCTCCTCCCCTTCCTCCTCCTCCTCCTCCTCCTCCTCATGGCGAAGGAAGGAGGAAGACCAAATATTAACACAAGTTCCTTCAACACGGAAGAGTGTCCTGGGGGTGGCATTCTTCCTTCCTTCCTTCTTCCTTCTTTCCTTCCTTAATTCTTTCCTTTTTTCCATCCATGCATCCTTTCCGTCCTTCTTTCCTTCCTTCCTTCCTTCCTTCTCTCGTTCCTTAATTCTTCTTTCCTTCTTTCCTTCCTTCCTCCCTTCTTTCCTTCCTTCCTTCCTTCCTTGTTTCCTTCCTTCCTTGTTTCCTTCCTTTCCTTCCTTCCTTGTTTCCTTCCTTCTCTCGTTCCTTAATTCTTCCTCCCTTCCTTCCTTCCTTCCTTCCTTCCTTCCTTCCTTCCTTCCTCTTACTCCTCTTCCCTTCCTCGCCTTCTCCTCTTTTCCATCTTCTTTTTTCCTTGCTTTTTCTTATCTGTTTTTCTTTCCTTCCTCTTCCTTCCCTTTTTCTTGTTACTCATCCTATCCTTCCTTCACCTCTCCTTCCTTCCTTCCTTCCTTCATCCCTCCTGCCTTCATTCCTTCGTCCCTCCTTCCTCCAATTCTTCTTCTTTCCTTTCTCTCTTCCAGCATTCCTTCCTTCGGCCTTCCTTCTTCCCTCCTTCCTTCCTCATTCCATTCTTCTTCCCTCTCCTTTCCTTCATCCATCCTTCCTTCCTCCTTCCTTTCTTCCTCCTTCATTTCCTTGTCTCTCCCAGCATTCCTTCCTTCGGCTTTCCTTCCTTCTTTTCATTCTTCTCCATTTCTCTCTTCTCTCTCTCTCTCTCTCTCTCTCTCTCTCTCTCTCTCTCTCTCTCTCTCTCTCCGAATCCAACATTTCTGATCAAGTTTCGCTCTCTATTGAAAACTTATATTTCTCTTTCACTCCTTGATCCCACCATCCACTCACCCGATGTAGTGCTCCATTTAGGTGACTTCGGTGGATGATAAGGTAAGTGATTTTGAGTGTCCCGGGAAAAATATTACGCTGGGTGGTAACCATATCATCACGGACGCCTGGTGGGCTAGTGGGTTACGGTGCTTCAAGAGGACTGTTATCTGGAAGGGTGTGTGTTCGAGGGAAGGTTGGGGTTTAGATGGATAGATAGATGGATAGGTACATAGATATAGATAGATAAATGTATCCTGGTAAATCGATAGACAGATGGATAGATAGATAGATAGATAAATAGATAGATGGATTAGAAAATAGATTGGTAAACAGATATACATGGGTTGGTAGATAGATGGATAGATAGATAGATAGATAGATAGATTGGTAAATAGATAGATGGATAGATAGATGAGTAGATAATGGATAGATTGGTAAATAGATAACTAGATAGATAAAATGGGAAATAGATTTAATTTTAGATGGATAGATAGATGAGTAGATATGGATGGATTGGTAAATAGATAACTAGATAGATAAAATGGGAAATAGATATAATTTTTTTCAATCAATCCTTTTTTTGTCTTTCACTCATTAATTTTTGGAATCAATTATAATGTACAGTATGTAATATTTTTTTTTATATTTATACTGAATATTCCTCTCTCTCTCTCTCTCTCTCTCTCTCTCTCTCTCTCTCTCCTTTATATTAAGTTATTTTCTCTTACGTCTGGAGAGAGAGAGAGAGAGAGAGAGAGAGAGAGAGAGAGAGAGAGAGGGGAGGGGGAGGGAATACGAGGAGGAGGAGGAGGAGGAGGAGGGAAATTGAAGAGGTTCTTCAACACCAATATATCTCCCGGCACACACACACACACACACACACACACACACACACACACACACACACACACACACACACACACACACACACGACGAAAATATATACATGGTTAGTGCGTATTAGGTGAGCGCGTTGATCATGTCTCCAAGAAAACGTACACACACACACACACACACACACACACACACACACACACACACACACACACACACACACACACACACACACACACACACACACACACACACACAGGTCTCCTTCGCGTGGTGGCACAGATAAAACGGGGCTTAGTTAAGTTCATTATAATCAGATGTTGAGAATTATTATTATTATTATTATTATTTATTATTATTATTATTTATTAAATATTATTATTATTATTATTATTATTATTACTACTACTACTACTACTACTACTATTATTATTATTATTATTATTATTATTATTATTATTATTTTTGCTGTTAGAGATTTAATTAGAGCAGAATGGTACAAAAAATATAAATTAGTTTTGATTATTATTCCTGTTATTTTTTATCAATATTTTTTTTTTTTTTTTTGTTAAGATGCAGTGATAATTTTTTCTTTAATTAGTTCATCATAAGAATCAGTAATTATTTTTTTCTGTTTTATTTATTTTTTCTATTATTTATTATTTTCCACATTTTATTATATTTTTCTTCTATTTTTTATTTTCTATTTATTGTCGTTGATAATTTTTCTTTTTTTATTTATTAAGAGGCAATCATGATTTTACTTTAATTTCTTTATATATAGATTTGTTTTTAATTATTATTATTTCTCTTTTTTTTTTTCAGGATAGACGAGGGATACTCTGAGGCCTCTTCGCAAATAAGTAAGTCATTTATTTATTATTATTGTTATTATTATTATTATTATTATTATGATTACATTTCCTTCATCTCAAATATTTCTTCCTGCTCTCCTTACATTACCTCATTCCTCCTCCTCCTCCTCTTCTTCCTTCTCCTCCTCCTCCTCCTCTTCCTCCTCTTCCTTCTCCTCCTCTTCCTCCTCCTCCTCCTCCTCTTTTTGCCCTATTTCCATTCTGTCACTCTCTCTCATCCTCAATATCCACCTCTCTCTCACAGGAATTTTGATCCTTTGTATTCAACATCTTGTCCTCTCTCTCTCTCTCTCTCTCTCTCTCTCTCTCTCTCTCTCTCTCTCTCTCTCTCTCTCTCTCTCTCTCAATATTTTGCATACTTTCTTCCACAGTTTCCCTGGCTTCATACAGTTCATTTTCTCTCTCTCTCTCTCTCTCTCTCTCTCTCTCTCTCTCTCTCTCTCTCTCTCTCTCTCTCTCTCTCTCTCTCTCTCTATTTCCAAGTGATCACTAACTTGTAATGTCAGATTGATGCGAGAATATAATGCTAGTCACGAAGAAGTGCTGTCTAACCCACCATCCCTGACCCTCTGTGCTCCTGTACGAAAGCGATTTAGTAATTAATCCTCCTTCGTCCCTTCGGGGGATAGGGATGGAGGTGGACAACGAGGATGCAGGTAAGGCGCTCCGTAATATCAGTGCCACCACGTGAAGGCGTGCTGGAAGACCTAAAACTTCACCAAAAACTTCAGAAACTTCACCAAAAAAAACTTCACCAAAAAAGACCACCAGATACTTCACCACAAACTTCACCAATAAATCTACCTTGAGTGTACGTAGAGAGGACCAACTTAGGCTTCACTGTAAACTAACTTTGGTCGTAGGGGTGGGCTTCATTTGCATAATCCCAGTTGCAAGGAGGCTTCTAGACCTGCGAGGGCTTCATTTGGGTGCTTCATTGGTGCTTCATCGTGAG
>NC_137068.1:2435000-2457500 GCF_032717465.1 Coenobita brevimanus | reverse complement strand
CCTCCCTCCTCTCCCCTCCTTCCCCTCTCCTCTCCCCCTCCATCCTCTTGTCTTCTTAATTTTTTCTCTTTCCTCCTCCCTTTCCAATTTCCACCCTCCCCCTTCCCCTCCCTCCCCTCCCACCTCTCCTACTCCCTCTTTCCCCTCCCACCTCTCCTACTCCCTCTTTCCCCTCCCTTCTGCCACTCCCTCTCCCCCTTCCCCTCCCCCTTTTTCCCCTCCCTCCCCTCCCACCTCTCCCTCCCCCTTCCTCTCCCTCTTCCTCATTCCCACTCCCTCTTTCCCCTCCCTCTTTCCCCTCCCTTTCCACTTTCTTACTTCGTTTGTCATCGTCTCAATTTCCTGTTCGTTCCTTGAATCTAATTTCTTAAGATTATCAACCCCTCTTCTCTCTCTCTCTCTCTCTCTCTCTCTCTCTCTCTCTCTCTCTCTCCTTACCTCTTCTTATCTCTTTCCATCCTTATATCTCTTCCCCTCCCTTTCCTCCTCTTCCTCTCCTCTCTTTCCTCCTCTCCTCCACTTCTTCTCTTCCTTCTTCTCCCTTCTACTCATCTGTCTTCTGCATTCTCTCTTCTCTTCTTCTCTTCCCTTCTTTCCTCTTCTCTTCCTCTCCTCCTCCTCTTCTCTTCCTCTCCTCCTCATCTTCTCTTCTCCACCTGTCCTCTTCCTCCACTCCTCTTCCCTCTTCTTCCTTCCCTCCATCCCTTCCCTCTTCTTTCATCCTTCCATCCCTTCCCTCTTCATCTGCTCTCTTCCTTTCCTCCTCGTCTTCTCTTCTCACTCCTCTCCTCCTCTCCTCCTCTTCTCTTTCCTCTCCTCCTCCCTCTCCTCTTCTCCTCCTCTTCCTCTCCTCCTCCATTCCACCTCCCCCTCTCTTTCCTCTTTTTCTCCCGTCTCCTTCTCCTCTTCTCATCTTCTCTTTCCTCCTCCTCTTCTCATCTTCTCTTTCCTCCTCCTCTTCTCATCTTCTCTTTCCTCCTTTTCTTCTCATCTCCTCTTTCCTCCTCCTCTCCTCCTCATCCCTTCCCTCATCATCTCACCATACATCTTTTTTTATATACAGTAACCCTTCCATTGTCTCAAAATTTTCTTTCTCTCTCAAAAACCCACTAAGGCCTCTTGGATACTTAATTAAATTCTCCTTCATTTTTCTTAAGATCGAAAATTTGCGTAACGAACAGCGTAAGATGAAAAAACGATTGTTGACGCCAGGACTAAATCGCTTGGGTGTGGTGATAAGGGATGACCTCTCTTATCATTACGAGAGGTCACCCTTCAGATGTTTATAATTATCAGTGTCAAGAATGGTACTTGAAAAACATGAGAGTAGTTGTAATAGTAGTAATAATAATAATAAAAATAATAATAATAATAATAATAATAATAATAATAATAATAACATAGCCTTTGAAATATCGCAATTTTAATGTAAATAAAACTTGTCACAGGGATGCGGAAAGTTTTGAATATAAGTTTCTGAGACTGGAAAGGGTTAAATAATTTCCATTTTTGGTTAGAGGAATTCTGGCCTCTTCATCTCTGTCAGACCCCCTCCACATCACCCCACCATATATTATCCTGCCCCTTACTGACACTGCCATCATTCCTTCAGCCAATCCCCTCACCCCCCCTCTCTCTCTCTCTCTCTCTCCCCCTCCCCTTTCACCTCCTCCCTTAACCCCCTCTCCTCGCCCTCTTCCTCCCTCTTCCTACATCACCTCCCCTCATTATATTTTTTCACCCCTCACCCCTGCCTCTCCTCCCTCTATCACTCTCCCCCTCCCCTTTCTTCCCCTCCCCTCTCCCTTCCCACACTAATTTCCTCCCCCCTCCCCCTCCCCTCCCCCCCACGCGCGTCACTACTCTAATATCCGATCATTCCCGACTCTTCACTAATTTGACATCTCACCTGACCTCTGTTCTGACCCTTGACCTGACCTCTGACCCTTGACCCCGGACCTGATGTGACCCCTGACCTGACATGACCTCTGACCACTGACCTGATGTGACCACTGACCTGATGTGACCACTGACCTGATATGACCCCGGACCTGACGATCTCTGACCTGACCTCTGACTCTTCACCTTAGACTCATGACCTGACCTTGGACCTGACCTCTGACTTCACGTATGACTCACGATCTGACCTCAGACCTGACCTTTAACATCTGACCTGACCTCTGACACTCGACCCTGGACTTGACCTTAGACCCCTGACCTGACGACCTCTGACCTGATGTGGCCCCTGACCTGACGACCTCTGACCCTTGACCCCTGACCCTTGACCCCTGACCTGACCTCTGACCTGACCTTTGACCCCTGTGTCTTGGTACTCCATAGATTTTGTTAAGATGTTAATAAGCTTGTTAATAATAATAATAATAATAATAATAATATTATTATTATTATTATTATTATTATTATTGTTATGATGATGATGATGGTAAACAATTATTTATATTCTTCCACCTGTTGTCAGCAAATTGTTATCACCCATGTCTGTTTTTCACGCACACACGCACATAAACGCACACGCACATACACACACACACACACACACACACACACACACACACACACACACACACACACACACACACACACACACACACACACACACATTTTCCATCCTCCCTCTCTCTCTCTCTCTCTCTCTCTCTCACCGCCCACCTCGTCTGTTTTCCCCTCCACTTCATTCCATCCTCCACTCTCCAATTTCTCTCTTTTCCTCTTTCTTTCCTCTCTTTTTTTTTTCTCTCTCTCTTCTCTCTCACTTGCCCCTATCACTCCCAGATGCGCCTGTCCGATAGAGGTAAGCACATTTTCTCACAAGATCCAGTCCTCTCTCTCTCTCTCTCTCTCTCTCTCTCTCTCTCTCTCTCTCTCTCTCTCTCTCTCTCTCTCTCTCTCACACACACACACACACACACACACACACACACACACACACACACACCAAATGAAAAAGGCTAAGGCGACTTTTCTCTTAAGCCCTTCCTCTTCCCTCACCCATCCTCTCAATTTCCTCCTTCCATTTCCTCTCTCTCTCTCTCTCTCTCTCTCTCTCTCTCTCTCTCTCTCTCCTTTATTTTCTCTTTTTTTCTCTCTCTCTTGGCTCGCATCCCCCCCCCCTCCCATTTCGCTGTTTCCTCCTCCTCCTCCTCCTCCTCCCCTCCTGCTCCTCTCCCTTCCCCTTCTCCCTTCGTCTCTCCTCTTCCTCCTCCCCTTCTCTCCTCTTCCTTTCACCTCCCCTCCCTTTCATCACCATCCCTTCTCCTCCTCGTCAACTTATTTCCTCCTCCTCCTTCTTCTCCTCCTCCTCCTCCTCCTCCTGTCCTACCCATCATCTCAATCAGCTTGCCATCCTCCTCCTCCTCCTCCTCCTCATACCTCCTCCTTCTCCTCCTCCTCCTCCTCATACCTCCTCCTTCTCCTCCTCCTCCTCCTCCTCCTCCTAATTACTTCTGATTGCCTTGCGACCAGAATGCGAATCCCAGAGTAAGAATTCTCCTCTTTTGGGGGAAGAATCCGTAACCCCTTTTCCTTTGCGATTTATTTTTAACATTGTCTAAATATTTTCCTTTTTTTTTTTTTTTTGGTGCAAAGTATTTCTAGTGCGAAACACACACACACACACACACACACACACACACACACACACACACACACACACACACACACACACACACACACACACACACAGGAGACTCATTCATCTAGTTCACGTCCACGATGAATGTAAAACAGACACGAAAACACACACACACACACACACACACACACACACACACACACACACACACACACACACACACACACACACACACAGGAGACTCATTCACCTAGTTCACGTCCACGATGAATGTAAAACAGACACGAAAACACACACACACACACACACACACACACACACACACACACACACACACACACACACACACAGGTTTACGTACACGATGAGCGTAAAGGAGACAGGCATGAAATTAAGGTTCACATGCATGCCTCGTTGTGGGAAAAAAAAAAAAGAAAAAGAAAAGGAGCATCCTGTGTGTGTGTGTGTGTGTGTGTGTCTGTGTGTGTCTGTGTGTGTGTGTGTGTGTGTGTGTGTGTGTGTGTGTGTGTGTGAGTGTAGAGGGAAGTTTTGTGTGTGTGCTTGGTTTAGCGTGTACGGATGTTTGTGACTGTCGTGTGTGTGTGTGTGTGTGTGTGTGTGTGTGTGTGTGTGTGTGTGTGTGTGTGTGTGTGTGTGTGAGTGTAGAGGGAAGTTTTGTGTGTGTGCTTGGTTTAGCGTGTACGGATGTTTGTGACTGTCGTGTGTGTGTGTGTGTGTGTGTGTGTGTGTGTGTGTGTGTGTGACTGACAGACAGACGAGAAGAGAGTGAGAGAGAGAGAGAGAGAGAGAGAGAGAGAGAGAGAGCTGGAGCGATGGAAGGGAGGTAAAAATAGAGAAGAAAAAGGGAGATGAGAATGATGGAGGGAGGGAAGGGAGGGAGGGAGCGGAGACAGGAGAGAGAGAGAGAGAGGAGAGAGAATGGAGATAGATTGTAATAGAATTGTCAGGGTCATTGTCAATAACATGAGATATATGGAGATAGGGACTGGGTGGAGGGAGAGAGGGGGAGAGAAGTGTGAAAATAGAGAGAGAGAGAGAGAGGGAGAGAGAGAGAGAGAGAGAGAGAGAGAGAGAGAGAGAGAGAGAGAGAGAGAATAATAAAATACTTAGGAAAGATGATGATGATAAATATGGCTCAGGTAAAAGTGATGGTTATGATTGAGAGAGAGAGAGAGAGAGAGAGAGAGAGAGAGAGAGAGAGAGAGAGAGAATAATAAATAACAACATTGCGGGTCGGTGGAGGCGCCCATCATCCACTCACCCGATAAACTAATAATAATAATAATAATGATAATAATAATAATAATAATAAAATTTGAGATGATTATGATGGTGATGGTGATAAGTATTAACAGTAACGTAGTAGTAATAGTGGACTGAATAGACTGTAGTCGCGGAGCAGGACTCTGAGGTTGACATTATCGTACCCTGGCAACCTACCATTCGAGAGTGCGTCCGATTTCGTATCATATTATACACGAATCATATGCACGAATATATTATACGCGAATATTATTATACACGAACATATTATACACGAATCATATTATGTACGAATATATTATACACGAATATTATTATACACGAACATATTATACACGAATCATATTATTGTGCACGAATATATTATACACGAATAATATGACACACGAATATAAGTATGCACGAATATATTATACACGAATAATATTACACACGAACATATTATACACGAATCTTATTATTATGCACGGATGTATTATCCACGAATATTATTATTCACGAACATATTATACACTAATATTATTATACACGATTATTATTATACACGAACATATTGTACACGAATCATATTGTTGTTCACGAATATATTATACACGAATAATATTCCACACGAACATATTATACACGAATCACATGCATCTGATATTATACGCGAAATCACGCACTTTTGAATCGTAGGTTGCCAGGGCACGATAATAACAACCTCAGAGTCGCGCGCCGCGGCTATAGTAACCAAGGAGACTCATTTTTAGAGCAGGAATAAAGCTGACTAAATTTCATGGAACCACAACATAATATTCAAGCTGTCAGTGGCCCACTTCCGTCAGATAAACACAAATTTACAGTAGAATTAGTGTTGTTTTTGTTAGTATTATAATGTTTAGTTTGCTTCATGTTTACGTCTGTCCGATAGCACGATAACTCTCTCTCTCTCTCTCTCTCTCTCTCTCTCTTATCTTTTGTCTGCCTGTCTCGAACCTTTGTGGGAACGACCTTGCTTCTCTTTACGTCTCAGGCTAACTCCTTCTTTCCTTCCCTTTTTTCCTTAATTCCTTCCTTTCTTCGACGTCTCTTTCTTTCCCTATTTCCCCTTCCTCACTTTTTCCCATCCAGTTCCCTTTTCCTCCTCCTAATTCTTTTAACCATTTCCACTCCTTTTTCTTCCTTCTTCCTTTTCACATCCTTCCCTCTTCTCCCTCCCTGTTCTTTTCAGCATTTCCTCCCTTCCTGCCATTATCTCCTTCGCCCCCTCCTTTTCTCCCCTCCTTGCCAGTCCTCGTACCCTCTCCCCCCCTCCTCTCCTCCCCCTACGACTCCTCTCTTCCTCTCCTCCCCCTACCCTTCCCCATCCTCTCTGCGCAAGGGCCAATTTAAATCCCAACTCCAGTACGAACTGACGTTCAAACTCAATTGCCAACTCAGGTCCCAACACAGTTACCAAACGCAAGTACCGGTACTAACTTAAGTCTTAACACAAGTACCAACTCAAGTCATAACTCAAGCGTTAACTTAGTCCCAACTCGAGCGGAAACTTAAGTATCAGCTCAAGCGTCCCAACCCAAGCGCCAACCTAAGTCCCAACTCAAGTGCCAACGTAAATTACAACTCAAGTGTCAACTTAAGTCCCAACTAATGAATCAACTTAAGTGCCAACTCAAGTGACAACGTGCCAACTCAGGTACGAACATTAATCCCAACTCAAGTGAAACCTTAAGTGCCAACTCAAGTGCCAACTTGGGTCAAAACTCAAGCGCCAACGTAGGTCCTAACTCAAGTGCCAACCCATGTCTCAACTCAAGCGCCAACCTTAGTCCCAACTCAAGCACCAGCTTAATCACAACTCACGGGTCAGCATAGGTCCCAACTCAAGTGCCAAGCTAAGCTCCAACTCAAGTGCCAACGTAAGTGTCAACGAAAGCTCCAACTAGTGCCAACGTAAATGCCAACTCAAGAGCTAACTTAAGTGCCAACTAAAGCGCCAACTTATGTTGCAACTCAAGTGACAACATAAGTGCCAACTCAAGTGACAACGCAAGTGCCAACTCAAGTGACAACGCAAGTGCCAACTCAAGTGACAACATAAGTGCCAACTCAAGTGACAACATAAGTGCCAACTCAAGTGACAAATTAAGTGCCAACTCAAGTGACAAAATAAGTGCCAGCTCAAACGTCAACTCAGGTCCAAACTCATGCGCCAGCTTGGGTCTTAGCTTAAGTTACAACTTAAGTCCCAACTCAAGCTCCATCATGTTTCATCTCAAGCGGAAACTCAAGTTCCAATTCAAGCACCATCTTTAGTCCCAACGAAAGGGCGAGCTTACGTCCCAACTCAAGCATCAACTGAAGTTCCAATTCAAGCACCAGCTTAAGTCCCAATTCAAGCGCCACCTTAAGTCCAAACTTAACTGCCAATTTAAGTGCCAAATAAAGTGCTATCGTAAATGATAAGTACAAATGTGAGTGCCAGTTCAAGTGCTAACTTAAGTGCCAACTCAAATGCAAACTTAAGAGAAAACTCAAATGCCAACTTAAGTGCAAACTCACGTGGTGACGTAAGTGCCAATTCAAATGTTAAGCTCCGACCAAAGTGCCAAATTAAGTCCCAAAATAAGTGCCAACTTAAATCCTAAGACAAGTGCCAACTTAAGTCCTAAAACAAGTGCCAACTTAAATCCAACACAAGCCCCAATTTAAATCCCAACTCAAGTACCAACTGTAGCTCAAACTCAAGTGTCAACTCAGGTCCCAACACAGGTACTACTTGGGCCCAAACACAAGTACCAACTTAAGTCCTAACACAAGTACGAGCTCAAGTCCTGACTCAAGCGCTAACTTAAGTCCCAACTCAAGTGCCAACTAAGATCCCAACTCATGCGTCAACTTGTCCCAACCCAAGCACCAACTTAAGTTCCAACTCAAGCACCAACTTAAGTTCCAACTCAAGCACCAACTGAAGTTCCAACTCAAGCACCAACTGAAGTCCCAACTCAAGCACCAACTGAAGTCCCAACTCAAGCACCAACTGAAGTCCCAACTCAAGCACCAACTGAAGTCCCAACTCAAGCACCAACTGAAGTCCCAACTCAAGCACCAACTGAAGTCCCAACTCAAGCACCAACTGAAGTCCCAACTCAAGCACCAACTGAAGTCCCAACTCAAGCACCAACTGAAGTCCCAACTCAAGCACCAACTGAAGTCCCAACTCAAGCACCAACTGAAGTCCCAACTCAAGCACCAACTGAAGTCCCAACTCAAGCACCAACTGAAGTCCCAACTCAAGCACCAACTGAAGTCCCAACTCAAGCACCAACTTAAGTCCCAGTTCACAAGTCAACTCAAGTCCCAACTCAAGCGCCAACTTAAGTCCCAACTCAAGCGCCAACTTAAGTCCCAACTCAAGCGCCAACTTAAGTCCCAACTCAAGCGCCAACTTAAGTCCCAACTCAAGCGCCAACTTAAGTCCCAACTCAAGCGCCAACTTAAGTCCCAACTCAAGCGCCAACTTAAGTCCCAACTCAAGCGCCAACTTAAGTCCCAACTCAAGCGCCAACCTAAGTCCCAACTCAAGCGCCAACCTAAGTCCCAACTCAAGCGCCAACATAAGTCCCAACTCAAGCGTCAACTTAAGTCCCAACTCAAGCGCCAACTTAAGTCCCAACTCAAGCGCCAACTTAAATCCCAACTCAAGCGCCAACTTAAGTCCCAACTCAAGCGCCAACTTAAGTCCCAACTCAAGCGCCAACTAAAGTCCCAACCCAAGCGCCAACTAAAGTCCCAAGTCAAGTGCGAACTTAGTTCAAACTTGTCCCAATTTAAGTGCCAACTTAAGTGCCTCAAGTGGCACTCAGATTGCACCTATGTGGAAGTTTTCTACTTAAGTGCCACTTAAGTTCAAGTTCCACTTAAGTGCCACTGAAGTTCCACTCAAGTTCCTCTTAAGTGGTTCTTAAGTAGAACTTAAGTGGCACTTAAGTGCCACTTAAGTTCCACTTAAGTGCCACTTAAGTACCACTTAAGTGGAACTTGAACTTAGTGGAACTTAAGTAGAACTCTTCCGGATAGGTGCCATCTGAGTGCCACTTTAGGCACTTAAGTTGGCACTTAAATTGGGACTAGGTGGAACTAAGTTGGCATTTGAATTGTGACTTGAGTTGAGACTTAAGTTGGCGCTTGAGTTGGAATTTAAGTTGGCGCTTGAGTTGGGACTTAAATTGGCGCTTGAGTTGGGACTTAAGTTGGCGCTTGAGTTGGAATTTCAGTTGGCGCTTCAGTTGGAACTTAAGTTGGCGCTTGAGTTGGGACTTATGTTGGCGCTTGAGTTGGGACTTATGTTGGTGCTTGAGTTGGGACTTATGTTGGCGCTTGAGTTGGGACGTAGGTTGGAGCTTGAGTTGGGACTTAAGTTGGCGCTTGAGTTGGGACTTAAGTTGGCGCTTGAGTTGGGACTTAGGTTGGTGCTTGTGTTGGGACTTGAGTTGGTGCTTGAGTTGGGACTTAAGTTGGCGCTTGAGTTGGGGCTTAAGTTGGCACTTGAATTGGGGCTTGAGTTGGGATCTACTTTGGTGCTTGAGTTGGGACTTAGGTTGTCGCTTGAGTTGGGACTTAAGTTGGTGCTTGAGTTGGGAATTAGTTTGGCGCTTGAGTTGGGAATTAGTTTGGCGCTTGAGTTAGGACTTAAGTTGGCGCTTGAGTTGGGACTTAAGTTTTCGCTTGAGTTGGGACTTAGGTTGGCGCTTGAGTTGGGACTTAAGTTGGCGCTTGAGTCGTGACTTAAGTTGGCGCTTGATTTGGGACTTAAGTTGGCGCTTGAGTTATGACTCAAAGTTCGCTCTTGAATTAGGACTTAGATTGGGCGCTTGAGTTTTTACTTAAGTTGGCGCTTGAGTTGGGGCTTAAGTTCGCGCTTGAGTTAGGATTTAAGTTGGCGCTTGAGTTGGGACTTAAGTTGGTGCTTCAGTTGGGACTTAAGTTGGCGCTTGAGTTGAGACCTTAGTTGGCGCTTAAATTGGGACTTAAGTTAGCGCTTGAGTTAGGACCTGATCTCGTACTTGTGTTAGGACTTAAGTTGGTACTTGTGTTTGGACCCAAGTGGTACCTGTGTTAGGACGAAGTGACACTTGAGTTTGATCATTAGGTGGTACTTGAGTTGGGATTTAAATTGGCGCTTGTGTTGGATTTAAGTTGGCACTTGTTTTAGAACTTAAGTTGGCACTTATTTTGGGACTTAATTTGGTACTTGAGTCGGAGCTTTAGTTTACATTTGAATTGGAACTTACGTCACCACGTGAGTTTGCACTTAAGTTGGGATTTGCGTTTGCACTTAGGGTAGCATTTGCGTTTCCAGTTAAGTTGACATTTGAGTTTTCTCTTCAGTTTGCATTTGAGTTGGCACTTAAGTTGGCACTTGAATTGGCACACAAGTTTGCACTTATCATTTACTTTAGCACTTTATTTGGCATTTACGTTGGCAGTTAAGTTTGGACTTAAGTTTGCACTTGAGTTGGGACTTAAGCTGCTGCTTGAAATGGAACTTAAGTTGGTGCTTGAGTTGGGACCTATGTTCGCCCTTTAATTGGGACTAAATGTGGCGCTTGAGTTGGTACTTAAGTTTGCGCTTGAGATGAGACTTCTTGCCGCTTGAGTTGGGACTTTAGTTGTCACTTGAGCTGGGATCTAAGTTGGCGCTTGAGTTTGGACCTAAGTTAGCATTTGAGTTGGCACTTATTTTGTCCCTTGAGTTTACGCTTATGATGTCACTTGAATTGGCTATTGTGTTGTCACGAGTTGGCACGTAAGTTATCTCTTGAGTTGGCACTTGAGTTGGAGCTTACACTGGCACTTGAGTTGGAGCTTACCTTGGCACTTAAGTTGAGAACTATGCTGACCTTTGAATTGTAATTAAGCTGGTGCTTGAGTTGAGACTAAGGTTGGCGCTTGAGTTGAGACATGGATTGGCACTTGAGTTGGGACCTACGTTGGCGCTTGAGTTTTGCCCCAAGTTGGCACTTGAGTTGGCACTTAAGGTTTCACTTGAGTTGGGATTAATGTTCGTACTTGAGTTGGCACGTTGTCACTTGAGTTGGCACTTAAGTTGATTCATGAGTTGAGACTTGTTGGCACTTGAGTTGTAACTTACATTGGCACTTGAGCTGAGACTTAGGTTGTCGCTTGAGTTGGGACTAAGCGCTTGAGTTATGACTTGAGTTGGTACTTGTGTTAAGACATAAGTTGGTACTTGCGTTTGGTACCTGTGTTGGGACATGAGTTGGCACTTGAGTTTGAACTTTAGTTGGAACTTGAGTTGGGATTTAAATTGGCCCCTGTGAAGAGAGGAGGGGTAGGGGTAGAGGGAGGAGAGGAAGGGGGAGTCGTAGGGGGAGGAGAGGAGAGGGTACGAGGACGGGCAAGGAGGGGAGAGAAAGAGGGGGCGAAGGAGAAAATGGAAGGAAGGGAGGAAATGCTGAAAAGAACTGGGAAGGAGAATATGGAAGGAGGTGAAAAGAAAGGAAGGAAAAGGAGTGGAAATGGTGAAAAGAATTAGGAGGAGGAAAAGGGAACTGGATGGGAAAAAGTGAGGAAGGGGAAACAAGGAAAGAAAGAGACGTCGAGGAAAGGAAGGAAGGAATTAAGGAAGAATGGAAGGAAAGGAAAGAAGGAGTTACCCTGAGACGTAAGGTGAAGCAAGGTCGTTCCCACAAAGGTTCAAGACAGGCAGACAAAAGATGAGAGAGAGAGAGAGAGAGAGAGAGAAGGAAGAGAGGGAGTCTGACTGTAAAATATCCCATTCTCTGAGGAAGGAAAGTCAGAACATCTTCAAAGCAAATATCCTCATCAGCAATGCTGGGAACGCTACTAATAAAAAGTAGCGGCGCTCCCATTCCCGTTACTAGCCCGAAAAAGTAGTGGCGTTACTGGTTTCGCTACTTGATACGAAATGTAGCGGTGCTCCGGCTCCTGCTGCTTTGGATAAGAAAAACGTACACGAAGGAAAGGTTAACAAAGATCTGTGATATAGCAATACAGTATATACTGTTTTGATAATATTAGTCAGTCTGAGTGGTTATGTTGTGTACCAGTAATGTCAGTATACACTTATACTGAATAAATAAAATCATACATGTCGGTGTCACTTGAATGAAGCTTAGAGCCGAAGGTACAGGAAAAAAGCTATTTACTGTATAATGTAACAAATGTTCCTTTACACTGTTACCTAGTATACCTACTGAAAGTAACATACGTAAGTAACAGGCAAAAAAATGTGGCCTACCATTGATACATATTATATAGATTTATTATATTTTCAATGATACTCATTTAAGATATATACGAAAACGAGAGTAAAAATGAACTGGGGCTTTCTGTTAAAGGCTATACAATGGCAATGTTTTTTCCATTACCTTAAACTGAAAGTAACCTACTTTTACGAAATAATAACGTAGTGAGTAAGAATTAGTCTGAAAGAGAGAGTGAGGGAGAGAGCGCAAGTTAGAGACGGGAATAGTTAGAGGTGTGTGTGTGTGTGTGTGTGTGTGTGTGTGTGTGTGTGTGTGTGTGTGTGTGTGTGTGTGTGTGTGTTAGCATTGCCTACATCTAGCTGACATCCTTAATTGACAGAATTGACGAAAGTAGTATTTTTCGTCATTAATAAATACAACCAAACCGTCGGCATATCTGTATGTACTCACGACTCCGGACTGTATTCGTCGCGTGAGTAGCGAGGAGCGCGGTAACGCGTGAGATCAGCCAAAAAGTAGCGGCGCTCTCAGTTCCGTTGCTGGCTAAAAAAAAAGTAATGGCGTTATCACCATCGCTATTAAAATAGTAGCGGCGCTATTCCCAGCATTGCTCAAGTGCCATCCCATGTTTCAACTCAAGCGCCAACCTTAGTCCCAACTCAAGCACCAGCTTAATCACAACTCAGGGGTCAGCATATGTCCCTACTCAAGTGCCAACGCAAACTCCAGCTCAAGTGCCAACGTAAGCTCCAACTCAAGTGCCAACGTAAGCTCCAACTCAAGTGCCAACGTAAGCTCCAACTCAAGTGCCAACGTAAGCTCCAACTTGTGCCAACGGAATTGCCAACCCAAGAGCTAACTTAAGTGCCAACTAAAGCGCCAACTTATGTTGCAACTCAAGCGCAAACATAACTCCCAACTCAAGTGACAACACAAGTGCCAACTCAAGTGACAACATAAGTGCCAACTCAAATGCCAACTCAGGTCCAAACACAAGCGCCAACTTGGATCTCAGCTCATGTGACAGTTTAAGTCCCAACTCAAGCGCCAACATGTCTCAGCTCAAGCGCAAACTTAAGTACCAAATCAAGCGCCATCTCTAGTCCCAACTAAAGGGCGAGCTTAGGTCCCAACTCAAGTACCAAGTTAAGTTCCAATTAAAACACCAGCTTAAGTTCCAACTCAAGCGCCAACTTAAGTCCAAACTTAACTGCCAACTTAAGTGTCAAATAAAGTGCTAACGTAAATGATAGATGCAAACGTGAGTGCCAATTCAAGTGCCAACTTGTCAACTCAAATGCAAACTTAAGAGAAAACTCAAATGCCAACTTACGTGCAAACGCAAATGCCAACTTAAGTGCAAACTCACGTGTTGACGTAAGTGCCAATTCATATGTTAACTAAAGCTCCGACTTAAATACCAAGTTAAGTCCTATAACAAGTGCCAACTTAAATCCAACACAAGAGCCGATTTAAATCCCAACTCAAGTACCACCAAAAGTTCAAACTCAAGTGTCAACTCAAATCCCAACACAGGTACTATTTGGGTCCAAACACAAGTACCAGCTTAAATCCTAACACAAGTACGAGCTGAAGTCCAAACTCAAGCGCTAACTTAAGTCCAAACTCAAGCGCTAACTTAAATCCCAACTCAAGCGCTAACTAAGGTCTCAACTCAAGCGCCAACATAAGTCCCAACTCAAGCGTTGACTTGTCCCAATCCAAGCACCAACTTCAAGTCCCAACTTAAGCTCAAACTGAAGTCCCAACTCAAGCACCAACTGAAGTGCCAACGTAAGTTAAAACTCAAGCACCAGCTGTAGTCCCAGTTCAAGTGCCAACGTAAGTTACAACTCAAGTGCCAACATAAGTAACAACTCAAGTGCCAACATAAGTTACAACTCAAGTGCCAACATAAGTTACAACTCAAGCACCAATTTAAGTCCCAGTTCACGAGTCAACTCAAGTCCCAACTCAAGCGCCAACTTATGCTGCATCTCAAGCACCAACATTAATCCCAACTCAGGTGAAACCTTAAGTGCCAACTTGGGTCAAAACTCAAGCACCAACTCAGGTCCCAACTCAGGTACCAAACGCAAGTACCAACTTAAGTCTTAAAACAAGTACCAACTCAAGTCATAACTCAAGCGGTAACTTAGTCTCGACTCAAGCAACAACTTAAGTATCAACTCAAGCGTCAAATGAATTCCCAACTCAAGTGCCAACATAAGTTACAACTCAAGTGCCAACTTAAGTCCCAACTCATGAATTAACTTAAGTGCCAACTCAAGTGACAACGTGCCAACTCAAGTACGAATATTAATCCCAACTCAAGTGCCAACCCATGTCTCAAGCGCTATCCTCAGTCCCAACTCAAGCATCAGCTTAATCACAACTCAAGGGTCAGCATAGGTCCCAACTCAAGTGCCAACGTAAGCTCCAACTCAAGTGCCAACATAAGTGCCAACGTAAGCGCCAACCCAAGTGCCGACGTAAGTTTCAGCGTAAGATCCAACTCAAGTGCCAACGTAAGTGCCAACTCAAGAACTAACTTAAGTGCCAACTAAAGCGCCAACTTATGTTGTAACTTAAGCGCAAACGTAACTCCCAACTCAAGTGACAACATCAGTGCCAACTCAAGTGACAACACAAGTGCCAACTCAAGTGACAAAATAAGTGCCAACTCTAATGCCAACTCTGGTCCAAACTCAAGCGCCAACTTGGGTTCCAACTTAAGCGCCAACTTAATTCCCAACTCAAGCGGCAACCTAAGTCCCAACTCAAGCGCGAACTTAAGTCCCAACTCAAGCGCCAACTTAAGTTCCATCTCAAGCGCCAACTTAAGTTCCAACTCAAGCGCCAACTTAAGTTCCAACTCAAGCGCCAACTTAAGTCCCAACTCAAGCACCAACTTAAGTCACAGCTCAAGCGCCAACCTAAGTCCCAATTCAAGCGCCATCTTAGGTCCCATCTGAAGCCTCAACTTAAGTTCCAACTCAAACGCCAACTTATATCCCAACTCAAGCGCCAACTTAAGTCCCAACTCAAGCACCAACTTAAGTCCCAACTCAAGCACCAACTTAAGTCCCAACTCAAGCACCAACTTAAGTCCCAACTCAAGCGCCAACTTAAGTCCCAACTCAAGCGCCAACTTAAGTCCCAACTCAAGCGCCAACTTAAGTCCCAACTCAAGCACCAACTTATGTCCCAGCTCCAGTGCCAACCTATGACCGAACTCAAGCGCAAACTTAAAGACCCATCTCAAGTTCCAACTAAAGTACCAACTCAAGTACCAACTTAGTTCCCAACTTGTCCCAATTTAAGTGCCAACTTAAGTGCCTCAAGTGGCACTCAGGTGGCACCTATGTGGAAGTGTTCTACTTAAGTGTCACTTAAGTTCAAGTTCCATAAGTGCCACTTGAGTGGAACTTGAGTGGCACTTAAGTGGAACTTGATCTTAAGCAGCAGTTAAGTAGAACACACACACACACACACACACACACACACACACACACACACACACACACACACACACACACACTCTCTCTCTCTCTCTCTCTCTCTCTCTCTCTCTCCCCTAACCAACAAAGATTCAAGGGTGAATTTGCATCTGTAATTACTTAAGCTTTACGAATTATTTTTTTTATGCATGGAAGAAGGAACCAAAGGCCAGAAGCCCCCACGATTTCTTCCTCCCAGAAATTAAATACATTAATAAGATGGCTGAATTCAGGATGTGTTCATTTGGAGATGCCTGGATGCACTGCGTTTGAAAGACTGGAGGTCATAGGCAGTAGGAAATACAGAGGAAGACAGTTCCAGAGTTGACCTGTTGCATACATGGAGGACTGGGAGTAAATCGTATAGAAAAGAGATGAGAGCAGGGTTGGAGTAATTGTAATTGTAATTTAACTGAAATGTAATTATTTAGAAATATTGTAATTGTAATCATAATTGTAATTAAAAGTAAAATTGAAGTAATGAACTGTAATTGTAATTAATTGAAAAGTAAATTGTAATTAAATTGGTATTATGAAAGGGAAGGAGAGTGGTAGTGGTAAGTTTATCCCATACCCAGCTGTCATTATGGGATTAAGATACCACAGGATTAACCCAGCTATATGTTTTCCTGCCTTTGTCCTCAACACTCTCATGGCACCTGACCCACCTGAGTCGAGGCCACCGAGACAAGTGGCCTGGGTTGAGCTGGGTTGTGATAATTTTGATGGTCGACACACAGCATTTAACACTGCATCTGCCTATGAGGAAATTGTCAATCGGTTCAGTATTCAATGGAAAGTAAAGAAAGTTGTAGCTGGTGATGCATCTTAATGGTGAAAGTATTTGACATTTCCTTCCCAAGTTTCTACATAGATCAGAAGCAAGAGGAGGCTGGAAATTCGTGCGACCCCAACATCGCTGATGAGGATACTTGCTTTGAAGATGTTCTGACTTTCCTTCCTCAAAGAATGGGAGGTTTTGCCCGGCCTTTAGTTCCTTGTTCCTTGCATTAAAAAAAATATATATATATACTCATCAACTTCCCTGTCTTCCTTCTCAACGCAATCCACATCCAATCAGTTTCAGATCTGTAATAAGATAGTGACCCAAGTATCTTTACTTCGTTATCTAAAAATTGTCTGAGCTTCTCTATGGATCCTTGATTTATTATTTATTATTAGGTGTGAATATTGTTAGGTTTATGAAGGAGATGATTCATTGTGTGTGTGTGTGTGTGTGTGTGTGTGTGTGTGTGTGTGTGTGTGTGTGTGTGTGTGTGTGTGTGTGTTATTTTTAGCGCATTTAATCAGGCAGATTCCCAACTATCAGCTCAGTTGATGGCCAAGTGTATATAGTAGTAGTAGTAATAATAATAATAATAATAATAATAATAATAATAATGATAATAGAAGCAAGGCCGAAGGAGTAGAAGATATGACAAGGAAAATATAAGCAACATTAAAGGAAAGATCAGCGTCTCAAGAAAGTGTGTTAGGAGAAGAGTGAGGGAGGAAAGTTAGCAGCGCAGTAGGAGCCGTAATGTCATTTTGTGCCTTTATGTGTAGGGGAATTTCGACGCTAGGTACCCATTGAGCACGTACGGTGTGGATGAGGGGATGGGAGAGGGAGGGGAAGGGATAGGGAAGGGATGTGATGGGAGGGATGGGTTTGAATGGGAAAGGATGGGAAGGGGAGGGAAGGGAAGAGGTGGGGAGGGAAGGGAAGGGAAGGGATGGGAGGGGAATGGAAGGGAATGGTTGGGGTTGAGTAGGGGGGGATGGAGTGTAGAATGGAAGGAAGGGTTGTGTTGGAAAGGGAAGGTATGGGATGGGATGGGATGGGATGGGAAGGACGGGGAAGGGAAGGGGTGGGAAGGGAAGGATTGGGGTTGAGTAGGGGGGGGGATGGAGTGGGGAATGGAAGGAAGGGTTGTGTTGGAAAGGGAAGGTATGGGATGGGATGGAAAGGGAAGAGGAGAGAAAGGGAAGGGGTGGGAAGGGAAGGATTGGGGTTGAGTAGGGGGGGATGGAGTGGGGAATGGAAGGAAGGGTTGTGATGGGAAGGGACAGGATGGGAAGTGATGGGACTGGAAGGGATGGGATGGAAAGGGACTTGAAAGAAAAGAATGAAAGAACAATCAGTTATTACTTTCATATTTTAAAACATCTAAGACTTTTCCCTTATTACGTCCCCTATCGAAGTTGGACGGAGGTTATGTAGTCACCTTTGTCTGTCTGTGTGTGTGTCTGTATGCAAAATATCTCGAAAAGTTCTGATCAGATTTCAGTGTAATTTGGTGGACAGGTAGGCGATGGGTCAAGGTAGAGCTGATTAAATTTTGAGGCGAATCCGAATGCGGGAAGTCATCGTAATTGCCATCGACGGAGGTAGGCGCGCTCTGAGTTTGCGTAGCGAGGATGTGTTTGTGTTGGGGAAGGTGGGGAGGGATGGAGAGGGGTTAGGGCAGTATATTTTTACTCGCATATCCTGGTATACTCTTTTCACCTTAACTTGGCCTGGTATTTTTCTTCCTTTTGCAGCTTATTTCACGTAGCTCAGTGGTAAATATAATGCTTCCGTTACCGGTGAGATTAGAGAAAGATTTAATTCTCTCTCTCTCTCTCTCTCTCTCTCTCTCTCTCTCTTTCTCTCTCTCTCTCTCTCTCTCTCTCTCTCTCTCTCTCTCTCTCTCTCTCTCTCTCTCTCTCTCTCTTTCTCTCTCTCTCTCTCTCTCTCTCTCTCTCTCATGTATAGTAATAAGTAAATAAATAAGTAAATAAATAACTAATATGTTCCTCCATCCATCCCTGTCCTACTCCCTCCCTCTCTCCATCTCTCCCACCATCCCTCCCTCTCTCCATCACCCTCATCTTTCCTCCATCTCTCCCATCCCTCTCTCCCGTCTCTCTCACCTTCCCTCCATCTGTCTCACTTTCCCTCCATCTCTCTCACTTTCCCTCCATCTCTCTCACTTTCCCTCCATATCTCTCACTTTTCCTCCGTCTCTCTCCATCCCCTCTGTCTCTCTCTCACCTTCCCTTCATCTCTCCATCTCTCCCACCATCCCTTCCTCTCCATCTCTCTCACCTTCCCTCCATCCCTCCTTTCAATCTCTTTCACCTTCCCTCCATCTCTCCCTATCAGTTTCTTTCACCTTCCCTCCATCTCTCTCACCATCCATCCCTCTCACCTTCCCTCCTACCTGCAGTGTTTACCTGGTCTGTTTTATAAATCTCTCAATCTCCCTCACCTTCCCTCCATCTCTCCCTATCAGTCTCTCTCACCTTCCCTCCATCTCACCTTCCCTTCCTCCCTCTCCACCTCCCTCACCTTCCTTCCTACCTGCAGTGTTTACCTGGATTGGGTTATAAATCTTAAGGAGTGTGTTAGGCGACTCAATTTTCCTCTGGTAGTAAACTGTCCTTGGCCATCCATTATCGTAACACCCCCTATCACCCCTCCTCTCTCATCCTCTCTCTCCATCTCTCCTCTCTCTCTCTTTTCCTGCCCCTCTTTCTCCTCTCATCTTCACTTCTTCTCTCCCTCTCTCTTTCCTCTCTCTTTTCCTGCCCTTACATCCCTTCTTTCTCCTCGCCTCTTCTCTCCATCTTTCCTTCCTCTCGTCCTCTCCTCTCTTTTCCTTCTCTCTCTCATCCTCCTCTCACCTCTCTTCTTTCCTTTCCTGTCATCTTCTTTCCCTCTCTCCTTTCTCTTTGATTTCCTCCCTTATCACTCCTCCTCTCTCCATCTTCTCTCCTTCTCTCTTTCCTCTCTCTTTTCCTTCCCTTACATCCCTTCTCTCTCCTCCTCTCTCCATCTTCTCTCACTCTCTCTTTTCTCATTCCGTCCCCTTCTTTCTCCTCTCATCTTCTCTCCTTCTCTCCCTCCCTCTTTTCTCCTTTTCCTGCCCTTACAACCCTTCTCTCTCCTCTCGTCTCCTGTTCATCTTTCCTCCGTCTCTTCCTTTCCTCTCTTTCCCCTCTTCTCCTTTCCTCTTCATCTTGCCTCTCTTTTTCTCTTTCCCCGTTTCCTCATACCTTCTCTCTCTTCCTTCCTCTCCCCTCCTCTCCAATTTTCTCTCTCTCTCTCTCTCTCTCTCTCTCTCAAGAAATAATTACACACAACAAAATGAAAATCTATGTACAACGACGTGTGTGTGTGTGTGTGTGTGTGTGTGTGTGTGTGTGTGTGTGTGTGGTATTGTCTTCTTCCTTCCTTCAGTATTTTCGTTTTTTCTCCTTCCTTCCTTCCCTTCCTTCCTTCCCTCCTTCCTTCCTTCCTTCTTTCCTCCCTCCCTCCCTCCCTCCCTCCCTTCCATCCTTCCTTCCTTCCTTCCTTCAAGGCATAATTGGAGATGAGTAGGAACACCAATAGGCTTGTCGGGGTGGGAGGAGGAAGAAGAGCAAGAGGATGGAGAAAGAAGAAGGAAATGGAGGAAGAAGAGGAGGAGCAAGAAGGAAATGGAGAAAAAGTGAAAGAGGAGGAGGAGGAGGAGAAGAAGAAGAAGAAGAAGAAGAAGAAGAAGAGGAGGAGGAGGAGGAGGAGGAGGAGGAGGAAAGAGTGTGAAAGTAGGGGGAAGGAAAGAAGAGGATTTGAGGATTGAAGAGGAAGATGGAAAGAAAGAGAGAGAGAGAGAGAGAGGTAAAATGTCTAAATGCAGGAAGGTGATCAGGTGGGCAATTAGCTAATCCTGCTCCCGATTCCTAGGCAGTGATTGGTGGGGAATTGAATTGGCACCTGGGGAGGGGAGGGGAAGGATTGAGGGAGGGGAGGGGGAAGGAGGAGGATTGCGGTGAAAGGCGAAAGGAGAATCAGGATGGGAGAGGAGAGGGAGGGGAGGGGAGGGGAAGGAAGGGGAGGGAAAAGGATTGGAGAGAGGGAGGGGGAGGATTGAGGGAGGGGAGAGGGAGGGGGAGGATTGGGGTGGTGAAAGGGGAAAGGAGAATGAGGGTGAGAGGTGGGGGGAGGGGAGGGGAGGGAGATGAAGTGATGATGGTGATGGTGGTGGTTGTGGTGATGATGATGATGATGATGATAAGGAGGAGGAAGGAGTGGAGAAAGGGAGGAGGGATGGAGAGAGGAGGACAGGGAAGGAAGAGGAGGAAGGAAGGAAAGAAAGGGGAGGAGGAGGAGGGGAGGAAGGAAAGGAAGACAATTAGGAGGAGGAGGAGGAAGGAGGGGAGGAGAAAGATTAAGGAGGAAAGGGAAGATACTGTGGAGGAGGAGGAGGAGGAAGAGGAGGAGGTAATCTTGAGAGAAATTGAAGAAGATTTGGGAGGAGGGAAGAGGAGGAAGAAGAAATGATAAAGAATTATTTAAGAGAATCACTATCTTGAGAGAGAGAGAGAGAGAGAGAGAGAGAGAGAGAGAGAGAGAGAGAGAGAGAGAGAAACCCTTCACCTCTGACGTAAACTCTCTGACTTTGACTTTAATAGAGCATAAGTATAACGAGATGGATTGTGTTCCAAATACCCCTCTCTCTCTCTCTCTCTCTCTCTCAGTTACTGCCCTTTAAAGCGAATTGCCTGTAACGGTGTTATGGAGTGTAGTGAGAAATGGTGTTATGGTGATTGTGGTGGTGGTGGTGGTGTGGTGTGGTGTGGTGGTGTGGTGTTATGGTGTGGTGTGGTGGTGTAGGAATGTGGTGTATTGGTGTATTTATGGTGTTCTTTTATAGCGAGGGAGTTTTGATACACACACACACACACACACACACACACACACACACACACACACACACACACAATAGGCCAGTAAAACAATAACGATAAACCAGGCGATTACATTGACCTAAATCGCCCCATTCTCTCTCTCTCTCTCTCTCTCTCTCTCTTGTATATTTGCGTGTGTGTGTGTGTGTGTGTGTGTGTGTGTGTGTGTGTGTGTGTGTGTGTGTGTGTGTGTGTGTGTTCAGTCTACTTACTCACCTCTCTGTCTATTATTTTGCATCCTTCTGCCTACCTACCTACCTACCTGCCTGCCTTCCTACCTACCTACCTACCTACCTACCTACCTACCAGCCAACCTGCCTACCTACCTACCTACCTACCAGCCAACATACCTACCTACCTACCTATCTGCCTACCAACCTACCTACCTACCTATCTGCCTACCAACCTACCTACCTACCTATCTGCCTACCAACCTACCTACCTACCTACAAGTTTATCCATCTGTCTGTCTATCTATCTATCTATCTATCTTTCTCTCCATCTACACATAGGCAATCAGTATTTATTATCATGACTATCCATCCACTCACCCTATTAATCACAGAAGCGCGGTAAAAATTGACCTTTAATTGCTTCTCTCTCTCTCTCTCTCTCTCTCTCTCTGTCTCTCTCTCTCTCTCTCTCTCTCTCTCTCTCTCTCAGTAACTCATTGCCACAGATATATAATAAATAAAATAAGATAATAGATAAAAATAAATAAATAATCCAGGTAGTCTAGATTATGTAAAAATTAATTTATATTTATATGGATTTTTATTTTTACTAGTACAGGCTCCAGGAAACGTACATACACATACGTACATACATACATTACGCACATGCATACCTAGAGTTGTTTACCCCTCAGTTTTCTTAATAATAATAATAATAATAATAATAAAAATAATAATAATAATAATGATAATGATGATGATGATGATGGTGGTGGTGTGGTTATTATAATAGTAATAATAATAATAATAATAATACTCTATCTATCTATCTAACTATCTATAGCCCGACGCCCTAATCCCGCAAAGGGTGGCCGCAGACAAAACGCCTCCAAGCCGCTCTGTCACCCACCATTTGGCTACCCTCCCCCCAACTCACCCCCTCCTCCCTCATATACCTCTCAACTCCATCCCTCCACCTCATCCTCGGTCTACCCCTCCCTTTC
>NC_137068.1:2425000-2427500 GCF_032717465.1 Coenobita brevimanus | reverse complement strand
TATTCGTAGGCTCAGACGTACATAAATGACAACGATTAGATGGATGTGTAGTGCGTCCTTGAATGCGAGGCCTGGGGGGGCGAGGATTACGATGGAAGAGTTGAGAGGAAGGATGGGACTGGAGTGTATTGGTGTTGTGATGAGGAGGGGTAGACTGGGATGGTTTGGGCATGTGGAGAGGATGAGAGGAAGGATGGGACTGGAGTGTATTGGTGTTGTGATGAGGAGGGGTAGACTGAGATAATTTGGGCATGTGGAGAGGATGGAGGATGAGAGGAAGGATGGGACGGGAGTGTATTGGTGTTGTAATGAGGAGGGGTAGATTGAGATGGTTTGGGCATGTGGAGAGGATGGAGGATGACAATTGGGTGCTGAAGGTGAGAAGTGTGAACGTCGAGGGTAGGGTAGCGAGAGGCAGACCGAAAAATACCTGGGACAAGGGAAGCGGAACTGAATAGGGAGGCTGCCAGAGATCGAGCAGCGTGGAGAGCCTGCTGGAAACCATAGTGAGTAATAATTTAGTGTGCTACGGCGCTGTCAGCCAAGTTATGCACTACGGAATATTAACGGGGAGAGTTTACCTTAGCCCACGTAACTCATCCTTAAGTTATACACCAAGTTATTATTGGGCTCCCGGTGGCCAGGTGGTGGGGGTTGAGGCCTGCTGATTCGTAAATTATTCCACATCGTCTTCTTAGCTGGTGGTGGTCAGGTGGTGAAGATGTGGACTTATGACCCTTTTTATACACCATCTGTTATTATTGGACTGGTGGTGGTCAGGTGGTAAGGGTTGTAGACTCTTGACCTCAGTTATATTAGTCTCTTCAATGCCATCATCTGTAATTGGGGTGATAGAGTAATTAGACCCATCATTAAGGTATATCTTCTTAATTGCCTTTTTGATAGACTTAATAGGATTCTGGGTATGTTCTAGAGTACTTAATATAGCACTGTTATATTTAGCTAGTGTCATCGTCTCTAATTGCGGGTGATAGAGTAATTAGACCCATCATTAAGGTATATCTTCTTAATTGCCTTGTTGATAGACTTAATAGGATTCTGGGTATGTTCTAGAGTACTTAATATATCACGGTTATATTTAGCTAGGGTGCCATTGTCTCTAATTGGGGTGATAGAGTAATTAGACTCATCATTAAGGCTTTGTTACTATCTTGTCTGCCTCGTTTCCACCCCTCCTCTCCTCTCAGCACCACTTACTACCATTTAAGGAAGTTACCCCTCCCGGAACTTCCTGTTACCGTGAAATAGAAGAGTAATCGGTGGTAATTACTGTGAATCCCGTTTTCTTTCAAGCCTTAGGGGGATCTTGAGCGGCCCCGTCAGTCTGTTGCGCCTTAAAAATTATTATTATCATTATTATTATTATTATTATTATTATTATTTTGCCGTGCTGTTCACTAAGGATTTGTCATAGAGTTCCATGATTGGCGCTCTCTCTCTCTCTCTCTCTCTCTCTCATTTTTTTATCTTAGTCTGCCGTCTCCTTAAAATGAAAAGAATTCGCCATATATTCAAGAATTATCCCTTCGTCTTTTTTTTTTTTTTTTTTTTTTTTTGAGAGAGAGAGAGAGAGGAAATTCACTTACTCGAAAATATGAAGTGGAAAATTTGCCTCCCTTTTGTCCTCCGCTCTCTCTCTCTCTCTCTCTCTCTCTCTGTCTTCATTTAGAGCTTTATTCCACTTTCTTCTCAGTTATAGAGCTTCTATTTTTATGTACTCAGTAATAAAGCTCCCTTACCCAATATTCTCCCTAGTTGTAGAGCTTTATTCCTATTTCCTCCCTAGTTGTAGAGCTTTATTCCTATTTCCTCCTTAGTTATAGAGCTTTATTCCTATTTCCTCCCTATTTATAGAGCTTTATTCCTATTTCCTCCTTAGTTATAGAGCTTTATTCCTATTTCCTCCCTATTTTTTAGAGCTTTATTCCTATTTCCTCTCTAGTATAGAGCTTTATCCCTATTTCCTCCCTATTTATAGAGCTTTATTCCTATTTCCTCCCTAGTTATAGAGCTTTATTCATATTTCTTCCCTATTTATAGAGCTTTATTACTATTGTCTCCCTAGTTATAGAGCTTTATCCCTATTTCCTCCCTAGTTATAGAGCTTTACTATTTCCTCCCTCTAGAGCTTTATTCCTATTTCCTCCCTCTAGAGCTTTATTCCTATTTCCTCCCTCTAGAGCTTTATTCCTATTTCCTCCCTAGAGCTTTATTCGTATTTCCTCCCTAGAGCTTTATTCCTATTTTCTCCCTAGAGCTTTATTCCTATTTCTTTCCTAGTTATAGAGCTTTATTCCCATTGTCTCCCTTGTTATAGAGCTTTATTCCTATTTTCTCCCTAGAGCTTTATTCCTATTTCCTCCCTCTAGAGCTTTATTTATACGCCGATTTCACTATTAATTCCTGATTTTCATTGTTCCCGTTTTCTCTACACCTATTTCGTTTTGAGGGTGGACTGTGAAATATTGTGGAGGTGCAG
>NC_137068.1:2397500-2412500 GCF_032717465.1 Coenobita brevimanus | reverse complement strand
TGGACACCTGCAACTGCAAATGTCCCACTGCAATTGCATGGTTGTGCTTAAGGAGGCTTGATTGCAAAGGGGGATGAGGCTTGCTTGGGCTGGCTTGAGATATCTTGCATGCAACAAGGGAGAGAGAGAGAGAGAGAGAGAGAGAGTTTTTAGTCGAAAAGAGCAGGAATTATGAGAGGGAGAGAGAGACAGAGCAAGAATTATGTGACGAAGAACCACACACACACACACACACACACACACACACACACACACACACACACACACACACACACACACACACACACACACACACACACACACACACACACACACACACACACCATTCTTCCCTTAGCTGTCCAATTTTTACTAAGATAAGCAACGTCACGACAGCTTACGAAGATCCCACGACTAGCGTAAGATCCCACGACTTGCGTAAGATCCCACGACTTGCGTAAGATCCCACGACTTGCGTAAGATCCCACGACTTGCGTAAGATCCCACGACTTGCGTAAGATTCCACGACTTGCGTAAGATCCCACGACTTGCGTAAGATTCCACGACTTGCGTAAGATCCCACGACTTGCGTAAGATCCCACGACTTGCGTAAGATTCCACGACTTGCGTAAGATTCCACGACTTGCGTAAGATCCCACGACTTGCGTAAGATTCCACGACTTGCGTAAGATCCCACGACTTGCGTAAGATCCCACGACTTGCGTAAGATTCCACGACTTGCGTAAGATGTGCGTAAGACTTTGGGATATTTGCTTAGGGCGTCTGTGGCATCTTGAAGGAATTTAATATCATCTTATATGTATTTCTTGGGGTTATTGTGAGAGAGAGAGAGAGAGAGAGAGAGTATAAATATTTACTATTTATTTCTGAGCTCCAACCACCTCATAGGGATCTCTCTTTTCTCTCTCCCTTCTCTCACTTTTCTCTTTTTGCTCTCTTCCTTCTCTCTTTTTCTCTTTTCTCTCTTCCTCATTTTCTCTCTTCCTTCCCTCATTTTCTCTCTTTGCTCTCTTCCTCACATTTTCTCTCTTCTCTCTTCCTTCTCTCACTTTGCTCTTTTTGCTCTCTTCCTTCTCTCTCTCTTTTCTCTCTTCTCTCATTTTTCTCTCTTCCATGTCATATCTCTTTTTTGCTCTCTTCCTCTTCTATTTTCTCTCTTTATTTTCTCTTCTTGTCTCCTCCGTCTCTTCTCTCTTCTCTCTTTTTTCTCTCTTCCTCCTCCCCCTTTCTCTCTTCCTCCTCCCCCTTTCTCTCTTCCTCCTCCCCCTTTCTCTCTTCCTCCTCTCTTTTCTCTCTTCCTCCTCCCCTTTTCTCTCCTCCTCTCTTTTCTCTCTTCCTCCTCCCCTTTTCTCTCTTCCTCCTCCCCTTTTCTCTCCTCCTCTCTTTTCTCTCTTCCTCCTCCCCTTTTCTCTCTTCCTCCTCTCTTTTCTCTCTTCCTCCTCTCTTTTCTCTCTTCCTCCTCCCCTTTTCTCTCTTCCTTCTCCTTTTTTCTCTCTTCCTCCTCTCGTTTCTCTGCCTTCTCTCCTTTCTCTCTCCCTTCTCTCCTTTCTCTCTCCCTCCTCTCCCTTCTGTCTTCCTCCTCTTTTTTACTCTCTTCTCTCTTTTTTCCTCTTTTCCTTCTCTCTAATATACTACTTCCTTTTTCCTATGTCTTGGTGCGTGCTCTCTTACCATCTTCCCGTGTGTGTGTGTGTGTGTGTGTGTGTGTGTGTGTGTGTGTGTGAGAGAGAGAGTGAGAGAGAGAGAAACCTCCTAAAAGTAACATGTATTATGATGATGATGATGACGATGATGATGATGATGAGGAGGAGGAGGTGGAGGAGAGATGATGATGATGATGATGATGATGATGATGATCTCGTTCCTCCCCTTCTCTGTACTCCCAACCAATTTGAATATGCTGATTGGAGAGAGAGAGAGAGAAAGAGAGAGAGAGAGAGAGTGTGTGTGTGTGTGTGTGTGTGTGTGTGTGTGTTGTAGTAGTAGTAGTAGTTATAACAATGATGATAATAATAATAATAACAATAATAATAGTAATAGTAGTAGTAGTAGTAGTAGTAGTAATAATAATAATAATAATAATAATAATAACAACAACCACAACCCAACCCACATATACCAAACCGCAAACCAATTTATTTATAAGGCGGCAAATACAAGAGGAGCAATATTCCACCCACCCTCATTCTTGGCCTCCCTCTCCTTCTCCTCCTCCAAGTATGACCTCATTTGACCTGGTAGAGTAAACAGGGGCGTCTTGAGGGTTTGAGGAGGAGTTCTTTGAGGCTAACCGACCATACTGAATATTTTATGGGATCGTCTTAGGCCTTATCACTACGAATGTGTATGTATATCTTTTCTCTCTCTCTCTCTCTCTCTCTCTCTCTCTCAGCCAGCAGATGATTAAATTTGCTTTGTCTATCTACCTATCTATCTGTCTGTCTATCTCTCTTTCTGTCTATCTATCCATCCATCTATCTATCTATACCCATCATCATCATCATCATCATCATCATCATCATCATCATCATCATCATCATCATCATCATCATCATCATCACCACCACCACCACCACCACCACCACCACCACCACCACCACCACCACCAGTCACACAAATACAACAAACACATTTACCAAACCCTCTGATCTTACACACACACAAAAATAGTCACGAGGAAGTGCTTAAGAACAAATAGTCACGAAGAAGTGCTAGATGGGAGGCTCCTTGAAGGTCTTACAGAAATATATATGAGATTCTGTAGTACCTTTTAACACTGTGGACGAACATCAAAAATGTGTGTGTGTGTGTGTGTGTGTGTGTGTGTGTGTGTGGAGAGAGAGAGAGATTTCATGGTTGTTCCTGTAAGGTGTACTTGACCCCTTGACCCCTTGACCTCTTGACCCCTTGACCTCTTGACCCCTTGACCCCAATTAGTTTTTCTTCAGGTAATTAAGTAGGTGAAAAGAAACAGTATTACTAGGGTTCTCTCTCTCTCTCTCTCTCTCTCTCTCTCTCTCTCTCTCTCTCTCTCTCACACACACACACACACACACACACACACACACACACACTCTCTCTCTCTCAACTTCATTCAGTATAGACGGTTCTTCACTTCGTAGTTTAGGGGAATGTTTTTTTTTGGGTGTTCCATGCGTCCTCTTGAAAATAATTGCTCTCTCTCTCTCTCTCTTCTCTCTCTCTCTCTCTCTCTCTCTCTCTCTCTCTTCTCTTTCTCTCTCTCTCTCATCTCTCCTTTCCTAACCTTCCTTCTTCTCTCTCATTTCTCCCTCCTCCTCTTCCTCCTCCTCCTCTTCCTCCTCCTCCTCTTCCTCCTCCTCCTCCTCCATCATTCTTGGAGTGTTTTCAAGGACGTTAACCCTCAACTTCCCTCTCTCCCCTTCCTCTTCCTCTTCCTCTCCCTCTTCCACTTCCTCTTCCTTCTCCCTTTCCTCTTCTTTCCCCTCCTTCCTCCCCTTCCTCTTTTTTCTCCTCCCCCTCCCCTTCCTCTTCTTCTTCTTCCTCCTCCTCCTCCTCCTCATCATCATCATCATCATCATCATCATCATCATCATCACCACCACCACCACCACCACCACCACCTCCCGTCCTCCTCCTCCTCTCCCTCTCCTCCTCCCCCTCCTCTTTCCCCACTCACCCTCCCTCACCTCCCCTCCCTCTCTCTCCCTCCCCTCTCTCTCCCTCTTCTCTCCCTCTCCTCCTCCCCACTCTCTTTTTTGACGGTAACTTAATCAAAAACTTTACGCCAAACCTCACCCTGTTGTCCCAAACTTCTGAGTCTGTCTGTATTTGCCCCTCTACATGACCTCTAGGCTTTTTGTCACACCCTGTTACGGTTCTCCTGTGCTGTTGTTTTTGTTTTTGTGGGATTTTCTTCTTGTTTTTGTGATGTAAAATAATTCTGTCTTGCACCCGTTCTCTCTCTCTCTCTCTCCCTTCCATCCTGTCATTCTCCCTTCCATTCCTTGCCTTCACATCCATAATTCTCCAGTTCCATCCATCCATCCATCTATCTATCTATGTCTATTTATCTATCTGTATATCTATCAGGGTTGGGTCCAAGTTCAGGTTTCTGTACTTAAGTCCAAGTCCAAGTACCCGGAAATTTTTCAGGTACAAGTCTAAGTCCAAGTACGTGCTTAAGTACAAGTAAAGGTGCTCCTGTGTTGGGGAAGGAAATTTAATGATGGTCACATTGTAAAGGTGAAGTTATTAAGGCAGAAAGTACCGTATCAGAATATAAGTATACTTTATTAATCAAACCCTTTCTTCTATGACAGAATATTAAGTCTACATAATAATACCTTTATAAAGTCCAATAGAATATATAAGTTTTTTGTTAGATATAATGTACTTGAAAGTACTTGGTATTTTTTGAAGTGATCTAAGTACAAGTGCAACCAATATTTTAAACTTCAAGTACAAGTACGTGAAAAACTGCACTTAAGTCCAAGTCCAAGTACTGTACTTGGACTCAACCCTGATATCTGTCCATCCATTCATCCATCTGTCCTTCCTTCCTCCTCGTCTCCTCCTTTCCTCCTCGTCTCCTCCTTTCCTCCTCGTCTCCTCCTTTCCTCCTCATCTCCTCCTTTCCTCCTCGTCTCCTCCTTTCCTCCTCGTCTCCTCCTTTCCTCCTCGTCTCCTCCTTTCCTCCTCATCTCCTCCTTTCCTCCTCGTCTCCTCCTTTCCTCCTCTTCTCCTCCTTTCCTCCTCGTCTCCTCCTTTCCTCCTCGTCTCCTCCTCCTTCCCCCCATCCACTTTTTCTCCTCTCTCCATCCATCCATCTAGTTCTCCTTCCTTCATTTATTCCTCCCCTTCATTTTTTCTCTCTCCTCTCCTCTCCACCCACCCAATGTTCCTCCATCCATTTCTCACTCCCTCTTCCTTCCCTCCTTCCTTCCCTCCCCATCCTGCCACTCTCCCGAAATTGAAACCCGAAGGAAGTACCGTGTTTACCTGCAGAGAATATTAAATCAAATATTATACCTAACATGTTCTCTTTGTGTGTGTGTGTGTGTGTGTGTGTGTGTGTGTGTGTGTGTGAGAGAGAGAGAGAGAGAGAGAGAGAGAGAGAGAGAGAGAGAGAGAGAGAGAGAGAGAGAGAGAGATGTAAATTCACAAAGCACATAGACTGCTTGTTCATAAAGTAGTTTGGACTTCATATGAATAACAGATGTTCTGTATTTAGAGAGATAGATAGATAGATAGATAGAGAGAGAGAGAGAGAGAGAGAGAGAGAGAGAGAGAGAGAGTTACATAAACACACAAAGCATAGAGACTGAATGGTCATAAGTAAGTGGATTGGGCTTATGAATAACAGATGTTCTGTATTTGGAGAGAGAGAGAGAGAGAGAGAGAGAGAGAGAGAGAGAGAGAGAGAGAGAGAGAGAGCTAAGGAGGTTGAGAGACAGACAGACAGACACAAAGACAGACAGCTAAATAGATATACACATAGACAGACAGACAGACAGAAAAGATATATATATAGGTAGTCTAATATTTCTTTTCCACTTTTCCTATATCCTCCTTTTAGAATAAGCTTTTTTTTAAATTAAGATATGTAATTAATGTAACTATTTAATGTAACTGATAAATAGATTTGTAATTAATATGTTTCTTTTCTTCCAGGATGCTTCACTGACCTTCGACTTTCAAGATAAAACTGAGAAAGAAAGATGAAAGTAGGATAGCCTTGAGAGATAAGGAAGAGAGCTGCGTAAATCTCCCTCAGTGGCAAGAGTGATAAGAAAGATAAGGAGAGAGGAAGATAAAAGATTGATAACCACAAGAGATAAGGAAGAGAGCTGCATAAATCTCCCTCAATGGAAAGACTGATAAGAAAAGATAAAGAGAGAGGAAGGTAAAAGAAAGATAACCACAAGAGTTAAGGAAGAGAGCTGCGTAAATCTTTCCTCTGTGGTAAGAGTGATAAGAAAAGAAAAGGAGAGAACAAGATAAAAGAGAGAGAGGCACAAGAGATAAGAAAGAGAGCTGCTTAAATCTCCCTGAATGGCGAGACTGATAAGAAAAGATAAAGAGAGCAAGATAAAGATAACCACTAGAGATAAGAAAGATAGCTGCGTAAATCTCCCCCAGTGGAAAGACTGATAAGGAAAGATAAAGATGCTGTGATTTTGATAGAAACTGTTCCATTTTTTAAACCAAAGAAAAGAAAATCTTAATTTTAGAACTGGTCATGAAAAACAAGAATTCTCTGTTTTAAGAAAGGTGTAATTTTGAGTGTTAAGCCAAAGAAATGTAAGTTAGAATATATTAAAACTTATGAAAAACCAAGAAAAGTGTGATTTTAGAAGAAGTGAATTTTGAGTAATTATCTGACTGAACAAAACCAAAGAGAATGTAATTTGAGTTACATTGAAAACTGACAAACAGATGATTAAAAACAAATTAATCAGGAAGCTGTAATATTTTAACATAAACTGAACTCATCTGAAAAACTCTGAAAAAAATGGAAAAAGGAACATGAACTGAATAGAAGGTCGGAGAAGGCATGAAATAAATAAATACTCATAACTCTTTAATATGATGTTTTAGATATAAAATTGAAAAACAGGTTAGAAAGTGCACGAAAGGAGACTAATCAAAACTTTGGAATATGTTGTTGAAGACTTGAAATCGAACTGTTTTTTTATAAACCTAGAAAGACAAGAATGTGATTTGAACTGAGAAACAGGTTAGAAAGTGCTTTAGAAAAGAATTATCTGGATTTTGTAATTTTGACTTGAGTAGCATTGGACTCCCTTTTTAAAATTCTGAAAAACTGAGAGAAATTGCCCTTGAAGTAAATAGACAGAAAGTGTATGAAAGTACTAATTGAACATCTTTTAATAGCTATGCAGGGACACGGAGAATAGGACAATAGTTACCCGTAATGAAAGAAGACGGAAGACAAAGGAAAAGAAGAAGGAATTATTAAATGGAATGACACTAATCAGTACCAAAGAAGACAATGAAGAAGTAGAAGAAAAGGAAGTTGGTTGAAACTGTATCTTCTCAGAGTAAATGAGGAAATTGCCTAGTGTCTTAAAAATACTATGTTTTGTACGGAAAATCATGGGTAACCTATCAATCAGAG
Organism: Coenobita brevimanus; assembly: GCF_032717465.1. NCBI lineage: Eukaryota > Metazoa > Arthropoda > Malacostraca > Decapoda > Coenobitidae > Coenobita > Coenobita brevimanus. The sequence continues at coordinate 2,405,380 of NC_137068.1, read as the reverse complement.
AGACGTTGGGCGTAATCCACTGTTTGATGATAAACGAAACTTAAAATGAGTGTTTGCGAATATGTGCGCATCGGAGAGAACACTACAATTGTGTGAATGCTGCGTACCAAAGATAGATTTAATTTTGAAGATGAGGCTTAGATATATATGAGTTATTGAATTTAATTTTGAAGATGAGGCTTAGATATATATGAGTTATTGCTAATGGAAATGGGGTCCTGTAGGAAGTGTTCATATGGGGTACTGAGCTAAAGTTCCCTCCTAGTCAGATTCACTTTCCACATATGAGCACACACAAAAATCCTATCCGAATGCCGACCCTCGCCCAGATTATCCGAAACTTTTATCTGCACGGCAAATGGATCAATGGGACCCTTACACAGATCGAACCAAATCAGATTCCATCCCACCCAGACAATTATGACATCGCGGGTCTTGGCGATACGCAGTCGCAAATTTTCGACAGTGGAGGGGGGTACGGAGAAGCTTTTTCGTGGGATGGGAAGAGTTTTGAATGCTCCTTACCTGAACTGGATCGAAATAATAGTGAATGGAGTGAAAATCTTGCTTTCCAGTGCAATAATTTGCTTGATATACAGTCGACTGGTGCGCCATGTTGGATTCAATCTCTTGCAGACTGTGTAAAACATGATCATATCCTAGTTCAAGATGACGGGAACCAAAACACAACCTTACAGCCTGAAATACCTGAAAATACTCAATCCATAGCCTGTCTCACGTGCGTTCATGAAAATGTTACAAATTTCTGGGCGCTAAGACTGAACACGAGCGAAGGTGTGTTGTCGTCTTTGATATCCTATGGCAGTGAACTCCTGTGCTCTCTCGGATCGTGTTCATCAGCGCTTTGTGATAGCCTGACAGTCGGTGCCACGGTATCGTCACCCTCTGCAGGGCACCCCACACCAAACACGTCCCTGCCCATTCTACCCGTACCATCTCTGCCGCCATCCACCACGCCTCCCCCCTTACACGTAGCGAGTTGTAAGCTACCGGAAGTGACTCAGGTGATCAGTGACTCGCCCCTAAACCTGAGTCACGAAGAAGTGCTGCTCAACTTCACGTCCACCGGGGGAGGCGCGAATGAGGTCTACGAGTATGATTTCTCCTTCCTCTTCCTGGCCATGTTCATCCTGGCAGGGGGTATTGGGAACATCCTTGTCTGTTTGGCGGTAAGTTCATCCTAGTTTTCAAATTTTAAATCAATCAATTCTAACTATACTTCTTTCACCTGAACTTGGCCCAGGTGTTTGTCCTTGTTGTAGCTTATTTCACGTAGCACAGTCGCAAAAGACGATATTACAGCTCACCTTGCCCATAGCACTTCTTCGTGACTATTTGGGGGAGGCGTGGCTCAGTCGGTAGAGAGGTGGCCTGCAGTTCTAACGGACCCAGGTTCAAATCCCGGCTGGAACAGGGAACAGTTTAAGGATTTGAATTTCATTAAATCAGGCTTTACTGATCTACCAGAAGACCCGCCGACATGTAAAAATATCCCCACTAATACCAATACACCAGTCCTGTATGAGACAGCCCTAGCATGTATTCAATATGGACGGTGGGTGTTAGCGCCGAAGTGGTGACATGTAGAGGTGTAGGGTATGTAGGAGGACTGCTGGGCCTTGATAGCAGGCTGTGAAGGCTATGCCCAAAGTCGGACACATAAAAAAAAAAAAAATCATCGTATTCTAGTGTTATTCTGTTTTTACAATTAACCTTCAGGATGGAGAACTTGCAGTTTAGGCCAAGTAAGAGTGAAAAGAGTATAGAAACTTTATTATTGTTATTTCCACGTGGTCTATAATTTCCCCTTGCACTCCATCATCATCATTATCATCATTATCATCATCAGTTTATCGATATTGCTTTTCCCATCAGTTTATTCTCTCTCTCTCTCTCTCTCTCTCTCTCTCTCTCTCTCTCTCTCTCTCTCTCTCTCTCTCTCTCTCTGTATGTATGTATGTATATATGTATGAATCCTTCCATCCTTTACTCCATCACTCCTATCTCCCCTCTTCATCCTCTCTTCTTCCTTCCATTCTCCATCCTCCCGTCCTTCTCCTTTGCCTTCCTTTCTCCCTCCTCTCGTCCTCCTCCTCTTCCTTATCCCTTCTTTCGTCCTCCTCCTCTTCCTCCCTCCTCTCCTCCTCTTCCTTGATCCATTTTTCCCTTTGCATTCTTCCGTCTAGCATTTTATTACAGGGAAATTCCACCAAACCATCTCAGTATTTTCCTTCACTTTTTCTTCTTGTCTCATCTTTTTCTTCTCCCTCTTTAATCTCTCTCTCTCTCTCTCTCTCTCTCTCTCTCTCTCTCTCTCTCTCTCTCTCTCTCTCTCCTTCCTTCCTTCCTTCATCCTACTGTCGCATTCCTTCTCTTCATCCCTCTCTCTTTCCTTCCTATCATTTCTCTCTCTTCTTCCCCACTTCCTTCCTTCCTTTCTCCCTCTTCCTCCTCTCCCTTCCTTCCTTCCTCCCTCCCTCCCTCTTTCCCTACTCCTCTGTTCCTCCCTCTCCATCTTTTTCCTCTCGTCTCTTCAGTTTTTTCTTTTTTACCCTCCATTCCATGTTTCTCTCTCCTTCTTTCCTTCATTCCTCCCTCTTCTCTCCCTCTTTCCTCCCTTCCTTCCTCCCTCCCTCTTCTCCTCCTCTTTCTTCCCTTCCTCCCTCATCGGTCCTTCCTTCCCTTCCTCCCTCATCGCTCCTTCCCTCCTTCCTCTCTGCCTCTTCTCTCCCTCTTTCCTCCCTCCCTCCCTCCCTCCGTCGGTCCTCCCTTTCTCTCGCGCTCTTTCTCTCCCTTAATCCATTTTTCTCCCTTCTCCCTCTCGAGATGCCAGACAGTTTCCTCTTTCAGCTACTTTCCTCTTTCCTCCCTCCTCTCTACCACTTCTCTTTCCCCTTTCCTCCCTCTTCTTTCCCTCTTTCCTCCCATCCTCTCTCTCTCTCTTCTCTCCCTCTTTCCTCCCTTCCTCTCTCCCCCTCTTTCCTCCCTCTTCTCTCTCTCTCTCCCTTATTCCATTTTTGTCTCCCCTCTCCCTCCAAGACGCAAGACAATTTCCTTTTTCCTTCCTCCTTCCTCTTCTTTCCCTCTTTCCTCCCTTCCTCTCTCTCTCTTCTCTCCCTCTTTCCTTCCTTCCTCCCTCTTTCTCTCCTGTAATTCATTTTTCTCTCCTTTTTCCAAGAAGCCCTACATTTCCCTCTTTCAACTATTTCCTCTTTCCTTCCTCTTGTCTCTCCCTCTTCTCTCTCTTTCCTCCCTCTTCTCTCCCTCTTTCCTCCCTCTTCTCTCCCTCTTTCCTCCCTCTTCTTTCCCTCTTTCCTCCCATCCTCTCTCTCTGTCTCTCTTCTCTCCCTCTTTCCTTCCTTCCTCCCTCTTTCTCCTGTAATTCATTTTTCTCTCCTTTCTCCAAGAAGCCATACATTTCCCTCTTTCAACTATTTCCTCTTTCCTTCCTCTTGTCTCTCCCTCTTCCCTCCCTTCCTCTTGTCTCTCCCTCTTCCCTTCCTTCCTCTCTCCCTCTTTCCTCCCTCTTTCCTCCCTCTTTTCTCCCTCTTTCCTCCCTCTTCTCTCCCTCTTTCCTCTCTCTTCTCTCCCTCTTTCCTCCCTCTTCTCTCCCTCTTTCCCCCCTCTTGCCTCCCTCTTCTCTCCCTCTTTCCTCTCTCTTCTCTCCCTCTTTCCTCCCTCTTCTCTCCCTCTTGCCTCCCTTCCTCTCTCCTTCTTTCCTCCCTTCCTCTCTCCCTTTTTCCTCCCTCTTCTCTCCCTCCTTCTTCCCTCTTGTCTGCCTCTTCCCTCTCTCTTCTCTCCCTCTTTCCTCCCTCTTCTCTCCCTCTTTCCTCCCTCTTCTCTCCCCCTCTTTCCTCCCTCTTCTGTTCCCCTCTAACCTCGCTTCCTCTCTCCCTCTTCTGTCTCCCTCTTTCCTCCCTCTTCTCTCCTTCTCTCCCTTAAACCATTTTTCTTTCCCTTCTCCCTTCAAGACAGTTCCTTCAAAGTTATATCTGAGAAGTCTCTTAAGGAATGTTTTAGGGTTTCCTGCCTCTCTCTCTCTCTCTCTCTCTCTCTCTCTCTCTCTCTCTCTCTCTCTCTCTCTCCCTCCTCTTCCTCCATCTCTCCTCCTCCTCCTCCATTCTCTCCTTTCCTCCACTCTCACCCGGAAAACCACAAAAAATAATCCAGTCCTTTCTTATCTCCTTTCTAACTTTTCCTCCTCTCTCTCCTTTCCTCCAACTTTCTCTTCTCTCTCCTCCCTCCTCCAGCCTCTCCTCTCTTCCCTCCATCTCTCCCCCTCCTCCTCCACTCTCTCCTTTCCTCCACTCTCACACAGCAGGCCGCAAAAGTAATCCAACCCTCTCATCTCTCCTTTCCAACTTTTCCTCTTCCTTTCCCTTTCCTCCATCCTTCTCTTCTGTCTCCTTCCTCCAGCCTCTCCTCTCTTCCCTCCATCTCTCCTCCTCCTCCTCCTCCACTCTCTCCTTTCCTCCACTCTCACACAGCAATCCTCAAAAGTAAGCCAATCCTCTCCACAAGCACCCACAGTGGATTCAGTCCTAACTTTTGCATCCAATCCTCCATATGAAGCCTTTTTAGTTCCCCTTCCCGCCTCATTCACTTATAATCCTCTTCTTCGTGATTAGTACGGAGGCGGTGGCTGAATCGGTAGAGGGGTGGCCTGCAGTCTTAATGGACCCAGGTTCGAATCCCGGCTGGGGCAGGGAACAGTTTAAGGATTTGAATTTCGTAAAAGCTTACGGGATGATGGCGTCTGGTTATAGATAGATAGATAGAAAGATAGATGGATAGATAGATAGACAAGACAGATAGATAGATAGAAAGATAGATGGATAGATAGATAGACTTTACTGATCTACCAGAAGACCCGCCTACATGTCGTAAAAATACCCCCGCTAATACCAATACACCAGTCCTGTATGAGACAGCCCTCCCATGTATTCAATATGGACGGTGGGTGTTAGCGCCGAAGTGGTGACATGTGGAGGTGACATAGGAGGACTACTGGGCCTTGGGAACAGGCTGTGAAGTCCATGCCCAGATTCGACACATAAAAAAAGTAATGATGATGATGAGTAGGAGGAGGAGGAGAAGTATAATAATAATAATGATAATAATAATAATGATAATAATAATAATATAATTGGGAATGAGAGACTAACTAGGAGTGTATTTGAGCGAGGTGGATGTGGGGAGGGGGAAAGGGGAGACCGAGGATGAGATGGAGGGAATGTGACGAAGTAAATGACGTATAAGGTATAGAATGAATCGCAGATGAAAATGTGTTAAGGTATATCACAAGCCTCTGAAAATACAAGCGTAAGTTACAGAAAAGGCGTAAGATCATTTTTGCTGCGAAAGATTGTGAAGAAGTTACGAAGGAAATTGAAATAGTGTCTTTTAAAGAGAGAGAGAGAGAGAGAGAGAGAGAGAGAGAGAGAGGAAATGTGTGTGTGTGTGTGTGTGTGTGTGTGTGTGTGTGTGTGTGTGTTTTAATGTATGCAGATTAAAACTGAGAAACACACACACACACACACACACACACACACACACACACACACACACACACACACACACACACACACACACACACACACACTTTCATTTATTACTAAAGGATGTAAGCAAAGCAATCTCTCTCTCTCTCTCTCTCTCTCTCTCTCTCTCTCTCTCTCTCTCTCTCTCCCCCAGTGTGTGTGGGAAGGCTATTGTGTTCTAAGTATAAATAGAATGAACTGTGTGTGTGTGTGTGTGTGTGTGTGTGTGTGTGTGTGTGTGTGTGTGTGTGTGTGTGTAAGCAGAGATAATTGGGGTATGCTTTGTATGTATTTATGCAAGTTGTGTATGTATCTATGTATGCATGTGTATATGTATTTGTGTATATGTATGTATGTAATTGCGTATGTATGTACGTATGTATATTGTGTATGTATGTATGCATATATGTACCTGTGTATGTATTTGGGTATGTATGTGCAGTTTGCCACAAGGGCGTGGGAAGTTATTCCATCTTGTGCAGTGTTTGTGATAAATGGGTACATAAGAGATGTAGTGGTATTAGAGGTAGACTGAGAGAGAATGCTGATTTCATGTGTGGGGCGTGTCGGGGAGAGCAGGTGGAGATTGTCAGGTGTGAAAGGATTGAACTTGCTGGTGAGTATCTTGAGTGTGTGGAGGAGTTTTGTTATTTGGGAGACATGTTGTGTGCTGGAGGTGGGGCTGAGCTAGCTCTGTGGCTAGGGTGAGGAGTGGTTGGAAGAAGTTCAGGGAGCTCTTGCCTCTCCTGATATTGAGAGGGCTCTCCCTACGTGCTAAGGGGTCTTTGTATGCGGCATGTGTTAGGAGTGTGATGCTGTATGGCAGTGAGACCTGGGCAGTGAAGGAGGAAGACATTCGCCGGCTCAGACGTACAGAAATAACAATGATTAGGTGGATGTGCAGTGCGTCCCTGCGTCCAAGGCCTGGAGGGGCTGGGTTTACAATGGAAGAGTTGAGAGGTAGGATGGGACTGGAGTGTATTGGTGTTGTGATGAGGAGAGGTAGATTGAGGTGGTTTGGACAGGTGGAGAGGATGGGGGATGATAATTGGGTGAGGAAGGTGAGAAATGTTAATAAGGTGGGGTTATGAGGGGTAGACCGAGAAAGACATGGGACGAGGTCATTAAGTGTGACCTCAGGGTTAAGGGACTGAACAGGGAGGCTGCAATGGATCGTGCAGCGTGGAGAGCCGCCATTAGGTGACCAAGGCCGACACATGCAAGCATGTTGGAGCCTTTAAAAACGAAAACGAAAACGTATGTATGTAAATATATATAGATAGATATATATATATATATATATATATATATATATATATATATATATATATATATGCATGATTGTATGTATGTATGTATATATATATATATATATATATGCATGATCGTATGTATATATATATATATATATATATATATATATATATATATATATATATATATATATATATATATATATGCATGATTGTATGTATGTATGTATGTATTTATCTGTGTATATATATGTATGATTGTATGTATGTAATTGTGTACGTATTTGTGTATGTGTGTATCTGTGTATGTATTAGTCTCGTGTAAGTGTTAATTTTTTGAACCACTCTTGGTCGTCGGGCTGAAGGGGTTAGTCAAAAAAAATATTCTCAAAATAATAGATCCAAAAAAAAAACAAATCCAAAAATACCAATTAATCGGTAAATCACTCCTCTCTGAAAGATCTATGTAAAGAAAATGGTTAATTAGAGCAAGAATAGAGAAAATAAAGATAGTAAAGAGAGTTAAAGCAAAAATAGAGAAAATAAAGATAGTAAAGAGAGTTAAAGGAATAATAGAGAAAATAAAGATAGTAAAGAGAGTTAAAGAAATCATAGAGGAAATAAAGATAGTAAAGAGAGTTAAAGGAATAATAGAGAAAATAAAGATAGTAAAGAGAGTTAAAGAAATCATAGAGAAAATAAAGATAGTAAAGAGAGTTGAAACAAAAATAGAGAAAATAAAGATAGTAAAGAGAGTTAAAGAAATAATAGAGAAAATAAAGATAGTAAAGAGAGTTAAAACTAAAATAGAGAAAATAAAGATAGTAAAGAGAGTTAAAGGAATAATAGAGAAAATAAAGATAGTAAAGAGAGTTAAAGGAATAATAGAGAAAATAAAGATAGTAAAGAGAGTTAAAGGAATAATAGAGAAAATAAAGATAGTAAAGAGAGTTAAAGCAAGATTAGAGAAAATAAAGATAATAAAGAGAGTTAAAGCAAGATTAGAGAAAATAAAGATAATAAAGAGAGTTAATAGGTGGTTTAATGTCAAGGGTAATTTAATGTA
>NC_137068.1:2390000-2392500 GCF_032717465.1 Coenobita brevimanus | reverse complement strand
GATGTATGTACGTTTTTGTGTATGTATGTATGTTTGTATGTATGTATATATTTTTTTTCTGAATGCCTGTTTTAGCGAGATAATATGTGTGTGTGTGTGTGTGTGTGTGTGTGTGTAAGACAGGAGGGGAAGGATATTGTATATGTACCCTATTGTGCTCATGTGTATGTGTATATATGTATGTATAGGCAGTGTATAGGAGTGTCTATGTGTACGTATACCTATGTGCACCTCTGTGTACGTGTTTAAATGTAGCCCCGCACACACAGATAGGAAGGGAAAAAGCACATCAGATAACGCAGATAAAAATATTAATTGCAAAAACACACGTTGAACGAAAATAGGAAGTGAGACACGAAGCAGAATGAAAGAAAAACACAATATATAAATGGAAAAAGAGGGGAAATTGGAACATAAACAGAGGGGGAAATGGTCAGAATTAACGATTAGGTGGAATTTGATGAGGGGAAAAAAAAAAGATGATTTTAATATAGATAAACACTTGATTATTGAGAAAGCTGAAGATTAAATATATGTGTGAAGAATTAATATATAGATTTTGATAAATGATGAGGCTGGTAAATGAAAAATAGTTTGGAAATAAATGAGAATAAATCCACAAGTGAAAGGTGTAAAGGGATATTATATGGGTTTACATAACTGAGGAATTTTTTGTTGAGGAAGAGAGAGGAATTTTGTGGAGGGATGGAGTGGAGAGGTATATGAGAGAGGGGGGTGTGCATTGGGAGCAGGGAAGTGAAATGGCGGGGGACAGGGCGACGTGGAGGCGATTTGTTTGTGGTCACCCCGTATGGAATTAAGGCGTCTGGCAATAGATAGATAGATAGATAGTGGTGATAGGAAAAATTTCAGTTTGTAGTGATATATGGGAATCGAAAGTGAAAGATAGATAAAGGTAAACTGATGATAATAATAATAATAATAATAATAATAATAGTACTAGTAGTAGTAGTAGTAGTAATAGTAGTTGTTGTAGTAGTAGTAGTTGTTCTTGTTGTGTTGTAGTAGTTGTAGTTGTTTCGTAGTAGTAGTAGAAGTAGTAGTAGCTGTTATCTTAGCAGTAGTAGTAGTAGCAGCAGCAGCAGTAGTAGTAGTAGCAGCAGCAGTAGTAGTAGTAGTAGAAATAGCAGTAGTAGTAATAGTAATAGCAGCAGCAGTAGTAGTAGTAGTAGTAGTAGTAGTAACCATTTCACTACTTTCACATAATTTACCATATTCCTTCATACACTTCCCAAAATATTTATCACATATTAACATTCTCTCATACTCCATTTTTCAATTAATTTCAAAATCAAATATATTTTTTGGGGGACTCATGTTAACTTTCAAAATATATATATATAATTTTGTTTCGACCCTCACATATCAATTGTATTTAATTTTTCAATATATATATAGTTTGTTTGAGAGTTGGATGTACATATATTATGATTTTTATCTATCTATTTATGTCTACGTATCTATCTATCTATCCGTCTATCTATCTATCTATATTTTTTGGTGGTGTACAATTTATGCTTTTTTTTTATGGTATTTTTTTTCTCACACACACACACACACACACACACACACACACACACACACACACACACACACACACACACACACACACACACACACACACACACACACAAATAATAATAATAAGGCTTCATCATTATCATCATCATCATCATCATCATCATCCACCACCACCACCCCAACACCACCTAGCCACCACAATCACCACACCAAATCATCACTAAATCACCACCACTCTCTCTCTTCTTCAGATATGCCTTGAACGACGCCTCCACAACGTCACCAATTACTTCCTGATGTCCTTGGCCGTGGCGGACTTGCTGGTGTCCCTGGTAGTGATGCCCTTTGGTGCTATCGCTGGGTTCTTAGGTGAGTGGTGAGTGGTGATGACGGGGGATGAGGGCGGGGTGATTGGTGAATTTAGGCTGTTGGTGATTTTGGTAAGGATGGTGGTGGTGGTGATGACGGGGTGCTTGGTGAATTTAGCCTGTTGGTGATTTTGGTAAGGATTGTGGTGATGGTGATGAGTGGTGATAAGGTGGTGATGAGTCCTGATTTTCTGGGTAAGTGCTTAAACTGTTGATAATTATGATGGTGATGGTGATGATGATGAGGGTGGTGACTACTGAATAATGAGGTAAGTGCTCACGTTAATGGTGATGATGATGATGATGATGGTGGTGGTGGCGGTGGTGGTGATGGTGATGATGATGATGGTGGTGGTGGTGGTGGTGGTGGTGAGGGTGATGATGATGATGATGATGATGGTGGTGGTGGTGGTGGTGGTGGTGGTGGTGGTGGTGGTGATGGTGATGGTGGTGGTGAGGTAAGGAGGTGCAAAGGTAAGTCATGGGAAAGAGGAAAGTAAGGAGAGAGAGAGAGAGAGAATGAAAAGTATGAATTGGGAGAAAATGGGAAGAAGCATGAAGAGAGAGAGAGAGAGAGAGAGAGAGGGGCA
>NC_137068.1:2320000-2382500 GCF_032717465.1 Coenobita brevimanus | reverse complement strand
AAAAAAAAATGGGTAGTAAGAGCTGGGGTGAGGGCAGCGATATGGCACGGGCAAGAGAATATATTGCCTAGTTTAGGAAATTGCCCACAGATATTGCCCAAATCACGAAATGGGCAATCCGAATCTTCCTGTCATGCGCAGTTATAGAATTGGAGTGTAAAATATATGTATAAAATGATAGGCGGTCTTTGTTCATCCTGTAAATGGATAATCTGTAGCATTAACGAGCTGATTATACTGTCCTAATTCATCCTGGGTTTTATAATGTAGGGGTGCAAAGTTAGGATGGTTGTAGTGTTGTATGGGATGTGTGTGTGTGTGTGTGTGTGTGTGAGAGAGAGAGAGAGAGAGAGAGAGAGAGAGAGAGAGAGAGAGAGAGAGAGAGAGAAATGGCCCAAACAATTAAACAAGTTATACAAGGAGAAGGGGTGAAAAGGGAGGTGGGGGGGAGGAGGGAGAGGGGGAGAGAAAAGAGAGAAAAAGGGAGGGGAGAAGAGGGGAGGAGAGAAGAAGGAGAGGGGGAGAGAAGAGACAGAGAGAGGGAGGGGAGAAGAGGAGAGGAAAGAGGGAGAGGAAGGGAAGGAAAAAGAAGAGAGGGAGGGGAGGGGAGAAGAGGGAGAGAAGAGAGAGGAAGGGAGGAGAGAAGAGGGAGAGGGAGGGGAGGAAGGGGGGACGGGGGAGAGGAGGAAGGATGAAAGCGCATTTTTTTTTATCATAACTTTTCGGCTTTCAAGTGTTAATTTTTTAATGGCAAATTCCACGAGGGAACGACTCCTTGAAAGAGAGAGAGAGAGAGAGAGAGAGAGAGAGAGAGAGAGAGAGAGAGAGAGAGAGAATAAAATGAAACAATGGAAAGAGAAATAACAGACGAATAAAGATTGGAGAGAGAGAGGGAGAGAGAGAGAGAGAGAGCGAGAGGTGGTACTAGGACTGAAGTGGTGATATTCGAGGGTGGTAGAGAGAGGACAAGTAATCCCAGATAGAATGTAGTGTAATCCCGGATTTACATAGGGAATCCTTGGTTTATTGAGAGAGAGAGAGAGAGAGAGGAGAGAGAGAGAATGGTGAATGAAGTAATAGAACAATGGGGGGAGAGAGAGAGAGAGAGAGAGAGAGAGAGAGAGAGAGAGAGAATTTGGTAAAGACCTTAACAAACACTGAAGAGGAAAGAAAATTGAGAGACTAAATTGAACTAGAAAGTGAAAGGAGAAAGAAAATGGAATAACAGAGAGAGAGAGAGAGAGAGAGAGACGAAATCAAAAAAATGGATGCAATTATGAATAACTCCTTTATATTTATTTATTTATTTATTTACGTCCTCGACTACAGAAGCTAATTTTTCGTACTAATCTTTAATAAGTCTCAAAATAAAACAATCAGGACACTTAGACTAAATATTTTGACTACTATACTCTTTTTACTCCAACTTGGCCAAAAATTACCACCTCCCCTTCCTGAATATTGAGTTGTAACAGCATATTAACGCTAGAATATAATGCTGATCACGAAGAAGTGTTTGGGAAAGGATGCAGAGCTAAAATTGCCATCTCCATCCTGAATGCTGAGTTGTAGCAATAAATTAACACTTGAATATAATGCTGATCACGAAGAAGTGCTGTGGAAAGGATGTAGAGCCATAGTATTGTCTTATGGCATTGGTTACGTGAATTATATTGCAAAAGGACAAAATATTGGCTGAGTTAAGGAGAAAAGGCAATAACATTCTTGAACTTCATATTTTCCGCATTTAAAAGATCCCTAACCCTTTTTGAGCTAAGTTGATGACCAGGTGTAGTCAGATTGCAGGTTTGATTCGAGTAGTAACCAAGGAGACTCATCCCTGCCTCAGAACTAATGCTTATAAAATTTAATGGACTACAACTTAGTATTCAAGATAAGAGTGGCTCAGTTCCCAACGAAAACAAACCTAAAGTATTACTCCCTCAAAAGAAAAAGTATTACTGATAAGAATTACTGTTAAAGACACTTATTTTATCATAGAAATTGTTAAAAACTCCCTATGTACGTATATTGCGCAGTTTTGATGTATGAACTAAGAGGTAAGCGTGTAAGTTCAACTGTATTAACTTTTTTTTAAACGAGACCTCCATAGTGGTTATTGATACCATCTATAGTAATAAAGTAATTTGTAGTCATGAAAAGTGCAAGAATATCGTTTATAAATAGCTTTGGTAAAAAAATAGACGTACAATGAGAGGAAAAGTTTTAGACTCGTGGGACCTATTGCGCAACGTTTTCTGGAGAGGATGTACTTCGAGAGGGTGGCGTTATATTGACTATTTTTCCACCTTTCCGACCTGATGCCAAGTTCCTAGTGCCACTCAAGGGTGGATGGCAGACCAGGGCATCACCAGGTGCAAGAAGAACCGATCAGAAAGGTAAAAATAAGTCAGTATGTGTAATTATCTTGGAGGCTGATTCCTCTCTGACGATTTCAAATTCTATCCTGACGCTTTGAAAATTAACTCATTGTTTTGAGATGTATACCTGTTTTATATAATGTTTTCGATCAAAGTGAGTGTCAGGTAATTATTAGGCACATTTTGACATTGAATTGAATATATAAACAGGAAGATTTATTGTGAAAATTCAAATTCAAAAAATTTCTAGAATGTTCGATTTACCCCTCGGCTTTTTTCATGTTTCAGGTTGCTATATGGGTACAAACTGCCCCAAATTTTCCCGTATCGTGCTTTTGAATGTATATGGTAAGTTTTAGGCGGGGGAAATATTGGGGCAGGGCATTTATTTTCAGGATGCAGCCCGATTTATATGGCACCAGCGAACCAGCCCGAACTGACGAGAATTTCAGGCTTCAGGACGAGCCTAACCAGATGAATATTTTCGACAGTAGGACAAAGCTGGCAAGGAAAGAATGCCAGATGAGAGGAAATTGGAGGATAATTGAGGAAAACTTGCCTCATATAAACTTTCGGTATTACTGCAGTTTCAGATACTCCCTTGCTTCACTTTGGCTGGTTAGGTTAGGTTAGTTTAGCTGGGTTATCTGTTAGGGTAGCAAGGTTTGATCAGTTTAATTTAGGTTACCTTAGTTGGGTAAGGCTAGATTAGGTTAGAAATATAATCAGAATAACCTTGACTGTCCAAAAGTGCAGATTTAACCATGGTGTCGTTTCTTGTTTTTTTCACATAGCATAATTTGATCTTTATAATCATGTCAATTAATTTGCCGGGTACTACAAGCAGGTCTTATTATTTGAGGAGCTGATGCTGCAAGAATCGGCAATTTAGACCTTACTTCCGTGATGCAAGTAGGGTCAGTTAACCTAATCCGATTTTTCCAATATGATATGTGCTCTATTATACTTTTCATCATCCCATTTTTCGCACCGTTGTACTAATTTCCGCCGTCCCATTTTTCGCTCCGTTGTATGAGTTTTTGTTATCCCAGTTTTCGCTCCATTGAACAAGTTTTTGTCATCCCATTTTTTGCTCCATTGTACGAGTTTTCGTCGTCCCATTTTTTGCTCCATTGTACGAGTTTTCGCTGTCCCGTTTTTCACTCCATTGAACGGGTTTTTGCTATCCCAGTTTTCACTCCATTGTGCGAGTTTTTGCCATCATTATTCACACCGTTGTATGAGTTTTCGCAATCCCATTTTTTTCACTCATACGAGTGTCGCCATCCTATGCTGTATTTCACCATTGTATGAATTAGTTGCTCTCCCATTTTCCACCGTTGTACGAGTTTACTCCTTCCCATTTTTCACTTCCTTTTACAGGTTTTTGCTATCCCAATTTTCACTTCCTTGTGTGAGTTTTCGCTATCCCATTTTTCACTCCCAGGTATGAGTTTTCGCAATCGCATTTCTCACTGTTGTACGAGTTTTTGCTGTGCAGTTTTTCTTTGTTGTACGGGTTTTCGTTATCCAGGCAGTCCTCCATTAACATAGTTTGTTTGTATAAAGGGACCTGCTAGTACATTCATGAATTGTTTAGTTTATGTACTGTAGTATGTTGTGTATTTGTTCCATTTTCCTGTACCCCCTAATCTTCTGTTGCAGCCCAACCTTATTTTTCCTAAGGCTGTGGTCGATACCTTTTCTTGCAACTCAACTTTACCATGAAGCTGTGGTCTCATAGGACATTTTTTTTTTTTTTAGCAATTCTTGCTTCCAGAATTGCTGTTTTCCGCCATATATGAAGTTGCGAAAGATTTGAGGGCAGCTAATTAAGGGAAAGTTCCCAGATGGTCGTGTCCCTCCAAACACGAAAGACTTCCAGCAGTAATTGAGTTCAGATGCTTGTTAATATATTCAGTTACACCAATTGCGATGTTCATGCTTGTACTGTTTTTACATAATACAGGTGAGCCCTGTTATATGAGTGGAGTATGTTTATGATGGATTGTTTGGAGAGCAGAAACTTTTATATTGGATCAGGAGTTAAAAAAAACAACAAAAAAAAAGTGAAACTCTTATGATGGAGTACACCACGTTTGCATAAATGACCCTGCTTGCATCACCGAATTTGAGTCAAAAATGTCCATTCTTGTATTTTCTATTTCTCGTATAGCAGATATTCACATATGTTAACAGTAACGGGACACACCTGTACAGTATATTATTACAGAAAAGATGCTCATAAATTCAAAAGTACAGGGGTAGTTGGTTTGACCAGCTTTTGTGTACATCCAAGCCTCTCTGCTCACTCACTCAAGGTCATAAATTTCTCGTTGGTATTCCAATTGTCAGTAATATGGGCAACGAGAGCAACAGATGAAGATATTGAGGTTCGCAAAGCCGGAGCCACTGCCTCATGGTTTCTGGGTTTTCCAAATTAAGCTGTCTGTCTAGCTTTGTAAGGAGTCCCTGATATACGAAGCCCCAATATACGAAAATTCGAAGGTACAAGAATGAAAAATTCAGGAAAAATTCCTCTATACAAAAGGTATATGCATTGATGGTATGAAAAGCGCTACAAGAAAATGTTTCAAATTTGGCATGCGATTGACCGCAGCGCCACTACCGTGTATGGCGAGGCAAGCAACTACTGTACCTCCGCTTCGTCCCAGTTTGTTCCCACTCCTCAACTGCGTAGTGCATGCCTTGTGTACTCCAAGAAGCTTTTGCATCTTACATCATGCCACCCAAGCATCCTTCACCTTCATCATCGTCATCATTTGTGGAACCTCTCAGGAAGAAGCAACATCAGACCCTGACGCTGGAGCACAAGCTTGATATTATCAAGAGGCACGAGGAAGGCCAGAGCGTGAGTGAGATCGAGCATCCCATGTGCTTACCTGTGTCCACTGTTGGTACAGTTACAACCAGCCTAGTACAGTACAGGGTACAGTAAGCTTGCCCCGAACACGTTCTCGCTGAACGCGCTTACAGTTATATGCAGTAAGTGCTGGGATACGCATAAGACAACGAAAGATTAAAGAACTTGTATTATGAAAACTATAAATTTACGCAAGAGAGGCCTTGGAAAGGCCAAATCCGTGAACATCAGTGCAGCACGCACGGTTTGTTTTGATCACTTGATGTGATTCGTTGTATTGCTTTTCCAAAGTAATGTATTTGTAAGTTAAATATTTACAGTACTGTTCTGGTAAGTTTATGTGCAAGTTATAGTACTATTAAATAACATTAAAGTGAGAAATAAAATCTTATAACCAGTTTACCTGATAGGCGTCGGAGTATTACCTTTTTTATTTGTTTGTAAAATAATATACTGTACTGCTTTTCCACAGTACTGTATTTGTAAGTTAAATATTTACTATTCTGGTATGCACTTGTAAGTTAAAGCACTTAAAGAAAGTTAAAGCATTAAATAAATCCTTGTAACCAGTTAACCTGATTTATATGATTACCCACGATGGGTGGGTTCCGAGACAATTAGCCGTCTTGTCAGTTCGCCGTCAGACAATTCCCTGTCAAAACATGGACAATTCCCCGTCAGGACAATTCGCACCCTGGATGATTGCCCGCCATTCTGTAAATATATTAATTATTCAGTACTTTATAAATATACAGTACTTATTAATTAATCAATACTTTAACGTTATGAGGAACACACTGAGGTGGTTTGGCCATGTGGAGAGGATGGAGGGTCAAAGACTGACGAAGAGAGTGTATGTGAGTGAGGTGGAGGGGGAAAGAGGGAGGGAGAGGCCGAGGATGAGATGGAGAGATGGGGTGGAGAGGTATATGAGAGAGGGGGGTGTGAGTTGGGAGCAGGGGATTGAAATGGTGGGGGACAGGGCGACTTGGAGGCGATTTGTTTGTGGCCACCCCAAACGGGATTGAGGCGTCTGGCAATAGATAGATAGATAGAATACTTTAACAACAATATTTCTGGGGATCCATCAAAGTCTATGTTCAATAGCGTAGCCTTTGGATAATATTAACTAGTTGCACCTCCAGTCAATAATTAACTTGTTTCTTCCTCACTGTAGTCGCCATTTAATTATATTCTAGCGTCACCCATAGCTGTCTCCATTAATGACGGCGAAATGTCTTGTTATTGTTGTGATGGCGAATAGTCCCGAAATCATTTTGCTCCCTAGTCTCCCTAATCGTGGTGTTTTACAGTTATCTGCCCTTGGTAATCAATATGAAGCACTTTAAGTGGTTAGAAGGTTTATTTAACGTTATAACTCACAAATACAGTACTGCACAGCAAATTTTCAACATATAAATGCGTAAACATAAAGCAACATTCCGACGCCGATTGGTTTTAGCATCGGAATGTTGCCTTGTGTTTACGTATTTACGTATTTGAAGTTTTTTGTTTACGTATTTGAAGTTTTGCTGTGCAGTACTGTATCTGTAAGTTATAACATTAAATATACCTTCTAACCACTTAAAGTGCTTCATATCGATTACCAGTGGCAGATAACAGCAAAACACCACGTTTAGGGGATCTAGGGAGCAAAATATGGAGTAGTTAAAACTTACGTGGTTTCACGCCGAACGTGCCACGTTTAGAACGAAACCCACACATTGGGGGCGAGCTTGCTGTAGTTAGTTGACAGTTTTTGGGAGCTCCTGGAATGCATCGCCTCATTTTCTTAAGTTTCTCATGGGGAAAAATGCTTCAATATGCGAAAAATTTATATATGAAAGATTTTAAAGGTACCCAACCCTATTGTTTATTGGGGACTTCCTGTATTAAATGCTTTCACTCTTTTAGCAAGCTACTTGCAAGTCCACAAAACTTTTCTTGTACAGTAGTATTCCTCTTCTGTATTATAAGCAGCAGCATTAACTACTGTGCCAGAATAACAGCATTGGCATTGGCGTTTATCTTCACTTTTTGTTGCTGTATTCTTGCTCGTATCAGTAAAACAGGAAGACAAGCATTCGTCTCACACTCACTTGATGACGCTCATTTTTTCTTGCTGTGATAGAATAACTTACTTGACCACCTTTAAAAGAAATTCAATACCTATTGCTGTTTTAATCTCTTTTATTTCAAAATACTCTCGTGTTACCACGGCTTAAATTCAAATGTTCAGTTTCTTTACATTAGAGTTACAGATGTGTTTAAGTGCCATGGTTTGAATAGAAGTGGTTGAAGGGTTTTATGTCTCCTAAATGTCGTCAAAGGCAGAGGGTGACCTTCTACGGCATGGATTAGACGAATTTCGATAGTTTAGGTGTGGCGTCCTCTACATTGTGGACACACTGGGATCTCGAAAGGGATGATTTCAAAGTACCGGTAGCTGTTATTAGATCACTTGAGATTTGTCATTTATGGTTTCAAGACTTTTCAGTTATGCTTGGTATTCTTAAACTGTCTAGTTTGAACCAAATATGCATATTAAAATTAAAATTACAGTATACTGCACACATATTTATTCGAACCATGCGAACCAGATTTCTTTTCATCTGAATATTGTACCAAACACTTAACTGGTTCATAAGCAGAAGGAAATATTTGGAGAATTATGAATCATTAACTGTACTTGAAACATTTAAGCACCGAATTAGTGCAGTACCGCATGGAAGTTTTCATTCTTCTAGTTCAGTGGCAGCTTCAGTTGTAAATAGTATAGCATTTATAGTAATCTGTCCGTATTTTGGCCAGAATAACAATGACTTTTTGTATCCAACTTGGTATTTATATATTTAATGTATGGTGCATTTCAGGTGGTTATCTAGTACGGTTGCTATTGAGGAACATTTCATGCCAGTTCTGAAATTCCATGTTAGACTAATTACCCAATTTATATACTGTACGGGTAGATAATTTCGGACTCTTCACACAGTTAATTATGAATGCTCTTTCAGGTTATTGGCCGTTTGGACTGGTGTGGTGCAACATTTACGTAACGTGTGATGTGTTGGCGTGCACCTCAAGTATCATGCACATGTGTACCATCTCCCTCGGCCGGTATCTGGGCATACGTAACCCTCTCAAGACTCGTAGTAGTAGCAAGAAGGTGAGTGGAGCTGGCATTTAAGTTTAATTTGATATCTGTAAATTGCAATAAGACAACTGGACAGCTCAGCAATGTCAATTTAGATCCATAATGAATATAAATTATAGCATAGATGAAGTCTTTATTTGAAAAGCTTATATGAATAATTTAAAATGTCAATATGCTTTAGAGAAGGACAGTTAATTTGCCTTTTTGTGGTGAGTCTTTTAGACAAGAATTAAGTACAGTATACTCCTTGCTCAGATTCACTTTGACAGTTTATATACAGAACTATAATTGAATACATTTGCTGATGTTACTGATGCTTGTACAGTTGACCATAGGATGCCATATTTAATTTGGTAGAATTCACTGATGATGAATGAAAAGCTTTATCAATTTATCATCCTTATCTGCTTGTCATGCATGCCAAACCTTTTAATGTGTGAAAGCTTGACTAATGTGCTTGACTGTCTGCAAAGTTCTGAGTGTTGTATGTACCAGAAAATTGGTTTGACCATTTAAAAGCAAATTGCATGTTTTTGTAATAATGCTTATATTTAACATTTTGTTGATAATGTGCCTTGAAATGCTTGTTTGCTCCGTCGTCTTTCCTTGAGAGAGCTTTACTTTTTGTGTGTGTTTTTTATTGTTTTGATATGCTTTATTTTGTGTGAGTGTGCTCGTTTTTTTTATAGACAAAGCTTACCTTTTTCTTCGTGTTCTTTTGACAAAGCATACATTGATGTGACAGTACAGTATCTTCTCTAAAGTATTTTACCCTTGGAAACTGTGTGGACATGCTTCGGTTTCATTATTTCTTAAATCGACATTTTTCTTTTTCGTCTTTGATGCTAAAAATCTGCTGGAGTCAGTGGAGTGTCACTGGTTTGAAATGACTTTGCTTGCAACTGTGGGAGTTTATTTCATAGAGTTGTTGTAGTAAGAGGTGAAGTTTCTGTCATTTGAGATAGATACAGTTGTTCTTGTTACAGGTACATTTGGTACAGTATATGCTCCACTTGATTGCTTGCATGGAGGGATTATCACTGACTGGAGCTCAGTGATTGGCTTTTGTGTTTCGTTTTCAGTGTTTCTCGATAAACAGAAAATGCATTAGTAACCAGCTGCATACTTTGAAGATTTAATTGCTCTTTTCATTTGCTGCATAGATTGTGGTGTGTATGGTGTAATGATTTTGTGCCTTAGTCGTACTTGCTTGTGAATATGGATACGTTGGTTTCTGGCCTTTTTATTGTTTAAGGAAAGCCACAAATATACTGTGTAAAGGAAGACTAGAGGAAACACAAACACACTCATGAAAAAATATAGGTGCCACTTCCATAGATTTCCACAAGGAATATTTGGTTTTAGCCAAGCCTCAGATATACAGAAGGCATGTGAGGGAGGGGGGAGTGAGTTGGGGGAGGGCAGTCAAATGGTGGGTGACAGAGTGACTTGGAGGCATTTTGTCTGGGGCCACCCTTTGCGGTTTTAGGGTGCCGGGCTATAGATAGATAGATAGATCATCACCCAAGCCAGATAAAGTTCTTAGTATAGTAGTTTGTTATTTTGTAGATCAATATTGCTTTTCTGTACACCATCGGGAACTGCAGACACCATAATTTTGAAGAAGACGGCCAAGGAAGGAATTTATCGTTCTTTTTGATATTTTAGGAGTGGTTGGCCTACTTACTCCCTACTTAGAAATGTGCGTTTTATAATGACTCAAGTTTTGTATGCTTATATATGTGTAGTTAATCAGCTTATGCAGTTTAATTGTGTATGAATTTTTAATATTGGTCATTATCATCAACTTAAACCCATATTCCCTACTAAATTAGCAAGAGATGTATCAGGGTAATTGGTGACCTGTAAATCAGTTTTGTGGTCATCATGGGTTAATCCCTTTACATCATTGGTGTTCTTTATATTTTATTCTGGCTTCTACCAATTTATTTTATTTAGACGAGAAGATATTTTTCAGACTAGAGGTGTTACATGGTCTTCATCTACCCCTCCACTAAAAGTGTGAGGGGCCAGTGGGGGGGGGGTCTCCTGGGCTGAATAAAATTGAATAACACCATTAAAAAAAAAAAAAAAAAAAAAAGGCCTGAAATGGTTGAGTGTATGGTTATACTGTGTGTTTTATAATTATAATAGTGTGATTAGGTTGAGAACTTCCCTCCCAGACTTATTAATGTCCTATCAACCATTCCAATCCATGGTGCTCGTACTAGTATCCATTGTACTCTTCACAGCTGTGATTTTACTTTGTTTTTACCATGTGTACACTTCATAATATACAGGCAGTTGAATTTGGCTTTTTTTCATACAGTTAGTGCTATGAATTAGGGGACACTGGCAAATTAGCTTTAAGTGTAGCGATAGACAGGTTGTAGTTTATTGTAGACTCACATGGAACTGCTTCAAGAAATGTAGAACAAGTCCAGGATAGTAAGAGGTACAGAGACCACATATACAGATTGCTTGCACCAAGAAACACAAGTAGTCCTAATTAAGGATCCTGTGAAATTGAAGAGGTACATAGTTCATCAGCACAGGATTCATCCCACCAGTGTAGCTTTATGTTGTGCCACCCCTCACCACAGACAGAAAATGAACATCCAACACTACATAGTGCTTCAGTAACATCCCTCATTTGGACGACTTATGACAGAGACTTATGATACTGCTTTCTTTCTTCAACTTGCTCTATTTTATGTTTATTTTGTTTGGTGCTGTGAATTCTTGCTTTCTAACATTTAACCACTTTGAACTGGTGAGAGTACTGTATTTTTTTTTTTTTTTTTACCTTTTCATGCACGGACTCCAATCAAGTCATTAAATACCATCCTGTACAATGCACCATGATGCACATAGCGTCAAACAAAGGAGAACACAAGTTTCTCGTTGATGTCTAACGACTCAAACCACCTGTGCTTGAGAAGGTTAAGAAATAGGTTTCATTGCTTTCTTCCAATTTAGTTAACACTGAGCTAGAGATTGAGTATAGAGAACATCTATATATTTCAACTGTACCCTTTCAAGTGTTATTGAAATGTGTTCTATCTGTACTCTTCGTGTACTCCTCATTAAGCAGAGTTGCTATAACAGTGAACTGCGTTTATTATTTCCAAGTTATCTTCCTGAAATCAGACTAATATTGCAATGTTTCAAAATTTGCATTTGCTGACATTGAGTAGGTACTGTATCTTTGAGGTTACATTGATCTGCACCAGTTCAAATTGGTTAATGTGGCTGTGGAAAAACACTGCTAAACTACAGCATTGTGGAACTTATTTAAGCTGCTGCGAGTGTTACTGGAATACGACTGTCTTTGCTGTGCTTTTTCTAATGTTTACCGTGCTCTTATACGTCTGTCTTTGCTGTGCTTTTTCTAATGTTTACCGTGTTCTTATACATCTGTCTTTGCTGTGCTTTTTCTAATGTTTACCGTGTTCTTATACATCTGTCTTTGCTATGCTTTTTCTAATGTTATATTAAGTTCTTATATTACAGTACAGTACTGTCTTTGCTGTGCTTTTCTAATGTTATGTCATGTTCTTATGTTCTCTTATGTGGCCTTTTGGTTATCCTATTTTTAAACTTTTGTGTCTATGATAATACTGTGTTAAAGTATGAATGTTGGTGAAATATTGGCTGAAAATTATTGATATTTTGTATACTTGTGTGTATAGTACAGTACAGCCTCCCAAACCCAAGCATCATATTTTCAGAAACCACCACTTACCAAATATTTTGTGCAGTAAGAGGGAGTTGATTTCATGTCCTCACACAGATCAGCGTATATTTGACGACTACATTTATTTGTGGACAAGCATAATAAGAGGCAATTTAATAATAATGCAAAATACATGATTGCAGTTACCGTTCTCAGTACTGTGAGCTGTTTTTTTTTTTTTACTTGATTTTCACATAATTATCTGTGATTCTACTTTGCTTTTCAAAGTACCTGCATATGATTTTCCGTAAAGCCGTTTGGATTTCAGAGTTTGTACTGTATGCTGTACAACATTGCATGTACCACTGGGTATCTGATGTGGGTGATTATGCTTTGCTGTGCATATTAATGGCATGTTTGTTTAATGTTATATCCAGTAGTGTTTTGTCAGTTGATGAATGTTTTCACTCACACTAGTTGAATAATATTGACACTACAGTGTCAAATACAGTAAATAACTATATATTTTAATGAAAAACTTTATGTAGTCATGAAGAATTTATTTGTTTATAGGCACTTTTTTATACAAATTTCAAGTTGACACCTTGAGGGACGCAACTTTTTAAAAGGAAAATTTTATACTGACTTGCTTAATCCACTCGATGTCGTCACGTCCTATCTTCAGTCGAAAATGAGTCAACTCAGGAAGTGGTTGCCCAATTGGACTGGAAATTGTTTTTTTTTCTTTGAGTTGGATTATTTTAACAGTACCTTGCTCTAACGAAAATTGCGCTACATGCGCTGGTTTTTGCTGTGTTACAGTAACAGATAAACAAACATATAGAAATCAGATCATTATAATATTGGTAGAAGATGAGCACAGTGCCAATTTTCATTCTTGCAAGAATGACATCACTAGTGGATCAAGTTGCTTGAAGGTCTTTGTGTATAATTTAACTTGCCAACTCTACTTTGATCAACCTTGCTAAAGCAGTTGCCACCAGACAATTATGATAATTCAGAGTTTCTTAAGTAAGCTGTCCCTCAAGGTGTTAAACAGTGTTTGATTAGAGACCAGCTGGAAATTACATAGGGAGTGTCATCATAATTCTTCTGAGGAATTGAAGACCAACAGATACCATAGAAAACAGATTTATGCCTTTGATGGGAGAAGGCATCCAAATGAGGACCCCCTTGTTCCAGACAGTGGCTGTAAAGGTGGTTCTGGTGTGGCTGCTGGCGATGCTGGTCACCTCTATCATCACCGTCTTGGGCATCATTGACACCACTAACATCATGCCTGCTGACTATGTGTGCACCATAAATAACCAGACATTCTTTATTTTTGGTTCCTTGTGCGCTTTTTACATTCCCATGGTAATAATGGTGATTAGCTATGCCCTGACTGTGCACTTGTTAAGGAAAAAGGCAAAATTTGCAACCGATGCACAAGCAGGGAAAGCAAGGACGATAGGGAGATACAGGTCAGTTCGCCGCAAGCCGCCTCAACCACCGCACTCATTCACCTTCACCCAGAGACCATCCTATAGGGGGCACTATGCCAATGGTCATACAACACACTATGAGTTCTCCAATATACACAAGTGCGAACAAGGAACACAAACCCCGGAATCCATTGCACGGGAGACTAGAAACTTTAAACTCAAAGCCTTGCGACTCCAACTTGTTGGAACAGCATCCTGGCATCTGCGATTTCTGCCACATAGGAAAAGGGATGCACTTGCTGCCAACGCTGTAGCTAATGAACAGAAAGCGTCAAAGGTCCTGGGTATTGTCTTCTTTGCGTTTGTTTGCTGTTGGACTCCATTTTTCATCCTAAACATCTACTTTGCTGCCTGTCCCACGTGTCAAGTGTCTGACCACCTTGTCAATGTGTGTCTGTGGCTGGGTTATGTCTCTTCTACCATCAATCCCATTATCTACACCATTTTCAATCGCACCTTCAAAGCTGCTTTTATTAAGATCTTAAAATGTGACTACAACTTTGATCACCGGCACGTCCGATCACACTCTATGTCGGACAATATGCCAGGAACTTACGGTGGCCCCACTCCATCAGCTGTCGCCACTCCTTGTTCTATCCGCACTCTCTCTACCTACGTCAAGAGTCCTAGTTACCCTCAGACCCTCACTAGTCCAGAACAGGAACAGGAACATCAGTGCTGACTTCACTCACTATATTCTAATCAGCATCTTGGTTTCTTTACGTTATCCTAACCATTGCAAGTTAAAGTTTGCCAACAGTTCCGTGCTAGGATTACGTCTTCTAGTATTTCTTACCCTCGTTGAATATCAGAGTATATTTCTTTCTCATATGTGCTGTTATCTACTCAGTGGCTGTGTCTATTCCATAGCTGTACAGATTTTTTTTATGTTAAACCTTCTTCACCACAACCAGTAGGAAAATGTTAGTGAACTTTGATCATGATAGTATTTCTTGAATCATATTCAAATCACTTGCCTTCACATCCCATTCCCTAGCTTTAAAGTATCCATTTACTATGTAATTACATTTTGACATCATTGCATTTTACTTGTGTCATTTCCATGTCTATTGTCATTTCCATTTTTAATATCCTCTCATTCATTTTCATTGTATGTAAGACTTCCTGAAGTTTTGTTTTTCTCCATTCCTCATCTTTTCCAACAGCAAAATTCTCATGTCCAATTTTCAGGCTTTGGTTATTCAAGGTGTCCATTTTGGGGGAAAATGGTCTGATTGAATATCCCTTTACTTTAATTCTGCTTGTAGTTAGGTAGGAGGTTGTTAGGGGTATAAAAAGATAATAGAATTGGAATATAACAGAGGCAGTGCTAATATATTTTAACCCTTTATCTGTGACATATTAATTAACTGTGTTTTATTCTGGCCTCACTGAAAATTTTGTATATTGTAAGCATCATTAGGACACTTAAGAAGGCTATCTCTGTAACCCTTTCGTTTTTTAGTGTTAAACCTTTTTTATTTATTTTAAAGCTGAGAGAAGAATGTGTATCCAGCTAAAGGGTTAAATAAATACTGTGATATAATGGTTGATTACAAAGCAGAAGTTCAAGAATTTTTATATAAACGATTGTCATCACTTGTACCCCTAATTAACAGTACTTGTCTGGCAAAACTCAGGCCACAAGAGTATAAGATATGAGGATTTTACTTGTTATATACTGTAAATTTAGATTAAGGTAAGCGCACAAATCCGTAGATTATAATGTAGAACGTCAGTCTCTGAGTACAGCAGTAAGGAGCACTCATTTTGGCTACAATACCAAGGACTTAGAGATGTATTAATAAGACTGAGTGTGCAGAGGTGTGGATGAACCCCAATTTTTGGTGATCGCTAAAGTATAGTCTGATCATTCTGTTTGATTCCTGACTGTACTCTTTTATGTGGGATGCAAGCAGAGTCACATCTAACAATCATAAGTGTTCCATAAATTACTGAGAAATTAATGGCATGTTTACACTTTCACACAGCTTTAATAGTGTTCCATAAATTTCTCAGAAATTAATGGTTTATTTGTACCACTGCATACTCGGTGTTAATCTTACAGCAATTAATGTTAATTGGGTTGGAGGTTTTCCAGTACAGTATTATGAAGCTGACTTGCTTTGACAACCAGGGTCAGCATGGAGATACAGTGTATTTCCCTAAGTGTTTTACAGGGTAATTATAAATGTGTAATATATGCATTAATGTGAAAAAAGTTTGTTACATGTAGAGTGATTAGAGAACAGTCATTAACAAATTTGGGACTGAGAGTCATATGCATAAAACTTAAATTGGCAAAGGGAATGGCAGACCTTTTTTTTTTTTTTTTTTTTTTTTTTTTTGAAGCACACTAACGCCTTCAGTCCGCAAACATATTTCTGCAATTTATTCAGTTTAGGACACACCTTTTAGTGTAGTGGTTAAGGAAATCTATATATATATCAATCTCCTCCAATCAAAACACTTCCACATTAAAAGCATCATAAATTAGTAAGAAGGAAATAAATGCTCATCAGATTGAAGGGATTGGGATTAAAAAATTCTAGCAAATCTGTGTTTTTGCTAACTGCACTCTGTGCTGTAGGATGCAGGCTGTTGACATATAAAAATGGTAGGCTAATTGGAAATATCTAAAAAAATTGGGGTTTCCTCCCCCTTTGTGGTGTATGTTTTATGTTTATGACTGTTTCCAAGGTTGATTGTGAACTTCTTGGCCTGTATTCTTGTGGCTGAGGAAGCTCCCTAACACCTTTTCCTAAGTGATTTATTTTGTATATTACACCTTACTGTCCTCTTTCATATTACTCAAATCTTTGCAGTATTGCCATACTCTGCATAAATGACATCCAAAAAGATATTATCTGGCCATATCTAAAAATGAATTGGTAAAGATGTATTAGAGAGCGTCCATAACTAACAAGAATACAAACCTTTGTAAACTGAAATTCATGCTGCTATGTGGTAAGAATATTCAAGAAATTAGAGTATTGTATATATATTGGTGTATGAAAAGAGTGCATAGGATTGTATGGCACTTTACTGTATGTAACACCAGTGAACTTCCATTACCATGCCATATTTACCTCAAGGTTGGTCAAACAAAGGTTCGTGATTGTGGTTATCTTGTGTGTTAGCTTCGTCACAAGTGGTTGCCAGAGTGACACTCAAAAATAATATCCGACATTTGTGAAGTCCTTGTTATGAGTCACCTTCTTTAATGTTCTTTGATGGTGTTCATCATAAATTACAGAAAGATTGCCTATAAAAAAAGGAAATCCATTGCTGGCCATGTAAGTAATTAACCAGTTGCTACAGTTTACAGTATCATTTATATATGAAAAAATTGTACTATTTTGGAATACAAACCTGTAACGAGGACTGTCTACCATTTTATGAGGCCAGTTTTACAATAGTTACCTGTAAACGATATTCAGGTGTAGTCTGAGAATACAGAAAAGCAGTGTGGGTTTTTAACTTATGCTCATTTGATTATGCACAGTGTAATTAAGAAGTTTTACCAGGACAGAAATGGTCAACACGTACCTTGTTAATTATTGTAAATAGCCCTTCAGTGTTTAGTAATGACCCTGTGAATTGGGATAAATCCTTTTTTGTTTATTCTTGATGCTTTGAGGCTAAATGTTGTTCAGCTTGCGAAGGGGCATTTGTATTGAAGGGATTTGTTTAAAGGAAAGGTGCTTTGTATTGGGGTTTGTTAAGGGAAGGCCTTTTGTATTGATGAGGTTTATTAAAGGAAATCCATTATGTTTTGGGTTTATTGAAATAAGATTCCCTGTAATGAAGTGATATTATGGAAAGGCCTTATTTTGACGAGATGTAATTAGAAAGGCCTCGTATTGAAGGGATTTAATAAAGAAGGTTTCTCTTATTGAAGGGATTTTTTATGGAAAGGACTAGTCTTTAAGGAATTTGTTAAGGAAAGGACTCGTCTTGAGGGAATTTATTACGTAAAGGCCTCATATTGACAGGGTTTATTGAGGAGAAGCCTTGTATTGAAGGAATTTAATAAGGAAAGGCCTCATATTTATGGAATTTATTAATAAAAGGTGTCATATTGAAGGGATTTATTAGGGAATGGATCCTCGTACTGAAAGGGCATATTAAGGAAAGGCCTCATATTGGTGGGATTTATTAAAGAAAGGTTCCATGTATTACAGAGATTTGTAAAGAAAAACCTTGTATTTGAAGAGCCCATCAAAGAAAGGCCTCGTATTGAAGGAGGTTTGTTAAGGAAAGGTCTCATTTTTAAGGAGTTTATCTAGGGAAGACCCCTTGTATTAAAGGGATTTAAGAAAAGTTTAAGGGATTATTAAAGAATGGATCTTTGTGTTGTCAGGGTTTATTCAGGAAACGCCCCTTGTATGGAAATGGTTTATCAAGGCTGCGTGCAAGCCTACAGTGTAAAACATCTGTCTTAAGCTCTGTGAGGTTGCCGAAAAAGAGAATGCTGTTTAAGCTGAATAAGATAACCATAAAAGGGAATATAACCTGAGTAAGATTGCCATCAGAGAGACTGACATAAGCTGAAAAGATTGCCATGAGAAAGTTTCATAAGCTGAATAACAGTGCCATTAGAGAAAGAATAAATTGAAAAGGACATTCCTGGTTTCAGTGGGTTAACAGTTTGTGCAAAATTCCCAGATACCTGTAATGTGCCAGATGTTATATTATGGTTCCATAATTAGTATGGTAGTAGTTGTCTGTAATTAGTTTGTTCGGGTCATATTAGATTATTTATCCTATTTTTATATAATACTCTTAACTCTTGTGCCAAGTTTGTGATCTGGAAATTAACCCTTTTAAGCTGGTGGTTTGCTGTGGTTTATTCTTGCAATTTCTGGATGATTTTACTTGAGTTTTGGGGGACAACTTTTTACTTGAGTTTTGGGGGACAACTTTCATTGAAGGGTAAAATGTGGCTGTGTGTGTCCTCTCCTGTTTGAAAAGTCTTGCCAAAGCTGAGTAAAATGTCTGGAGACAACAAGGATAAGATTATAAATACTTCATCAGATTGAAGGGGTTAAGAGGCTTAAGATTCATATTCTCTTGAGCTTAGGTTTTCTAGCACGTCTTTTGTAGTGATTTTGTCTTGAATATTGTACAGTACCTTAGTCCTCTCTTAATGATTTTTCCTGTTCATGGAAGTCTTGCGGTTAGAATGCCCCTAGTTGGAGAGATGGCTTTTTGTAGGTTTGAGCCCAAAGAGGTGACTGCACATTCTTCATTTATGAAATACAACTTAGGAGAGTAGGCTGGTCATCTACCCTTAGATGTAATGGATTGCAACAGCGTAGACTTTTATCAGCTGATGAAAGATCTCGTACTGAAGAGGTCAAGGAAGGCTTTATCTGGCTCTTCTAGTTCAAAAAGTCTGTTAATCAGCTAATTGGGTATATGATGCCACACTTCTCTAAAAGGAGTCCCCATATTAAGGTTGGCCATGGTGCAGCTGATTATTATAATTATTATTTATTTTATTATTATTATTTTTTTTTTTATGGACTGGAAACTAAAGCAAGTGCCCATACCAGCTAGTTACTTCCAACAGTTGCTAGAACTGTTTGGGAAAAAGAAATCTAAGATATGTAGTAAGAACTGTACCAACATTAAGTCTTAGCATGAAATTTTACTCTGTATTGTGGCAGCATGGTTCATGTCTGAGAATGATAGTTGTTGTCTGGTTACCAAGCTTGAAGCCATATTTCACATTCATGATAGTCCCTCCCTAGGTTGATGGTAGCCACCCATCTACTAACTAAAATGAACTGGTAAAAGAAATGCTAGAAAACCTTGTAAGGTGATGAGAGTATGGATCTAAGCACAGTAATAGTTCTTTTGACCAAAAAAGCAGAAATTTGTGACCATATCATTCCAAAATCTTTCTGGTTTAGTTGGTTCCATTGTGAGTGTACATAAAGATGGAATATTATGTATATATAGTACAGGAACTATGTAACTGTAAATAAGCAAGTTATGTTTATTTATACCCTCCTAGAAATTTATCCAGAACGCTGATACGAGAAGCAGTAGCAGGATTACTGTATTTTCTTGCCATAGTTCAGGTTGTATGAGTAAGGAGAGTTTTATGCCAGTGTCTGCTGTGTGATTGGGAATAGCAAACTTAGGCATCCTTTAGTTTTTATGGGAGACTTCATCTCATACCCCAGTGATACAGTAAATCTATATTATTAGCTGCCTGTTTAACAATCATGCTTTTACCTGTTAATTCAAGTTAATTATAGAGAAGTTTTATACTACCAGTATGGTCCATCACTTTCTGTAACCTAATTTTGCCAGTTTTCCCAAATTAGAATACCAGTTGCATGAGAAATGTTTCTTTCGGCAAAGGAATGAAGAATTGTCATACCTTGCTACAAACCAGCCACAGAGATACGAATTGTCATACCTTGCTACAAACCAGTCACAGAGAGAGTCTTATTCACAGTTTGAGTCCAGTAAACATGTGCATGAAATTTGCCAAGATGTTGTGTGGATTAAAGCTCTGTGATTAGTTTGTCTGTGGCTGATTGGTGGAAGGGACTTAGTGCAAAATAGTTCGAGTATAGCTACATGCCTGAGTTACAGTGTGAATAGATTGATAGTACTTCTTTGTTATATGTTATTATTGTTATTTTTATTATTATTATTATTATTATTATTATTATCATATCCATTCTTTTGTCAAACAATCAGCAAATAAGAGAAATTGTTTAGTATCACTGCCTACCTATGAAGCTAATTTGCCAGTATCCAGTTTATAGTACCAGGTGTATGGATAATGTTGTGGTATTTCAGAACACATGCTTGAGTTGTAGTGAGGAATGACTGTGCTGTATGCATTTTGTATCATATAGAAAGCTCCTTTCATCAGTAATTATCCATGTTGTGTGATGAATACCCCTTGACAAAATGAACATACCATATATAACATAGTACGTGTGTAGATATCGTATCCCCCCTCGTACAGAAAACTAAAGCTCATTCACCTTAACTTGGCTTAGATTTTCTTCCTCTGTGCAGCTTATTTCCCATAACTCAGTGGCAGAATAAGTGTTGAATTATGTTGAATTATTAAAACTGAGTGCATGATGGGATAGACAAGTCCCTAATCGAGGAAGCTGAATTATAAAAGAGCTGTTAGGATTGGAAATAATTAGCTGCATTCCACTATACATTTTCAGACAGCAAGGAGGTACACATATGTAGGCCAAACTTTTTTCCTCTCCAGATTTGGGATTTGACTTCACCCTTGCAATTACAGTTTTAATAATACTACCATAAGACAGTACTACCATAAGACAGTACTTTACTCTACCTAGTGCATCACTTCCATAGCACTTTTTCATGACTAGCATTGTATTCTAGTGTTGATCTTTTGTTAACAGTTCAGCATTCAAGGTGTAGAGATGACAATTTTTGGCCAAGTTAATGTGGACAGAGTATAGTAATTCTCCTCCTCCCACAAAGAACTCATGTACATTTTAAGTGCTACCATGTACCTCTCTGAGATAGGTAAATGTCCCTCAAGTTGTGAATTATAATAGAACACACAACACCTAACCCCACCCAGTAACTCACCCCATTATCAGGCATTAACCCCTTCATTATGATGATTTCATTTTACATTCTGTTCTTGGGGGCCTCCACTAATTAACTTTTCATACGGGAAGGGTTAGATGTAGCCTTCATTAACCCCATACACCATGAGGAAGGGCTCATCCAAATTTAATATAATAATTTAACTATGGTACTGGTGAGGGATGCTTTTGGGTGGTGGCCGTGATATTGCTAGGTGGCTCAGCTGTCTGGTTAAACAAGAGTCCATGTACTCTGTCCCCTGAAAGGAGGATGGTCAGGCAGCGTAAGCCTGCAATCTACTGGGTTCACATTTCAGATGACCTTGGAGCCACAGCAACAACATTAACTACAACAAAAAACATAGGCATCCTCGTATTGAAGAGGTTAATGCTACCCTTCATTCCCACCTGACTCTTCCATCCTACATTTAGCCCCATCAGCCCAGTCATGGCTTTAAGTTTTATTCTTTAGATGATTATATCCAACTTGGAAACGGTCTTTTGTATATGCCCTAGTTTGAAAACTCTCATGTAAAATAAAATTAATCAAGTTAGGGTAGCAAGAATGAATTTTTGAATATATCACTTGATATCTGGGGTTAAGTGAGAAATATTTCGTTTTCACTTGGCTTCATTTACATAATACCTTTACACTTAACATTTTTGGAGCAACATCACATCCTCACAGAAAGTGTGTGTGACAGTGCATGATTTCTGTCATCTGGTTTTTTCAATGGTTTTACACGAGTCATCTTCATGCATATACAGTATAAATACTCTAGTACTGTGGCTTTTGCCCTAGGGTGGGAAAGGTGGTCCGGATGATGATGATGGTGATGATTTTGTCTCCATATTATTTTATTCAGCTGAAGAGAGGCCTTTCAGTCTTAAGAATGTTAGATAGTCTCTATTAACCCTTTAACCGCGGGCATTGTTTTGCCCCGACTGGCCTCTCCCACGGGGGTTCCAGCCAAAATGTAAACAAACTTTAAACCTTTATAACTCCGCACAGAATAAATCTAGAGCGAAAAATAAGGTACCATTAGAAAGTACTAACCTTCGGCTTTGCATTGATGTAGGTTTCATGATTTCGTTGACTATCACTGGATGGGCAGTGCCGTTAGAAGTGAGCGATCTAAAATCACTTTTTCGCTCACACACCATTACCTTCGCTCACACACTATTACCAAATGCCAACCTCATTCTGATAATAATACTATAAACATATATGAACACTGCACATACGATAAACACCCACTCTGTGTTCACTGAGACAGGTAAAAGGCACTGTAATTGCCCTCACTTCACTGCCACATCAGCGATGTTGTCACTCACACAGCTGGACAGATACTGATGCATGTTGGTCAGGGGTGGGGTGGGGGGCCCGGGGGGTGGGAGGAGGGAGGTGGAGGTCGGCTGGAGTGAAAGAACTTAATAGCTACTCTCCCTTGAAACAATTGGCGCACGGAAAAAACGCGGGGTATTCAAAATATTCACAAACATTCGGGAATGACACCCGCGGTTTGGTCCAGTTTTTGCAATGTCATTCTGGAATGACACCCGTGGTTAAAGGGTTAATGCCAGCAGTCCGATTTCCCCCCCCCCCCTCTCTTTCCCCACTTACCAGTTAGATTTATTTAACCTAGGACATACATAATGAGGTGAAATTAATGAAGACCATATCTGACTTAGGAGTTTGTAAAATCCATAACTGAGCAAAATTGTCTGGTGATCTTAATGATAGAATAGAAGAATGTCATCGGATCGATGGGTCAGAAATGTCACTAATAAAGGAACTCTAGCTGAATAGAATGGTCTGGCAGAAATAAGATATACAGTATAAAGGCATCATCATTTTTTTTTTTTTTTGACTCTAGTCTCACCATAACCCAGATGTGGACCTACTACCTATTGAGTGCCAAACTATACCTACACATGTGCCATATTACCCGATTAGCACCAAAAGTTAGGATGATCAAAAACCGTACAAAGGGAAATAGCTCAAGGTGGTGGTTGTGATGATGATGATGATTATTTTTATTATTTTTATTCAGTATGGTAAAAGGTAATTTCCATCACAAATCCTGCTAAGGGAAAGAGCTTGAAATTATGATTATACAGTATGGTAATGAGGTAATTTCCATAATTATTTTCCAGTTCATTTGGCTAACCAATTAAATGTTTCTGTGATAAAACCTGGTTAACTGAGTGACACACTTTTATTCTTGCTGTTAGTGATTCTTTTTACCCAGCTTTGGCCGAACTTGCAAAAAAGTGAATATGGTGGAGATTGTTTTGTATTTTTTTGTTACAATGGATACCCCCAAACATGAACAGAATTGTCTGGAGGTAGCAAGAATAAGCGGCAGTAATAAATCATCTTAATGAAGGAGTTAGCTGTCTGTACGTGTTTGTTCCATTGTTTAGTGGATGGGTATTGCTAGCTTCTGCAGAGTTCACCTTCTCTTGCAATATGAGATACACTAATGAAAAGATAAATGATGATGATGATAGTATTGGTAGCATCCGCATTGTTGATCCCCATTTTTTGCTGTAAGGAAAAGGTGAATGATGATGATAGTGTTAGGGATGATGATGATGATGATGGAATACTTTTGATAATTATAAAAAGGTACCAAACTATGTAAGCTGACTGCATGGGAACATATCTTCATCATGTATCTGAACACACTGTGACATGGAATGGAGATTTTAGGCTTGACTGATGAGTAAATGAGTGTTAAACCCAAACAGGACAATGCTGATAGCTACTGGAATTTCTTAACTTTTGTGCTTTCCCATTGTTATCCTCCTTCCTCCCCCTCCCCTTTTATTCCCAGTGTGTGTATATCAATCAATCAATCAATCATTTCCTGTGGCACCCTCGGGGATGCATAGGGCCTCGATGAACTCACACCACCACATCCTATCTTGTGCTAACTCCTCAAGATCTCCCCAACACTCATCTCCAGCTTCCCGTCTCATTGTCCTCACCCACGTCTCTTTTGGCCTTCCTCTACCTCTCCTACCAAGTGCCACCCACCCTGGTGTACCTCGTACTATTCCCTGTCTCCTATACACATGTCCTAGCCACTTCCATCGTGAGAATCTAACATATTCATCGATCGGCTGCACTCCCGTTATTTCTCTAATTCTATATATATATATATATATATATATGTAAGTGAAAATAGTAGGAATGGGATTATATAGGGTGGGCCAAAAGTTTGAATGTTGTATCTACTTGTGACCCATCCTGTATATAGGGGAAAGGGTGGGAAAAAACAGATTTTGGTTGGTATTTTGCTATTGGATGTGAATGAGATTGGTGTAGTTGAGAGAGGAAAAGAATATTGTAGCATTGCCAGTAACATGGGAAAACTGCTGTATTTACTTGGACCTATGAATTACTGTGTATGTGTGTTGGTAGTGCACAGGTGGTGGCACACCTTCACTCGTCACTTCATGGGCACTGGTACCTTTATGTCCATACTGAATGCATAATAGGGCTCACATTCAGGACCGGCATGATGGTATTAGTGGGAATGATCCAGTGGTTAAGTATTCAGTCAGTTTGTTAGTCACTGTGGTGTGAATCCTCGAGGGGTGTGGCATGCTTTATTGCCTGGGTTAGTCTTGCACCCTTAACTCCATGCATCAAGGGACATCTTGGATTCTTTATTCTTACCAACCCTAGGCAAGTTTAGTTAGTTTAAGAAGTGAAGGAGTGTTGTGGAAAAGGAGCATTGTTTTTGCAGGAAAGTATTAGGAGATATACCATGAGCTTGTTTGTGCTGGAAAGTATTAGGAGATGTACCAAGAGATTGTTTGCCATGTGGAGAGAATGGAGAATGATATTGTCTAGGAGAGTGTGAGTGAGGTGAAGGGGGAAAGGTGGAGGGGGAGACTGAGGAGGTGGATGGTTTGGAGATGTATGTGATAGAGGATGTTCGAGTTGGAGATAAGGCAGCATGACCTAGGGTGACATGGAAGCGATATGATTGTGGTTGCACCTCTTGGAATTATTTGGATAGACCTATTTCAGCAAGTCCTCATTAATTCTAAGATTGTACAGTATTTAGAAAACTTGAATTTGGCAGTTAATCGTAAAATGAATATATGTTTTCATAGAAAAAGAAAAGAATACATACAAACCATCTCATTCAAAGCTGGAGCAAACAAAAAAGCTAAAATATTTAGTTGTCAGTAATTCCAGTTTGTTTAAGCACTGTTATGTACTGATAACATTTCATAATTAAGGTAATATTGAGACAATTTAGTTTGACTTAATTTACAAAAAAACATCAGTACAGTATATCATCCGAGCAGAAATGGGTTAGGAATCTTGGTCAGTTTAAATGTGCTTTAGTCTTTGTATTGGGGATCATCAGGAGAGGGTAAGAGGGAGATTGAGGGTAAGGTGGAGGGATGGGGTGAGACTAATGTTGCTTTTTTCATGAATAAGACCTCATTTGGGGGTTTACCTTACATGGTAATTCATTTCAGAATTACCCAAACTGGGATTTTTTAGGGATTGGCATATCCGATTGCATCTTAGGGATTACTGGATTTTTTACTATTTTTTTTATTTTATTTTTTTATTTTTTTATTTTTTAAGGATTGGATTTTACTGAAACCTGGAAACTGCAGGAAACTTTAACTGGAATATTATTATCATCATCATCATCATTGACACCTTGCTTTCTCTAGGGAACCCTGGAATGAGGGATAGCCATGACAGAAAAACTTTAGCTACTTTATTGTCACATGCTGTCATGATCTCTCAGACATTCCTACCCTCTTCCCTCTCTCTCACCAGTACGGCATACAGTACTACTTCACTTTCTTCCATAAGCCATAATTTTTGCCTTTACCAACTCAATCCATGATCTCACTTTCACAAACTTAGCATCATATATGTTTTCTTTGCTCTTTTTTTTATTTTTTATTATTGCATATGATAATAAGCTCCATCACTGCAATGACTAGCCTTTGATTTTATTCTAGCTACTTCAGAAAACATTCATTTGGCTTTGGAAAGACCTCTTGCACTCAGGGGGAGACAAGAGGTGTCTGCAGAGCTAATAAAATCATGGAGTGGTAATGAATAAAATATAAAAGCGTCATTATGTGTAAGGGATTAAAAATATTGCCACTATTATTGTAAATTCTCTTAGTATCTTGTAATTACAGCATAGAAAAAGAAGTTAGGTTTATGAAATTCATCAGATATATAGAAGTGTTGATATAAGCACTTCGAATTTGTCTGATATTTGGAAAGTTTTATATGTACATTGTAATACTTTCATAATATCACACATTACTAATTAATTGACCTGGATAATGGTAGTTTTTGTGTTGATATTGCCATGTACGAAGAATTTACTGTAACTTTAGCCCCTCCTATCCGATGACGATTCTTCTGATGTTTTGTTCTTGGTATCCAGATGATTTGATGCGGCTTTGGAGAAATTTGAAGCTGGAGGGATTAGATATAGAATTCAATAACCCCTTCACTACTACATGCTTCCTAAGTTTAATAGAGTCATCTGGAAGGGGAAGTGTTTAAACTGGAGGGGTTATTGTAGCATTCATTGACCCTTTCACTGCAATTGATGCTGCCTAAGTTGATTAAAATTGATAATATAGAAGGGATGTCCTCTGAAGGGGTGAATAGGCAATCTGCTTACTGGAACCTTTGCGTACTGATTTTGCACTTTACTGTGATCTCTTTATATTGAGACCATTGTTATTGAAGTCTTTGCTTTTAATTGGCCAGTTGTTACCCACCCTTATTTATCACTGCCCTATCATTTCCTTTTAAACCTGCCAGGAGTAACTGAAAAAATATGGTAAACATGTATAGTTGATTAAAGTGTTAGAAAGGACTTACTGAAAGGTTATTAACTATATTGTCCACTTGGAGTGATAGTTAAATACCTTGAATGAGATGTGTAGTTCTTTTAGCAGGGTGGACCAGAAAAGTAGACGACTCAGTTTTTCCTTACATCTAATTCTTCCTGTAAAAGTAAATCTCAAGTTACGACAAAAAATCAATCGTATACGTATTTGAGAATTCCAACCCCTTGTCTTGAGTGAACTGGACAGAACTACTAAAACTCACTGGCCTTTTGTTACACCCACCTTTCTTCCCTTTCCTTCAGTGGTAATATGTACAGTGTTTGCGATATCGTAAAGTAATCGACATTCCATTAACTTTAGAGCTGATTTATCCTGCAGAATATGTAAAGTTGAATTTTTGATTTTTTAAAGACTAGTTTTGCCAGGATAGTAGAATTTATAAAGTAGATTATTTGAGTTTTTAGTGATAGTAGAATATAATAAGGGGCTTTACAGATCGTAGTCCTAACCTTAAAAGAATAATAAAATGGGGAGAAAATAGGTACCTTAGATTATATTGAATTTCTTTTCGATAGGGCTGAGTAAAAAAAAGTCATCAATTTGAAAGGGTTAAATTTAATCATCTAGAGATAGCAGGAATGAAATTTAATGATAATGTCGTTGGATGGAAGGGGCTAAAATCTCTCTCTACCAGACCTAAGGCATTGTCCACACCAAGTACTTGATGGTGCGGGTGGGTGTAGGCGGGATTTTGCAGGGTGTAAGTAGGATTTTTGCATCAGTATGTGGAAGCAGGCAGGTGTGGGTGAGAATTAACAAAGGTGACAGTGACTCAGAATTCCCTCCCCAAACACCTGCACCAGCAAGCATCAGGTGTGGACGTGACCTAATCTTTACACAGCAGAATAATGCTACATAAAGCAAGAGAACCCCAGGGAATAGTCACGTCTGTGCTAACTTAGGTGGGGCAGTAGGAACACACAAACCCCCTAGCCCCTTAATACACACTACTCATTTCCCGTATGTATGTATGTTTTGATGTTCTCTTGGTCACTAGTTGATAATGCCAACTGTACCACTTTTGTAATAAAATGTAGTATCGTATTTTTGTGTACTTTCTCTGCCTTTGGGGGTACTAGGCACTTTTTCCATGTAATTTGTTGGGTTTTGGAGTTACTGTTATTTTTTACATCATTTGGAGGTGTGGAGTAATGGGCATTTTCGTGTAATTTGTAGAGGTTATAGTGATACGCATTTTCGTGTTATATATAGGTTTTATTGCTGTGTCGTTTCAGTGCCATTGTCATAACATGCATTTTTGCGTCATGTATACCATATTATTAGTATTATTATTACTAAAAGTGCCCATGAATTTAGTAATCATACATTTTTTTTTTTTTAATGAATTTGGTATGTGAATGTGTACTCTTATATATAGAAAATTAGACTTAGAAAAATTTAGACCATGACAGGGATGGTGGTCTCAGTGTTGTTATATGTCCACATTAATAATTATACAGTATATATTTTATCCAAGGAAATGTAACAGAATTTCGTCAATATATATTAGTGAAAGGATCATCACTGTATGGATTAAGCTGAGAAAAGTTGTTGTTGTGGTTGTTGTTGGTGGTGGTGGTGATTGTTGTTGTTGGTGGCGGTGTTGGTGATTGTTGTTGTTGTTGGTGGTGATGGTGATTGTTATTGTTGGTGGTGATTGTTGTTGTTGTTAGCAGTGGTGGTGGCGGTGGTAATTGCGTTGTTGTAGGTGGTGGTGGTGGTGGTTGATTATCGTTGTTGTTGGTGGTGGTGGTTTATTGTTGTTGTACGTGGTGGTGGTGATAGTTGATTATTGTTGATGTAGGTTGTGGTGGCGATTTGTTGTTGTCGCCCCAGGTTCATCTGAAAATTGAACCTTGTTGACTGCAGGCTTTAGTCCCCGTAAGTCCACCATCTTCCTTTTGGGGGATAGGGATGCTGAGGGACGTTTGAATAACCACGTAGCTGAGGGATAGGGAGAAAATTGAGGGACGCATAGTCAGGTAGCGGAGCCGTCTATAGTTATATCAATAGCGTTCCTCTTTGGCGTGGGGGTAAATTGAGGCATTGTCTGGGATTAAAGGCAGTTTAAATTTCAAGCGGCAGTGGCTCTTTAAAATAAATTGATGTTTGTACAGCTCACACCGTCCACTGCCCTCTCCACCACTCCGCCTCTCCCTAATTCCTTATTCCTCATCCTTCTTTCCTTTCTTCCCTCTTTCCCTCTCCAACCCTTCCTTCTTTTCCCCTCCTTTCTCTCATCTTCCCTCTCGTCTCTTCATCCGTACTCGCCCTTAGTCATTCTCTCTGTCTCTCTCTCTCTCTCTCTCTCTCTCTCTCTCTCTCTCTCTCTCTCCCTAATTCTTTGTTCCCCATCCTTCTTTCCTTATTTTCTCCTTTCCTACTCGTCTTTCTTGCCTCCTCCTCTCTCCAACCCTCCTTTCTTTTCCCTTCCTTCCTTCCTTCTCGTCTCTTCATCCATACTCACCCATAGTCATATCCCCCCCCTCTCTCTCTCTCTCTCTCTCTCTCTCTCTCTCTCTACCGAAATCGTTTTAAACAAGACATAATCGTACCAACACAGAAACTTTTAATGGCTTTGTTTGACCAGGTGTGTGTGTGTGTGTGAGAGAGAGAGAGACAGACAGACGGAGAGACAGGGCCTTTATTATGGCTGCAAGTTCGGCTTTTGTTTAGCTCCATCAGTCATCACAATAGACATACACGTAAATGCACTTTTGGCGTTCGTGTTTTGTATTTTAGTAATTGCTTCAATCCGGATTAGGCCTGGCTTTGGTTAACGAAGGGATTAGCTCTTGAGATTTCACGTAATTTCCCCGAATCAGAACTGATTGGAATTAGCCATAGTAAGAGATGGATGGGTATTTTTTCTGGTTTTTCATTCGTTTGTGTGTGTGTGTGTGTGTGTATATATATATATATATATATATATATATATATATATATATATATATATATATATATATATATATATATTATGTGTGGTGTGTGTGTGTGTGTGTGAGAGAGAGAGAGAGAGAAAGCATTCACATCTTGAATTATTGTCAGGCACGGAGTTCATCATGTTCTGTGCCCTCTGCCTCTCTTTGATCATAGCAGTATACAATCTTTCCTTTATTCATTATCTAGCTCCACCTTTCCTTATATCCCTTGCCCCATCCACCTAGGACTTGTATTATTCACCCTTGCATCCTCTACCTATTCATCTTAAACCTCGTTCTGAAGGGGTTAATGAAGACTGTCTCAACCCCACCAGTTCTTTTATCTCCAGAGCTGAATTAAGCCGCCTGGAGATAACAAAGATATGGTAAGAAAACGTGTTATCGTATATATAGTTCATTGCCTTTCACCTGTTCATTTGCTAATTACTCAAAGGTGTTATTGGATATAGAGTAATTGACTTCTCACCTGTACACGTGCTAATTACTCCACTATCTCACCTTTTCACTGCGTCCTCACAATCAGCATTTATTTCTGTTTGTGCAAGCAGTTTATATTTATTTTCTGTCTGATTTTATTCCTTCCTCCTCTACCTTCATTAAGCTTCTTCCCCCATTCCCCTCTCTTCATCCTCACCGAACATTCTCTCCTCCCCTCTGCTTTCATCCTCCTCTCTCTTCCTTCTCCATCATCTACCCCTCTCTGCCTCACCCTTCACCATCTTCTCCCATTCTGTCATCCTTTTCCCTTATCCCCCTCTCTTCCTCCTCACCCAGCATTACCTCCATCTTCCTCCTCTTCACCATCTCCCCCCCTCTCTCTCACCCTTCACCATCTTCCTCTCCATCATCCGTCTCCCTCATCCCCCCCCCCCTCTCCCTCCTCACCTAACATTCCCTCCTTCCCATTGCCTTCATTTTCCTCCCTCTCTGTTCTCCACCATCTCCCCCTTTCTCCCTCACCCTTCTCCACCTCCCTCTCCATCATCCCTCAACCTCATCCGCATCCCTCCTTCCTCACCAAACACATTCCCTCCTTGCTCCCTCTGCTTCCCACATCCCTTCATCTCGCGTCATCCCACATCCATCCCTCTTACCGTCTCATTTGGTAGGGATTATACACAAGTCCCGTCGCTGTGTGTGATTTGATAAAGAGTATGTGTCTCTCCCTACTTATGTGTATGTGTGTGTGTGCGTTCCTCCTCCTCCTCCTCCTTCTCCTCCTCTTCCTCTTCCTCCTCCTCCTCTTCCTCCTCCTCCTCCTCCTCCTCCCACACTAGGGCCTGTTTACGAGAGGGCTTCGCACACTGGTTCCCTCCCACACCTTAAAAACCAGAACTCGAAGGTCGGCACATCGTCCTAATGGCGGATGGGGGGAGGGAGAAGGAGGAGGAGGAGGAGGGAAGGAGAGGGAGAGGAGAGGATGATTGAATAGAGGAGTATTATAAATTGTTTCAGGTTCCACTTCTCCTTTTCCTCCCTTTTCATTTTCCTCTTTCCCCCCCGCCCCACACTCTTCTTCCTTCCCTTTCCACCCTCCATCTCTCCTTGTCCCCTTCCCTCCATCCCCTCCTTCCTCTTCCTCTTACTTCCCCTCTCTTCTGCTCCCAGTACTTCCACTCTTCTTGTCTTCCTTCTTATCCCTGTTCCTTCTCCACCTACTTCCCCCTGTTTTTCCTCTCCATTCATTCTCTCTCCTCTTCCCCCTCCTCTTCTCTCCTTCTCTCCCGTGTCCCTCCATCTTTCCTCCAGTTTTTAAGGAGTGGGAGGGAACCAGCGCTGGAGTTCTCTGGTAAACATGCTTCGTGTGGGAGGAGGAAGATGAGGGCAAGATTTATAATTGTTTTAGATTTACCATTTACCATATTCTTTCCTTTTTTGTTGTCTTTCCTTCCTTTTATTTATTTTTTTTTAATTCATTC
The DNA here is from genome assembly GCF_032717465.1 of Coenobita brevimanus. NCBI lineage: Eukaryota > Metazoa > Arthropoda > Malacostraca > Decapoda > Coenobitidae > Coenobita > Coenobita brevimanus. Next base: position 2,350,513 of record NC_137068.1, on the reverse strand, counting down.
TTTCCTTCCTCCGTTCTATATTTTCATACCTTCATTCTCTGTTCATTCCGTCATTATTTGTTCTCTCTCATTCCTCCAGTCTTTCATTCTTTCATTCTGTATTCTCCCATTCCTTCATTGTCTCCTCTCCTCTCCTTCATTATTCATTCTTATTCCTTCATTCTCTATTCTCATATTCCATCATTTTCTCCTCTCCTTCCTTCAGTCTGTATTCTCTCATTCCATCATTTTCTCTCCTTCCTTCATTCTGTATTCTCTCATTCCATCTTTATGTACTCTCTCATTCCTTCATTGTCTCCTTTCCATCCTTCATTATTTATATTCCTTCATTCTCTGTATTCTCATTCCATTTTAATGCCTCTTCTCATTCCTTTTCTTTGTCCTATTCTTCCCCCTCTCTCTCGTTTCTTCTGTCTTCACTCATTTCTCTGTCCACTTTCTCCTCCTCCTCTCTCTCCTTTCTCCCCTTTCACTGTCTTCTCTCGACTCTCCTTCTCTCCTCTCCTCTCTCGTCTTCTCTCCTCTCTCGCCTACCTTTTCTCTCCTCTCTCACATTCTCTCCTCCTTTTCCCCTCTTTCGTCTCTCCTCCCCTTCTTCTCATCCCTTCTCTCTTCCCTCCTCTCCCCCTCCTACACCTCTTCTGTCTTCATCTTCCTCTGATTTTCAAGATTGTTAGTAAGGATGAAGGCATACATTAAATAACTGGTTTGAAGGACCATACATACAATACAGTACATATACAAACATACATACATACACACAAACATACATACAAACATACATACATATACATACAAACATACATACATACACATTCAAATATATACATACATACATACACATTCAAATTTATACATACATACATCCATATACAAACAAACGTACATATACAAGCATACATACATTTACATACATACACACATACATATACAAACACGTACATAGACATACATATATACATAAAGATTCCCCAATTCTTTCCTATACACAGCTCTATCTATTTACTTGTCTGTCTGTCTAACTGTTTATCTATATTTTATTCGGTAGCGCGCAGACTAGATTCACACACACACACACACACACACACACACCACCTTGACATCGTTTGCTGGTGTCTACGTCCCTTTCACTTGTTTAAGCATTGAACTGCACTTTCTCTTGCGTGTGTGTGTGTGTGTGTTTTATATATTGTGAATGTATTGCTTTCCCCGTTTTCATTGCATTATTTTGGCACTTTTCCCTCCACTTATTATTTTTATGTCGATTTTTTATCATTGTTATATTTCTGGCACTTTCCTCTGTTTATTTTTTTATTTATTCATTTATTTATTTTGGGAATTCCCTCTCCTTCTCCCCTGTCCCAGTCTCTCATCCGCCTTGTCCTTTTTCCTCTCATTTTTCTCTCCCTCTTTTCCTTCACGTCTTCCTCTCCTTCCTCTACCCCTCCACGTCTTCCTCTCCTTCTCCCCCTCCACGTCTTCTTCCTCTCCTCCTTCCACGTCTTCCTCACCTCACTTTCCACGTCTTCCTCACCTCTCTTTCCACGTCTTCCTTACCTCTCTTTCCACGTCTTCCTCACCTCTCTTTCCACGTCTTCCTCATCTCTCTTTCCACGTCTTCCTCACCTCTCTTTCCACGTCTTCCTCACCTCTCTTTCCACGTCTTCCTCACCTCTCTTTCCACGTCTTCCTCTCCTCGTCCTTCACGTCTCCTTTCTCTCCCTCCACGTCTCCATCCTCTCCTCCTTCACGTCTTCCTCTCCTCCTTCACGTCTCCTTCCTCTCCACGTCTTCCTGTCCCCATCCTCCACGTCTCCTTCCTCTCCTCCTCCTCCTCTCCTTCCTCTCCTCCTCCTCCTCGTCTCCCCTCACCTCACCTCCTCCTTCCCCTCCTCATCTCCAAAAAATATTATCATCTCATTTAATATTGTTCTCAAATTGACAGTTAGGTCTTGGCATAGTAATCCAATATGCCAACATTACTTTTTTTTTCAGTTTTTCATTTCCATATTCTCCTCCTCCTCCCTCTCTTCTTCCATTTCCATATCATTCCTCTTCCTCTTCCATTAACTTCTTTCTTTACATCTTCATCTTTTGTTCCTTCTCCTCCTCCTCCTCTCTCTTCTTCCATTTCCATATCATTCCTCTTCCTCCTCCTTTACCTTCTTTCTCTACACCTCCATCTTTTCTTCCTTCTCCTCCTCCCTCTCTTCTTCCATTCCATATCATTCCTCTTCCTCCTCCATTACCTTCTTTCTCTACATCTTCATCTTTTCTTCCTTGTGCTCTCTTATTACCTTCATCATTCCTTCTTACTTTGTCCCCTTCCTGTCGTTCTCTTTCCCTCTCCTGCTCCTCCCCTTCTTTATTTTATCTCTTCCATCTCCCTCTTCCTCCTAAATCTCTATCTCTTCCTTCTGTCCCATCTTCATCTCCTCCTCCTCCTCCTTCTCCATTTTCTTTCCTCACTTCATCTTCCTGATCCTCTTCAATCTTCATCTTCTGTTCCTCCTCCTCCTCCTCCTATACACCTTTCTACTATCTCCATCTGTCTCTTCCTCTCCTCTCTCCCCAATCTCCATCTTCTCTTCCTCTTCCTACGCACCTCTCCACTATCTCCATCTGTCTCTTCCTCTCCTTTCTCCTCAATCGCCGTCTTTATTCCTCCTTCTCCTACTCATCTCTCCACATCTCCATCCCTCTTCCTCGCCTTTCTCCTCCTCCTCCTCCTCCTCCTCCTTCTCCTCCTCCTCTTCCTACGTACCTCTCCACTCTCTCCATCTCTCTCTTCCTCCTCTGCTTTCTTCTTCTCGCCTTTATAAAACAACAACCTTGCGTTTAAGATTATTCTTCCAAAATTGGCAGCTAGGGCATGTCAGTAGGGTAATTTGATGTCAGCAGAGCATTTTCAGTTGTTCATTGGGGAGTTAGGTTTGTGTGTGTGTGTGTGTGTGTGTGTGTGTGTGTGTGATCGTTTTCTCCTTTACGATGTTAAGGTTGTGTGTGTGTGTGTGTGTGTGTGTGTGTGTGTGTGCTATCGTTTTCTCCTAGGTTGTGTGTGTGTGTGTGTGTGTGTTATCGTTTTCTCCTTTACGAAGTTAGGTTGAGTGTGTGTGTGTGTGTGTGTGTGTGTGTGTGTGAGATCACTGAGTCGAAAAGGAATGTTACGAGCCACCCTGAATAAATAAAACAGTAAACAAAAACAAACAAACACGCAAATAATCGACTAAACAAAGAAGTAAAGAAAGACATCATCGTTCTGAAGGGGTGAAGTCAGTATGTCAGCATTCTCTCTCTCTCTCTCTCTCTCTCTCTCTCTCTCTCTCTCTCTCTCTCTCTCTCTCTCTCTCTCTCTCTCTCTCTCTCAGTCAGTCTAATAAGGAATTAATGAAGTGAGGTTGTGTGTTAAATTCCTCGGTGTTTGGGAAGATGTGGATGATTTTCACGTACGTACAGATTCTTACGGAGCGTGTGTGTGTGTGTGTGTGTGTGTGTGTGTGTGTGTGTGTGCATGAACGTATTGGTATCTGTGTCTGTGTGGTTGTATGTGTCTGTTTGCAAGTGTGTATCCTTCCAGAGAGAGAGAGTGTGTGTGTGTGTGTGTGTGTGTGTGTGTGTGTGTGTGTGTGTGTGTGTGTGTGTGTGTGTGTGTGTGTGTGTGTGTAGGAGGCGCGGCACCATGACCCGTGTTTAAGGTGCGGCAATGAATGGAGAGGCAGAATGAATGAGTGAAGGTGCGTGGGTGTATGTGTAGGAGTGCGAGGCCGGAGAGAGAGGGAGGGGGGGATTGGAGAGAGAGAGAGAAAGGGAAATAGGGAGTGGAGGGAGGGGGAGGACTGGAGAGAGAAAAAGAGAGGGAGTGGAGAGAGAGAGGGAGGGAGTGGAGAAAGAGAGAGGGAGGGGGGGCGGGAGTGGAGAAGGAAGATATATGGGGATGAGAGAGAGAGGGGGAGGGAAGGGGAAGTAGAGAGAAAAAGAGGGGGAGGGGAGGGGAAGTAGAGAGAGAGAAAGAGGGGGAGGGGAGGGGAAGCGGAGAGATAGAGGGGTGGGGAGGGAGTCTGTGGGTGCTGCAAGATAAAGCAGTTTTGTTTTTACTCATTATTTACATTTTACCTCTTACTAATGCGGAATTATATATCAGGGTAAAAGAAGAAAATATATCAGTAGGGTGTAAGTGTTTTGAGAGAGAGAGAGAGAGAGAGAGAGAGAAGAACCAGAATTTAAAGGCTAAAATAAATAAAACTAAATTTGTAAGTAAAGTTCGATTATAAAAATAAAAGTCAAAGAAAGACCATTTTTTGTTGACCATACTACCAGCGTGTATGGTAAATTTCCCAAGGGTATTTATTTATTTTTTTTTTTCAATTTATCTCCCTTTTTTTTTTTTCAATGTTTCGTGTATGCATTTCGTCAAGAGAAAGTATATATCTACTTACAGCTTTATTTAACCAGGTTATACAAATAAAAAAAAATTGTTTCGGTATATACCTGTAGAAAGAAAATATGGTTGTATTAAGGATGTATATAATCTTTTTGGTAGATATTTCGAAGCTGTGGAATTGTGTGTGTGTGTGTGTGTGTGTGTGTGTGTGTGTGTGTGTGTGTGTGTGTGTGTAATAAATACGCACATACCCTTATGATAAATGTTATAAGTTTGACATTTTGAGATGCGACGAAAATTTTGTAAACAGGGTTCAAGGTGATGTGTGTGTGTGTGTGTGTGTGTGTGTGTGTGTGTGTGTATATAATAAATACGCACATAAGAAATTTTAAAGTGATGGGGATTTTTGGAAACTGACGAAGATTTCCAGGACAAAGTCTAGGTGTGTGTGTGTGTGTGTGTGTGTGTGTGTGTGTGTGTGTGTGTGTGTGTGTGTGTGTGTGTGTGTGTGTGTGTAATAAATACGCACATAAGTTTTAAAGTGATAGGGATTTTTGGAAACTGACGAAGATTTCCAGGACAAAGCTTAGGTGTGTGTGTGTGTGTGTGTGTGTGTGTGTGTGTAGCCTCCTCCCACGAATGAGTCATGAATGAATGGAGGAGCCAGTTACTTCCCTTGCCGCGTGCCAGTTAGAAGTGCTAGTTACGTTCGTGAGAGGGTTACGAATGAACGAATGAAGTTACGTGTGGAAGTTACGAATAATTTACGTGGAGTGCTTACGAATATGAGAATTAGTTACGTGAGGTGTTACGAAGGGAGAAAACATACCGGTAGTTATAATTGTTACGTACGTGAGAGGGTTACGAATGAACGAATGAAGTTACGTGTGGAAGTTACGAATATTGAGTTACGTGGAGTGCTTACGAATTTAGTGATTAGCTACGTGAGGTGTTACGAAGGGAGAAAATAGTTATAATTGTTACGTATGTGAGAGGGTTACGAATGAAGTTACGTGTGGAAGTTACGAATACTGAGTTACGTCGAGTGCTTACGAATTTAGTGATAAGTTACGTGGGGTGTTACGAAGAGAGAAAATACAGTTAGAAGTGCTAGTTACGTACGTGAGAGGGTTACGAATGAACGAATTAAGTTAGATGTGAAAGTTACCAACACTGAGTTACGTGGGATTGTTACGAATAGAAGAACATTACGTAGAGTGTTACGAAGGGAGACAATACAGTTAGAAGTCCCAGTTACGTACGTGTGAGAGTTATGAATGCAATCAAGATACGTTTGTTGCCACGAATAAAGGAATTAGTTAGTGTAGATGTTGCAAATAGAGAAATGGAAGTTAGAAGTGCTACTTACTAGGGGTAGAGTTGTTACTAGAGCTGTCAGTTGCATGAGGCAGTTACGATTGCAGTCCTGAGTCACTTGCACTATACTCCTTCTACTCTAACTTGTCCGAAAATTGCCATCTGTCCAGCTTAGATGCCGAGTTTTGATAACAGATTAACACTAGGATATGGTGCTAATCACGAAGAAGTGCTGTGGAAAAGGTGTAGCGTCGTAGTAGTATTCTGCCACTGAGCTACATTAAATCAGCTCCAAGAGGACAAAAATCTGGGCCAATTTAAGGTGAAAAAGAACCATAGGCCTATTTACAGATGCCTTTAAATTAGTTGCTATATATACCCAGTGCTATGGTATATTAATTTTAACTTGGCCCAAATTTTCGTCCTTTTGCAGCTTATTTCACGTACAGTAGATCAGTGGCAGAAAAAGACAATACTGTGGCCATCCTTTCTGCAGCACTTCTTCGTGACTAGCGCGATATTCCACTGTTCACCTCTGCTACAGCTCAACATACTAGAGGTGTGAAAATTTTAGGCCAAGTTAAAGTGAAGAGAGTGTAGTTAGGAATGAGACGATTATCACCTTGTTGTTGGATAAGTAACTTACTGGAGGTGGTGCAAGGCTAAGAGAGAGAGAGTTGATGGGTTGATGGATAGATGGATGGATGGATGGATGGTTCACTTGTATATATGGATTGATGATGAATGGCTGGTTTGCTCGCTTGCTTATTTTGATGGTAGATGGATGAGTGAAGAATTGATTGGTTGATGAATGTTATAGTTGTTTGATGGATAGATAGATGGATGAATGAATGAAAGATAGATACAAGGATGTTTATTGGTTGGTGAATAGGTGGATGGTTGTTTGATAAATAAATGAGTAGTTGATTGATGAATTCCAGGGTATATGATTAATGGATGAGTGAATGAGTGGATTGTTGGATGAAAAAATGAATGGATGAATGGAAGAATGGATGGATTGAGTAATGAATAGGAGGAGAGGTAAATGGAAAAATGGATGGGTGGAAAGATGGAAGGATGAATGAATGGGTGGATAAGATGGATGGATGAATGAATGGGTGGATAGATGGATGGATGAATGAATGGGTGGATAGATGGATGGATTAATGAATGAGTGAATAAATAAACGGATGAATGAATGGTTGGAAGGACAGATAGATGGATCGAGAGGTAGATAGATAGGCGACAGGAAAAAAAAAAAACATGACAGCAAAATGAAAAGTTGTATGATTTAGTGATACGAAGACAAGTAATAATTGAGATAAAAATAACACTGAAATTATATGACAATAAATAACGCAATTGTAGTGACAGAAGTGACAGTAGAGGATTTAGGAGAGAAGTGATAACATGTGTAATAACTGTTGTGATAGAAGTGAATTAGAAGTGATGAAAAATGGTATTGATATGTGTCGTGGCGAGAGTGATGAGAGTTAAGAGTGATAATAGAAGTGAGACAGAAGTGATGAAAAATATTATTGATATGTGGTGTGGTGATAATGTTGAGTGTTGAGAGTGATAAGGTGCAGGTAGTGTGGAAAAAAAATGTGTTAGTGAAATGAATGAGTGATAGTAGAGAAGAAATATTGATTGAAGTGACGTGATAGAAGTGATGTGATAAGAAAGAAGTGATACAATGCCAGTGATGTGATAGGAGTGATATAGTGGAAGTGAAATGACAGTATATGAGAGAGGGGTGTGTGAGCTGGAGGGGAGGGCAGTGAAATGGCGGGGAACAGGGCGACATGGAGGCGATTTGTTTGTGGCCACCTCAGACGGGATTGAGGCGTCTGACAATAGATAGATAGACAAAGAGAGTAATAATAGAAGTTATATGAGTGAAGATTATTATTTGTTTGTTTGTATATTAATTGTGCAAGCGGAGAGAATGGACAGTTGAAAGCCAAATGTGATAGAAGTGATATAATTGAAGTGATACCTGGTTTGATCAAAGGAACGATGTCTATCTATCTGTCTATCTATATATAACCCGATGCCCTAATCCCGCAAAGGGTGGCCGCAGACAAAACGCCTCCAAGTCGCTCCGCCAGCCACCATTTGACTGCCCTCCCCCCAGCTCATTCCCCCGTCCCTTATATACGATGTAAAAGTGACAATTATATGGGAAAAAAATAAGCCTAGAAGTAATATAATGGCAATGATGATAGGCTATAATGGAACTGAAATTTATAGAAGTGGATGAAAAAATATTAAGAGATTTTTTACGGTGATGGAAAGTGGTGTCTGGAAAGTATATAATGAAAGTGTGTTAAGTGGAAAAAGTTTTATGATAATGATTGATAATTTTTAATAGAAATGCATATGTCTTGGAGGTGATGTGTGGAGATGATACAGGAGGAAGTGATGAGGCGGTGATGAATGTTTGGAGATGATATGGAAGTGATGCGGCTATGTGATTGAAACAAATGAAAATTATTACAAAAAATGAATTTGTGATAGAGGCAATGTTGTAAGATGAGGAAATTACACCGTATTTATAAGGGAAATGATTGAAAATGATTACTGAAAATAATACCGTGGTGATGATGATGTGTGGAGATGTGATGCAGGAGTAAGTGATGAGGGTAAGTAATGGAAATGACTAAGTATTATTACTAGAAACGAATTTGTGGTGGAGGTGATGAGTGGAAATGTTATGGAGGAGGAAATGAAACCCTAATATGAGAGAAGGTAGGTCTAAACAGCTAACCATATCATCAACCCACATGTGAAGATCAAGGTCCCTATGCTTGTCAGTTACGGAAGCCCCCTAGCACCTCTTCTAAAGCGATTTATTTTGGGATAATATAAAAATGTATGCTATGCTGAGTATGGAGGTATTGGAATGATTTAAATGACACCGAAGAGGATGGTAAGGAGTAATAAGCAGAATAAATCGCTATGGAAGAGGTGTTAGGAAACTTCCTTAACCGACAAGGCGGGCCTAAGCAAATAGTTTCTTATTATGCAGGAAAACTTTTATAACAATGATATGGTCGAGTATTCCCTGTGAAGAACCGTAACATATGATGGCAATTGACTTATGCTGTATATACCGCTCATTTATACTCCCTGTTATACTCAAAATATGCTTTCTTTTAGTATATATGTTTTATATACTTTATTCTTATTGTATTCAGAGTTTTATTTTTTTATTTTTTTACATTCCTGACCTTTCAAGCCTTCTCAGATTTCAAACTTAAAATGTATTCCCTTGTGTGTGTGTGTGTGTGTGTGTGTGTGTGTGTGTGTGTGTGTGTGTGTGTGTGTGTGTGTGTGTGTGTGTGTGTGTGTGTGTGTGTTTTGCTCACTGTTTTTCACTTTTTCCGAGAATTAGGGTGGTGTGGTTTGAACTGCAGTCAGCCTTGAATATTTACATTGTGTGTGTGTGTGTGTGTGTGTGTGTGTGTGTGTGTGTGTGTGCTACTTTCCATCGATCACTTCCACCCCATGCATCAGTGGGAAAGAGGTTGATGATGGTGATGATAATGATTGTGTTGGTAGTAGTGATTGTAGTTATGATGATGATGATGGCTGTGATGATGATGATGATGATTGTGCTGATAGTGGTAGTTGTAATGATGATGATGATGATGATAATGACTGTTGGCAGTCCTGGTAGTAATAATAATAATAATAATAATAATAATAATAATAATAAAAATAATAGCTCAATAAGTGTGACAAAAATATTTCCGTCTTCACCAGGTCTCAAGTCAAAGCCAAGAAATTCAACCAAGAAATTATAACTCCTTACAGCCACAGAAACAGGATGTATATATTTCAAGACACTACTGTAGGCTGTCGTCCCACCGTCATGTCATCAAGCAGTCTTCTCTCCAGTACAAGGTCAGTGTACTCTTCTTTTGGGTTGTATTCTAGGCTGTGGAGGTTTTTCGTAACTTAAATTCTGTAGTGATTTATTTCTTCCTCGGTGTAATTCAGCGACCTCTTGAATTTTATGTTTTGGGAGTGGTTTTTGGAGGCAGCTCAACACCTCTTCCTTAGCGATTCATTTTTCCAACAGTGTATTTCACTTTCCACGGGGTATTTCATTTTTCACAGTGTGCAGTACTTCATCGTCCTCTCGTATTTTACATTTTAAGTGGCTGTAGATGTTCCTTAACACATCTAAGTAACCGATTCATTCTCCTAATTGCACCTCGGTCTGCTCATGTGTGTTTTTCATGCAAACTATCCCAGTTCAAAAGCGATAGAAACAACATCAAGAAAATCAGTGTTTAGGTGTAATATCCAGACGAAATCGCTGAGTAAAAGGCACCACGAACCCTCCTTTCACGCCTAGCATACAGCCTTAACCCTAGATAGGTAATTTTAATGACAACATATTTAGGTAATGTTGGGGTCTGACAGACACCAACATTAAAAAACAAACAAAAAATGCATTTATTTCAAATTCCTTATTTGTACATGAAACTAGATCATATTTATTTTAATTAAAAAAAAGTCCTTTTTCACTGTTTCTTATAACAATATTAAATCAAAACGTCATTTTTTTACTTTTTTTTTTCTTTTTCTTTTTTTTTAATTGCCCGATGAAAACTGAAAGGTTTCTTCTTCCAACGGTGGGTGGTCCACACATCACTGATGGTGGGAACTCCTTTTGAGATATGGAGAAACAAAACAAATTAATATTTCACCGGAAATAGAGAAAGTACAAAATCACCAACAAATTTTTATGTATTTTTGGCTACCTTCAACTACCACTTCCTCATATGCATGTTTTTTAAATGTCCAGAGCTCCATTTTTAGTCTGTGTGTACCGCAAACATCTGTTGACGTGACAATCCATTAAAAAGAAAAAACAAAAAAAACTTACCTGCACTTGTATCTAACTGCACTCACTGGGTGCTGACATTGGAGGCAGCAGCAGCACTCCATTCCCATCTGCAGTGACTGCGGTTAAATACTAGTACAGGTAAAAGTTTTTTTTTCATGGATTGCCATGTCAAAAGATGTTTGCAGTATATACAGACTAAAAATGGAGACCTGGATGTAAAAAATATGCATATGAGGAAGTGGTAACAATATCAAATGAAAGGTAATCTTGGGTCTCTCAGACCCGAACAAGTTACGTGTTAGGTAATCTGGGGTCTGAAAAACCCCGATGGCCCTATAGCGCCAAATTAGAGCCATATACAGAAATCACCCTACTGTTCCCATGAGGGTCATCAAGGGTCAGGAGGGTATTGGGAAGGACAAGTTTTTTGGATTTAAAAAAATAAACACCGCATGTCCCCCCCAAGAAAAAAAAAAAAAATCTGGAGTCTGTCTTACCCCACATTACCTATCTAGGGTTAATTAACCTGTATTATTTCGTTATCACCTGTTGTATTTTTAAAGACTGTATTCTTAAGATTTATTTTTATATGTATTTTTGTCATGGACGGATCAGAAGGTGAGTTTATGCTTTATTTCTTTAGTGTTTATTGTCTTTGATTTATTTTATTATCATCAGTGTGTTTATTGTTTATTTGGGAATTGTTGTAAAGGCGGATTTATGTAGTAACTTTTTATTTTTTATTATTATTATTTTTTTTTAATAATAAGGCTGTGAAAGCGAGTTGAGTGTTATCGGTATGTTTGGTGTAATTATCGGATGCTGTGTGGTCATTATTTTATTTATTTATTTATTTACTTGTTTATTGGTTTGTTTATCGTCGTTCGTGTGTTATTTTCATCGATCTATCATAAAGGACCTGATATCGGTTTGTTATCTGTTTGCATTATTTATTGTCATCGAGTTTTGAGAAGGCGATTTTATTTTCTGTAATTACATAGGAATGGTTGGGAGGGAAAAAACAGGAAGGAGTTCAGGTTCTTTTTTCCTCAAACTTTCTAGGACTACACAGAGAAGAGTCCATCCCCAGGGACTGTACAGAAGTGAGGAAGTAGGAAATATCTATATATACACGGGATAACCCTAGGACTTATCTCGTTTCTATAGCAGTGACTGACCAACACACCATCTCTGTTATTAGCATTTTTGTTCAGTCAGTCTGAGTCAGAGAAACAGTGAAGGAAATTTACAGCCGACGAAACACAACGAAAATCTTGTCACAATGCCTGTCTCATTTGGTTCTTTGCCGCTATTGGTTCATCAGACTACTTAAGGAAGATATTCAAGGCTTTTCTCATCTTTTTGTTTAACCCCTTGTGTTAAGGCGTAGATGCCTGTCATTTTGGTAGATGTCGGGACTGATCTGTATGCAGGACTTGGGACTTTGATTTGTTCCCTAGAGCAGTCTCTGAGGAAGTTAAAAAAATAGTAAGGAACAGTGTCATCATCTTTATATACCTAATCTACGTGCCATTTCGTAATTATTTTCTCCTTTTAAGATGTTTTGCGCGGAAAAAGTGCTTCTGGCTGTTTAAAAAGTGGCATGTATTTGGATTTCGTAGATGTTATTCCATCATCATTTAAGATTTGTATCAGTAAATTCTTTTGTGGTGTTATTACAATTGATATATTGAGATTGTGATGTGCTAGGAGTGTATGTGTTAGTTACCGATTAAAGGCACGTTTTCTTCGAGCGGGTGGGTATAAGAGAAAACGACTATTTTTGGTCCAACTTTAGTATACTTAATATTCGGATAAGTTACTAGCATTACGCACAATTGGTACTGTACGATTATAATGTTAAGAATTTGTAATGATGTTATTTTGATTTAGTAGCTGATTTAAGACAAGTTTTCTTTCAGTGGATGTAAAAGAAAACCACAATATTTCAAGGCTAACTTTAACGTATTAGAAAAAAACATATTCTCAGACGTAGCCCTTGAACAAGCGGGTCGTGCTCATCTCCCAGCTCATGTACGGTGATGTAGCGAGTGTAATTGGTACTTGTCAGACCAGGCACTGTTTAGGCCAGGTATCTGCCCTCGTACTGCCCTCCACACGCATCTCCATGTCTATGCAAATCACCCCCGACCCTGAAATTACCCGTGGCGGTAGTTTGGTCAGATTCGCTCGTTGTATTCTTCGTGATTTACGTTTCCGTGAGTTATTATACCGCGTTTAAAGAGGGGTATTTAATTGGTGGGTTGTGTTAGAAGTATTAGTAATTAGGAGGTAATTTAGGTAGGAATTCAATAATAGTTACAACGCGACTGTAGGCTGAAGTTGCGAAGTTATAATGATAAAAAATGTAGTTAATTTGTTGGATATGTTGGGAGTATGGGCAGTTAGAAGGTAATTTAGTTAGGAATATTAATACTTCCAATCCCAGGCTTAACGTGAACCCAGTGGACTGCAGGCTGAAGTTACGAAGTTATAATGATAAAAAAATATAGTTAATTTGTGGGTTGAGTTAGGAGTATAGGCGATTAGAAGGTAACTTAGGTAGGAATATTAATAGTAGTTACTGTACAACCCAGTAGACTACAGGCTGAAGTTACGAAGTTATAATGATAAAAAATGCAGTTAATTTGTGCATTGTGTTAGGAGTATTAGTAATTAGGTGATTTAGTTAGGATTATTTATACTCCCTACCCCATGCTCCTCTTAACGTGAACCCAGTGGACTGCAGGCTGAGGTTACGAAGTTAATACCCACGTTAAAAAAAAAATGTAGGTAATTTGTGAGTTGTGTTAGGGACATTAGTAATTAGGAGGTAATATAGGTAGGAATATTAATAGTAGTTACAACGCGGTAGACTGCAGGCTGAAGTTACGAAGTTATAATGATGAAAAATGTAATTAATTTGTGGGTTAGGAGTACGAGTAATTAAAAGGTAGTTTAGTTGGAAATACTAATACTTGCAAACCCCAGGCTCATGTGAACGTGAACCCAGTGGACTGCAGGCTGAAGTTATCCCTCTTTCTCAGTCTGTCATGCTTCTTTTGAGGGATGGGGAGAGAACTTAGGAACATCTTTTGTATATATTGTACATACGCGATATTGTGTATTTTTGTCTTTTTTTGTAATTTTTTTGGCTTAGTGTTTTTTTCTGTGTGTGTGTGTGTGTGTGTGTGTGTGTATTTAATTCTTGCGAGCTTAAGATATAGTTTGTGTGTGTATGTGTGTGTGTGTGCTCAGGTGGAATCTCAGGTGTGTTGTTTAGCGCCGCCTTGCCTAATTAATGACTCTCTCCTTAATTACTCTCTCTCTCTCTCTCTCTCTCTCTCTCTCTCTCTCTCTCTCTCTCTCTTAGTTTTTTCCTCATGCATTTTCCATTTTCAAATTTTTATCATTTTTCGGATGACCCTCTTTTTTTCTTTCTTTTCTTTTCCTTCTTCTTTTCGGTCTTATGTACTGTTTATTTATTTATTTATTTATTTATATTTATTTATTTGTATTTCTGTATTTAGCACCTTCTTCCTTTCATTATCTCTCCTTATCTCTCTTCCTTTTCTCATTTAATTCCTCTCTCTTATCTATTCCATCTAGTATCTCTCCATATCTCAAGCCATCCTTCTCTGACCTTTCCTCCTTTATCTTCTTTCGACCCTTTCTTCTTTATCTTATATCATCCTTTATCTTTTTTCATTACATTTTTTAGTCATATTTCGTTTATCTTTTTTCTCGACATTTTTTTTTTCTCGTTTATCTTGACCATTTTTTATTTCTTCCTTAATCTTCTTTCTTGACCATTTCTTTATCTATTTTCTTCCTTTATTTTATCTTTAACTTATTTCTTCCTTTATCTTTTTTCTTCACCTTTTCTTCTTTATCTTATTTCTTCCTTTATCTTTTTTTTTAATCTTTTCTTCTTTATCTTATTTCTTCCTTTAACTTTTTTTAACCTCTTCTTCTTTATTTTATTTCTTCCTTTATCTTTTTTTAACCTTTTCTTCTTTATCTTATTTCTTCCTTTATCTTTTTCTTGACCTGAACTGTATCTTATTTCTTCCTTTATCTTTTTTCTTCACCCTTTCTTCTTTAACTTATTTCTTCCAGTATCTCTATTCTTGACTTTTTCTTCTTTATTTTATTTGATCTTTTTCTTGACTTTTTCTTCTTTATTTTATTTGTTTTATCTTTTTCTTGACTTTTTCTTCTTTATTTTTTTGTTTATCTTTTTCTTGACTTTTTCTTCTTTATTTTATATCTTTTATCTTTTTCTTGACTTTTTCTTCTTTATCTTATTTCTTTTATCTTTTTCTTCTTTATTTTATTTTATCTTTTTCTTTACATTTTCTTCTTTATCTTATTTCTTCCTTTATCATTTTCTTGGCCTCTTCTTCTGTATCTTATTCATTCATTTTATTCTCTTAACATCCTTCTTTTCTTAATTATCCATCATCTCGTTATCTAAGTTATTTTTCGTTTTTGCTTAACCTCTTCTCTTTTTTCTATATATGCTTTTCTTTTCTGTTGCTTTTCCCTCCTTCCTTTCCCTTTTCTGTATTTTTTTTTTCCTGTTCCTTCCTTCTTACTTTTCCTTCAGTTTCTCGTTACAGTTTCTTTTTTTTTTTAATATGCGTAACAACATCCCTTCTGCATCTACTTTTTTTTACCCTTGTTCCTTTTTTGTCATTCCTCTCTCTCTCTCTCCTTTTTTTTTTTTCCTGTTCCTTTCGTTACCTCATTTTTTTATTTTTTTTATTTAACCTCTTCCCTTCTTCAACATCTTTTCTTTGGAGCTGCCCATTTGCCCACCTTCCTTTCCCTTCTCTCTGTTTTTTTTCCTGTTCCTTCACCCCTTAATTTTCCTTCCTTTCGCTGCCTCCTTTATTTTTCTTACCTTCTTATCATCCCATCTTCTACACCTCCTTTTCTTTTCTCTTGTTCATTTTTCCTCCTTCCTTTCCTTCTCCTCATTTTTTCTCTTCCTTCCTTCCTTTCGCTGCCTCCTTTATTTTTCTTACCTACTTATCATCCCATCTTCTACACCTCCTTTTCTTTTCTCTTGTTCATTTTTCCTCCTTCCTTTCCTTCTCTTCTCTTTTTTTTTCTCTTCCTTCCTTCCTTTCTTAATTTTCCTTCCTTTCGCTGCCTCCTTTATTTTTCTTATCTACATATCATCCCTTCTCTTACACCTCTTTTTCATTTCTCTTGTTCATTTTTCCTCCTTCCTTTCCTCCTCTATCTTTTTTTTCTCTTCCTTCCTTCCTTTCTTAATTTTCCTTCCTTTCGTTACCTCATATTTCTTATATATGTAACATTACTCCTCCTGTATTTTTTTTCTCATTCCTTTTCGCTCCTTTCTTTCCATTTTTCCCCTTTTTCCATCCTTCTGTTTCTCACATTCTCCCTCTCTTCTCTCGTTCCTTTTTTTTTCCTTTCCCTCCCTTTTCTCCTATTCCTTCCTTCTTTTCTTCACTTCCTCCCTACTTCTCTTGCTCCCTTCTCTCCCTTTTTTCTCCTTTTTTCCTATTCCTTTTATTCTTTACATTCTCCCTCTTCACTTCCTCCTTCCTTTCCTTTTCTCTCCCTTTTCTCCTATTCCTTCCTTCTTTTCTCCACTTCCTCCCTACTTCTCTTGCTCCCTTCTCTCCCTTTTTTCTCCTTTTTTCCTATTCCGTTTATTCCTTACATTCTCCCTCTCCACTTCACTTCCTCCTTCCTTTCTTTTTCTCTCCCTTTTCTCCTATTCCTTCCTTCTTTTCTTCACTTTCTCCTTCCCTACTTCTCTTCCTCCTCCCCCTCCTTATCTCTCCTTTTTCCCCTATTCCTTCTTTGTATACCTCGCATTCTCCCTGCCTTCTTCTCTTTCTCCCTCCCTTCTTCTCTTTCTCCATCCCCTGTAGACTTCCTCACCTTGACCTGTCTTCCTCTCCACACCTTACCGTCTTATCTTCTGTCCCCTTCATTCTGCTTCTTCCTCTTCTTTTTCTTCGTCTTCTTTTCTCCTCCTCCTCCTCCTCCTCCTCTTCTTCCACTTCTTGTACTTCTTCTTCTTCTTCTTCCTCTTCCTCCTCCTCCTCCTCCTCCTCCTCCTCCTCCTCTTCTTCTTCTTCGTGGAGGTAGGTAGGGAGTTTGGGGTAGAAAATGGGGGAGTGGGGGAGGAGGGGGGAGAGCTGGGTGTGGGGGGAGGAGGTGGGAAGTTGGGGGAAGGGGGATGGAGTGGATTTGTGTGATCATAGGCGCCGTCTCAGCGGGTCTTCAAGTCTGTCTGTCTTGAGGTGTCCATCTTGGCCCTTACATGCAGGTAGTTCCGGTTACCTGTACTCTCTCACCTGTCCTCCTCATCTTCCTTCTCCATCTCCTCCTCCTCCTTCTCCTCCTACTACTACTACTACTCCTCCTGTTGCTGCTTCTGCTCCTGCTCCTCTTCCTCCTCCTTTTTGTCTCTGTCTGTCTGTCTCTCTGTCTCTCTCTCTGTCTCTCTGTCTGTCTGTCTGTCTGTCTCTCTCTCTCTCTCTCTCTCTCTCATGCCAGTTTTCCCTCAGACTAGTGTATTTTTTTTTTCTTTTTTTTTCACTGTTGGTTAGGCTAATCTTCCCTCCCATCAAAGGAATTTCTTTTTTTCTTTATTTTCTTTTTTTTTTGTCTTAATGGACGAACTGGAAAAATCTTAAGCGCTTCTCGAAAGGACCCTTGTGTGTTTAGCCTTCTGCAAGCTTTTTTTTTCTTTCTTTTATTCTTTCATATTCAGCCCTGACTGTTGCTCTCTACAAACGACTTTACTCGTATTCATTCGTCCGTCTCTCCATCCGTATGTCCATAAGCTTTTTGCAACACTTCACTCAGATGCACTCTCCTAGTCAGTCTCTCATTCATCAATAATCGGAGTGAAGGGGTTGATGGGGACCACATTTCATGGAGGTTCTGTCTATATGTCTGTCTGTCTACCTATATATTTATCTATCTGTTTATCTGTCTGTCTATCTATCTATCTGTCTATCTATAGCCAGACTCCATAATCCAGTAAGGGGAGGCCGTTTGTCTTTGAGTTAGTTGTTTTACGGGGAAGGGCACTAACCCTCCGCCAACCCACTTGTTGACACATAGGGAACACGTATGGGTTGGGTATATGGTTACCACCCATCGTTATAAATGGTTTCCTGGCTTACAGATACCATTAGGCTTGTCACTTAATGTAAAGCCACATAAAGAGGAAAGAAAAATAATAAAAGGTGACAGGAAAGTTTGGAGAAATAGGAAGAGAGAAGGCAGACAGAAAATGAAAGATAAAAGTGAAGGAAGAAGCGGGCAGCACTACATCAAGTGAGTGGATGATGGTCGCCACCACCCACGACCATCTTGGAAGTTAATTGCAGGAAATACTTAAGGATTGATATGCAAATTCCCCCTTGTTGTTTTGAGTAATGAAGTAGGATTCTGATATGCAGATGATAGTGTTTGGTGTGGGTTAGAACACTGGCAGTCTGTATGTGTGTGTGTGTGTGTGTGTGTGTGTGTGTGTGTGTGTGAGAGAGAGAGAGAGAGAGAGAGAGAGAGAGAATATTTTAAGCACAGTGACTTGAGTTTGTATACTGTATGACTATTGCATAACTCTACCGACATCCAGTATACCCACGCCATGAAGTATACTTAGAATCATCATCATCACCATCGTCATCATTATCATCATCATCATCATCGTCATCATCATTATCATCATCATCACCATCATCGTCATCATCATCATTATTGTTATCGTCATCATCGTCATCATTATTGTTATAGTCATCATCATCACCATTGTTATCATCATCATCATCACCTTTATCATTATTATCATCGTCATCACCATCATCATCATCCCCACCACCACCACCACCACCACCACCACACAACCTCTAGGCGTGCCATATTTAACTTCCCTATAATATTTGACAGAAAAACCCATTCCTGTCAGTCTCGTATATTTTCCTTTCTGTTATAGACCTTCGTGATAAAATACATTATCTTGTAAATTTATACATTGCTTCCTTTTGGTCTCCTGAGCTGAGTAAAATCGACTGGAGATGGCAAGAATAGAATGAGTAATACATTTGAGGATTCAGAGGAGGGTTTGAAATAGATAGATAGGTAGATAGATAGATACATAGATAGAGAGAGAGAGAGAGAGTGAGAGAGTTTGGGGTTCAGAGATAGATAGATAGATAGATAGATTGATTGATAGATACCACCAGAGTTTGAGATAGATAGATAGATAGATTGATTGATTGATAGATAGATACCACCAGAGTTTGAGATAGATAGATAGATAGATTGATTGATTGATTGATAGATAGACTGATAGATAGATTGATAGCATCAGAGGGTTTGAGGTGGATACAGTAGATAGATAGATAGGTAGATTGATAGATAGATAGATACCACCAGAGAGTTTGGGGTTGAGAGAGATAGATAGATAGATAGGTAGATTGATAGATATATAGTACCAGACGATTTTTACTTAACATAATGAGGATCCCTATTACTGAAGACATTAATAAAACTCTATCTAATTCCTTTATTTCGTAGTCTCTCCTAAATTGAATAAAGTCAAGACAGAGAGGAATTAAAAAAAAATAGACAGGAATAAAAATGAATAAAAATCGCAATAGCAAAAATACAGTGGACAATGTTGGGAGTGTCTGGCCTTGGGTTCCTTCTTCCTTGCACGAAAAAATATAAGATTAAATATATGTTATTGTAAATACATATTGATCAGGCTTAACTACACATACATACACATCCATATTGCTATACATGCACATCCATACTGCTATACCTACACATCCATATTGCTATACCTACACATCCATACTGCTATACCTACACATCCATATTGCTATACCTACACATCCATACTGCTATACCTACACATCCATACTGCTATACCTACACATCCATACTGTTATACATACACATCCATATTGCCATACATACACATCCATATTGCCATACATACACATCCATACTGCCATTCATACACATCCATATTGCCTTACATACACATCCATACTGCTATACCTACACATCCATACTGTCATAAATACACACCTCCATCACACATATATTTTTCCCATTGTGCTATAGGCAGGGGTGAAAAAATGCCATAGCTTGTAAATTTATGCATGGTTTCCTTTTGTTACCCTCACATTCTGCATAAATCCCCACCTGACCTCTGACCCCTACCTTTGGTCACCGCTGAGGGAGGGGAGGGGGACGGGGAAGGGAGGGGGAGGGGGAAGGGAGGGGAGATGGAGAGGGAGGGGGAGAGGCTGTGGTGGCGCCGGGCTGTGGTAGGGATGTTATTGTCAGCAGAGTGTGAAGGAGGAGGAGGACGAGGAGGGAGATAGGAAGAGGAGGAGGAGGAGGAGGGAGATAGGGGGGGGAGGAGGAGGAGGAGGGAGATTGGGGGGGAGGAGGAGGAGGAGGAGGGAGATGGGGGGGGAGGAGGAGGAGGAGGGAGATTGGGGGGGAGGAGGAGGAGAAGAAGAAGGATGATTATGATGATGATGATGATGAGACAGGGTTAAGGTAAAGGATGTTGTTATGAAGAGATGTGTGACGCAGAGAAGGGAAGAGGAGAAGGAAGAAAAATAAGGGAAGCAGAGGGGGAAGGGAGGAAGGGAGGTGGAGAGATGGAGGGAGAGGACGGGAGGGAGAAGGTCGGATGTTATTGTCAGTTTAGGAAGGAAGGAGCATGTGAAGGAGAGAAGTGTGGAGAGAGGAGGTAGGGAGGGGAAGAGAGTGAGAGGAGGAGGGAAGGGAGGAGAGTGAGAGGAGGGAGGACGGTAAGGAGAAGAGGAGACAGATGGGGAGAGAGGGGAGAAGAGGGAGGTAGGGAGGAGATAGATAGAGGAAGGAAGGTAGAGGGGGAAGAGGAATGAGAGGAAGTGTTTGGAGGGGAAGGGGATAAATTAGGGAGGGTGTAAGGTAGGGATGCTGCAACCAGGTGAGGGAGGAAGGAACGTGTGTAGGAGAGAAATGAGATGAGAAAGGGAGGTAGGGAGGGCAATATCAGGGAGAAAAAGGGAGGTAGGGAGGGTAACGGCGTGGCGAGAAAGGTAGGAAGCTGTTAGAAGTGTTGAACCGATCCTGTGGCATATTGCAGTTCTTCATTCTACAAACCTGAATTTACCTAACCTAACTAAATATAATCCTAACCTACCTAGATCTAATGTAATATAATCACTTCTACCGTGGCTAAATTCATCCTTACCTAACTTAACCTCAGCTAACCTAACCAAACCCAGGCAAACCTAACTAAACCAGCCTCACCCAGCCTCTCCACAAACCCTACATCTTCCTTCCTCTAAACCTATGAAATGAGAAATATGAAGATAGCATCACGTGAAAGATGAGAAGCCTTGATTAAGTGAGAGACTAAAAAAAAAAAGAGAGAAAAAAAAAATATATATATAAGTAAAAAATGTTAATTCCCATTCATAATCCCACTTAACTGCCCGTCTGTTTTGTAACCCCGTGTTATTAGTGTGTGTGTGTGTGTGTGTGTGTGTGTGTGTGTGTGTGTGTGTGTGTGTGTGTGTGTGTGTGTGTGTGTGTGTGTGCTTTTTTATCACTGTGGATGTTCTTTCTCTTCAATTTTTCTCTCTCTCTCTCTCTCACACACACACACACACACACACACAGTAATACAGACAGACAGACAGACAGAGACAGAGACAGACAGACAGACAGACAGACAGAGAAAATTACATAACCATTTTTAGCAGTAATATTTTCTTTCCTAGTATAGTTAGTGCCAGTAATGCTTAACGTGAAGACAGCAGCGAAATTCCCTCGTATTGGCTCTTAATCCTGTGGAAAAAAAAGAGGGAAGGAAAATATTTACTGTGTTCATTGTTTGTTGATGTAAGATTCATTTATTTATTAATTTATATTATTGATTTTATTACTTGCTTATATATTATTGTTTACTTGTTTATTTACTTACCTTTTTATTTTATTCATTTACATGCTTTATTTTTATTGTTTATTTACCTGTATTTGTTTATTTTTCTTTAATTTATTATTATATTCTTATTTATTCATTGTTTACTTGTTTATTTATTTACCTGTTTCTTTATTTACATGCTTTAGTTTTATTTACTTGCTTATTTCTTTACCTGTTTCTTTATTTATATATTTATTTGTTTATTTACATGCTTATTTATTATTATTTACCTGTTTTATTTATTTGAGGTGAGAAAGCGAAATGGTATAATATCTGCCCCTTCAGTGCTTAGTTATAGCAATATAGTAGCAATAGAATATGATGCTAGTCACGAAGAAGTGCTACGGAAAAGATGTACGCTTATGTATCGTAGTTTCATTTTATAGAGCGAGGACATTGTTGTTTTTGTTTTTTGTTTTCTTTTTAGTTGTCTCAGTGCCGTTAGATGAAAACAGCATTTCTAGTCACAGGCATCACTATTAGGTTAAGAAAAACGGCAGGAATTTATTTTGTACTTTGTTATTGACGGAAAATTTACAGAGGAAGGACAGCAGATAAAAAAAAATCCATACCCCAGATTACAGGTGTCCTTCATCTATTAAAGAAACGTAACAGGTAGACTTGAACTGCTGTAGGCTGAAGGAAATACGGAAAATACAGACATCCATCATTTCTGTCCTATTCGTCTTCTGATATACAAATACAGAAGAGTCTAGGTCCGCACACACACACACACACACACACACACACACACACACACACACACACACACAATCACAGGTTTTATCACATCTCAGTTCTCTCTCTGTCTCTCTCTCTCACTCACATACACACACACACCTTCGTATCCTTCCACCTGTCAGTAGCCTCTTCTTTACCTGCCAACAAACACCTTGGCGCCAGGCACTGCCCAGGTAAATTTCTTGGTAACCATTGTGTGTTCAGTACTCAAGAATCTTTCCCCCCTCCCCCTTCCCACCCCTCACCCACCCCAAGACGCTCCCACCCACCCTAGGACGCTCCCACCCACCCGAAGACACTCCACACCTTCCACCTCCCACCCCAAGACACTCCTAGCCTTCCACCTCCCACCCCAAGATGCTCCTCCTCCCCATTCCTACTCCCCACCCACCGCAAGACGCTCCCACCCACCCCAAGACACTCTCAACCTTCCACCCCACCCGAAGATGCTCCCCATCTTCCACCCCCACCCCAAGATGCTCCCCCTCCCCCTTCCTACTCCCCACCCACCCTAACACGCTCGCCCCCACCCCGACACTCCCGACTTCCACCCCCCATCCCAGGACGCTCCCCCTCCTCTTAATTCCACCTCAAGATGCTCCCCCTCCCCCTTCCCACTCCCCACCCACCCCAAGACGCTCCCCTTCACCCCAAGACACTCCGTGCCTTCCACTCCCCACCCCAAGATGCTCCTCCTCCTCCTCCCACCCCCCACCCCAAGCCTTCCAACCCCCACCCCAAGACATTCTCCTCGCCTTCCAACCCCTCCCCAAGATGCTCCCCCTCCACCCAACCCCACCCCAAGACGCTCCCCTCCTCCCAGCTCCACCCCAAGACGCTCTCCTCCGTCCCCTCCCACCCCCTACCTCAAGCACATCAGTGATCCGGCCTTCAAGGGATAGATTTATAGATATTCTTAAGACAGATTCCTTAAGGTTAAGAATCTAATTGGTTTATTCTTGGTGACACCAGACGAGTTAATTTGGCTTTTGATCTTACGATTATCTTACTTTAGTGACATTCTCTCTCTCTCTCTCTCTCTCTCTCTCTCTCTCTCTCTCTCTCTCTCTCTTTCTCGTAGATAGTGATGCAAGAGCACTGAAATTTATTAAGGAGCCTACACAGCACGCCATTTCGAAGTTTTTCTTTTTCTTTTTTAGCTCAAAATATACAGAGATGGATTGTTTAAAGTTCAGTATAAACAATGAAGGATTTTTTTTTAGTTCAAAATATACAGCGGAGGATTTTTTTTTAGTTCAAAATATACAGCGGAGGATTTTTTTTTAGTTCAAAATATACAGCGAAGGATTTTTTTAGTTCAAAATATACAGCGAAGGATTTTTCTTAGAATATACAGCGAAGGATTTTTTGGGGGGAGGGGGTCTCTCTATCTACACCGAAAGATTTTTTTTTTTTTTTTAGTCGACAGTGAAGGATTTTTTTTTACGCCAAAATAAACAGCAAATGATTTTTTTTCTTAACGTACACAAATCCATAATGGTTCTTAAGAAGCCTTCCTAAACTTTCTTCTCTCTCTCTCTCTCTCTCTCTCGCCTAATCCCACGCTGGGCCCACAGATTACGGCCACAAACATTTAGTATCATAATAAAAGTTTAATAGCTCCTCTACCTGCAATTCCCGTCACCATTTTGACCCTTGTGGCCGGGGTTCATAGGGGCGATTTTCGAAGTCTCGTTTCGCGCGGGGGGAGGAGAGTCGACCATAAGGCTTCATAGAAAACGAGGGAATTTTAAAGGGGTGGCTTGTATTTATAGAAGCTCTTATTCTTTCCATATATTCTCCATTATTTTCGCCCTTTTGTAGGTTAAATCCCGTAGCTCAGTGGCAGGAAAGGGCTGGCATCGTAGTTTCATTTCAAACTGATTCATTTTTCGTCAAACTGGCCTTAAGACTTGCCCTTTTGCAGTTTGTTTCTCCTTCCTTAGTGGCGTAAAAAGGCCCGTACAGTTCTTTCATGTTAAATTGGACCATTTTTCTTTACTTTTATAGTTTATCTCCCCTAACTCGGTAGCAAAAAAAAAAAGAAAAGAAAAAATCCTATATGCCTAGTTCTTGCACCTTAAGTTTGCCTTTATTTTCGTCCTTTTTTCGGTGTATTTCCCCTAACTCAAAAAAAAAAAAAAAAAAAAAAAAAAAAAAAATCCTATGGTTCTTTCACCTTAAATTGGCCTTTATTTTCGTCCTTTTTCAGGTTATTTTCCCTATCTCAGTAGCAAAAAAAAAAAAAAAAAAAAAAAATCCAATAGGCCTTTCACCTTAGATTGGCCTTATTTTCTTCCTTTTTCAGTTTATTTTCCCAACCTCAGTAGAAAAAAAAAAATCCTATAGTTCTTTCACCTTAAATTGGGCTTTATTTCTCGTCCTTGTGTAGCTTATTTCTCCTAACTCAGTGACGGAAAAGTGTTACGGCTCTACCCCTTCTCCATAGCACTTCTTCGTGACAAGCACCATGTTGTTTTATAATTACGGTACCTGGACTCATCCCTCGAACGCGGACAGGTGTGGTCATAAATTTCACCTGTGGACAAATTTATATTAATGAGCCGGCTTGGTGGGAGGCCTGATCCTTTCATCAGAGCAGTTTTAGTAATCGTGTAATAAAGTGGAAGATGGAAGCGCTCACCGTCCACTCACCTGATGTAGTGCTGGCTTCAGGTGACTTTACGTTTAATAACAAGCAGTTGTTGTATTCGTGTAATTTTTATCGCTCCTATTTTTCCTACCCCTCCCCCCTTTTTTTTTAGTTTTCCTTATTTTTTCTGATTTAATTGTGGTCGGTGAGGGCGCTCACCATCCACACACTTGATGTAGTGCTGCCTTCAGGTGACTCAATATTCAGTAAGAAGCAGTTGTAGCAATCAAATAATTGACATCCTGTTCAATTTTCCCCTCCCATTTCTTTCTTTTTTTCTTTTTTAGCTTCTTTATTTTTTTTTATTTAATTCTGGTAGGTGGGGACATTCACCATCCACTCACCTGATGTAGTGCTGCCTTCAGGTGACTACATTCAATAAGAAGCATTTGCAGTAATCATTTGTTTGGCGTATATATATTTACTTAACCAAAGCGCTAATGAGAAGAAAGAATGATTTATTTTCTTTTTGTAGTTTTTTACTATTGGTTTTATTATTTATTTTTATTATTTTCTATATTTTTTAAATTTCCTCTTTTCTGATTTACACAAAGCACTGATAAGCAGAAAAAATGAATAAAAACGCATTAAGCTTATAATTAACACAGTGCCTTTCAGTTCAGTGGGCCGTAGTGATGTATATAAATGCTTCCCACCGCCACAAGACTCATATTAACTTAGAAGAGGGTCCTCGGAGTGAAAGGGTTAAATTGCCTTTCTTTTTAAACAGTAGTCTTCATAATGGGAATTTTTTTTTTTTTCTCTCTCTCTCTCTAAAAAAAAAAAATATCATGTAAAAATTTTCATTTCATTCTCTCTCTCTCTCTCTCTCTCTCTCTCTCTCTCTCTCTCTCTCTCTCTCTCTCTCTCTCTCACATCCCAACCATCTGAAAGGTAATAACATAACTTTTCCATGTCATTATTTATTCCAACACATAATCTCTCCTCCTCCTCCTCCTCCTCCTCCTGCAGAAAAAAAAAGTTCCAGTATCCTATCCCAGAAAATTTAGTCTTAGTTCATACTGTAAAAATAAACACTAGCAACTTGATAAAAATGATATTAAATTATTGGTAATCACAGAAAATTCATAACCCTTGTCTGTCCTGCAAAATTATTCCTGGTTACGAGGAAATTACGTGTGTGTGTGTGTGTGTGTGTGTGTGTGTGTGTGTGTGTGTGTGTGTGTGTGTTTTAGTGCTTGTTTGTGTGTGTGTGTGTGTGTTTGTCTGTGTGTGTGAGATAGACGCTCAAGTCCATTCTTATACCCCTGCTAGTATGGAACACCAGGGGAGGGAAGGAAAAGGGTTCCAACCGCCCGCGTTCCCCAGTGCGCCATCCTACCACCAGGGGGCCGGAGCCTCATTGAGTTGTCAGAAAAAGCCTAATGAAAAAGATATATGAAAAAGATATACGTCCCTGCCTGTATGAATAAGAGAGAGGTTGGGCCTACGGAAGATAATGATGGAGGACGAGGAAGAAATGTTAGGAATGGAGGGGTAGGATGGAGGAAGAAGAGAGTGCGTGAGGATGGAGGGAGAGGAGAGTTTGTGAGGATGAAGGAAGAGGGGGGGGAAAAAAAGGGAGAGTTTGTGAGGATGGAGGAAGAGTTTGGGCCTGTGAAGGAGGATGACAGAGGGTAAGGAAGAAATGTTAAGATTGGAGAGATAGGATGGAGGAAGAAGGGAGAGTTTGTGAGGATGGAGGAAGAGTTTGGGCCTGTGGAGGAGGATGACAGAGGGTAAGGAAGAAATGTTAAGATTGGAGAGGTAGGATGGAGGAAGAAGGGAGAGTTTGTGAGGATGGAGGAAGAGAGAGGCTGGGAGGATGGAGGATGAGAGATTGTGAGGATGGAAAAAGAGGGGGGAGTTTGTGAGGATGGAGGGAGAGAGAGACTGAGGATGGAAGAAGAGGGGAGAAGTTATGAGGAAGGAAGAAGAGGTTATGTGGATGAAAGGAAAAGTTGAGCTTGTTGAAGATGATGATAAAAGGGGAGGAAGAAATTGTAAGAATGGAAGAGTTATAAGAATGGAAGATGAAGGAGAGAGTTTGTGAGGATGGGGGGAGAGAGAGAAAGTTTATGAGGATGGAGGAAGACGTTCGTGAGGATGAAGAGGTTGGCCTATGGAAGAGAATGATGGAGGGGAAGGAATTTCGTTTTAAGAATGGAAGGAAGATTGTGAAGATGGTAGAAATAGGGAGAGTGTGAGATGAAGGAGTTACCATACTTTGAAGTAATTTTTCATCGCCTAAATATTATACATCTTCAGTACCGGTACCTCTTTCCTTCAGTATAGATTTCAGTTCATTCTCGTTTGGTAAATCCACCTATAATCCTTTCACATTTCTTGGCCTAAAATTGCCGTCTCTCCATCGCGAAATCATTCTAATATCGCCATACCCAGCATCGATAAGGTGTAAACAAATATTAGCCAGATATATCCAAAAATAAATCGCCAAGGAGAAGATGCTAGGGAGCCTCCTCAACCCACGAGGATACAAATACTTTTCTTACCCCAAGATCTTAGAATTCCTTAAGTAGGAGGGGAAGATCGAAGGGGAGTATTTATCCGGGTGTTGAGAAGGTGCAGGGGCCGGATAAGGAAACTCTCACCTGCCTTTCGGATCCTCCTCCTCCTCCTCCGTCGCCATATTTGCACATCAGGAGTTCTCAGAAGCAAAGATGGCGCTGGTGGAGTGGAAGTGGAGTGGCTTGGTGGTGGCATGGCGAGAGAGGGATGTTTGGCGATGCGGGTTTTTGCTTCATCATTAACTTACCTAACGTGATTGGATGGGAGTTTGGTTTCTTGTTGTGGTTCTTATTAAAACTTGGCAAACATGTGGAAAGTTTTACTAGTCTTGTCAGTATTATTATTCGCACTTAATGTAAAACTGCGGTATTTCAAAGGCTATTTGGCCTAGAGTCGTCAAACTTGGTAATTTAGTCGGCCAGGTGTCCGCCTCTTTTGGCCAAATATGGTGGTAGTCCATCAAGCGAATCTCCGTATATTATCCGCGACACAGAAAAGTGAGTCAGCCACGCTATCTCAAGAACAGCTTAAGCTAGCAAGTTGAAATTTGACAATAATATAGCCTGAAGGCGGACGCAGTGCGGAAAGGAGTATGGTGCCAATCGGTGGATTATTCTCTGAGATCGCCCGGGATAAAAAAAAAAAAAAAAAAAAAAAAAAAAAAAAAAAAAAAAGGACTTTTCCGGGTATTCCGGATGTCACATAATTTTCCATGAAGGATTAAGGTCAGAGCCACCAGACTTTGTGAACTTATAGACGGTGATGACCTAAGGTGACATGCACAAGATCAGTGACCTTGACCTCAATGTCCCTTTATAGCTCGGCTTCTAGTAGGCAATGGCTGTGGCAAGTTTTCCTTTATCATAATTGTCCTTGGACAATTATACGGTTTTACTTATTACCATTATTTATTATTATTATTATTATTAATATTATTATTATTATTGTCATCGTCGTAATGGTCATCGTCATCGTCATCATCATCATCACCAAACTTATTCTTCATCATCCTCTTCATTTCATGAGCGAAAATTGAACACACCTTCTTCCTAATTATAAAGGTGTATTAAAGTGGGTGTTAAGTAAATCTCGTCCTAGGTTAAAAAATAATTAAAAATAATAATAAAAAAATTGTTATGTAAGTGCTATTGTTCTAATTTTCCTTCCTCATTATCTTCCCAAATTTAAGACACGAAAGTTGCACGCTCTTTGTCTTGATTTCACGCCAGGTTTTTGCTAATTGTTTACCTGTGTTTACCTGTGGCGGCAGCTAATTAGGCAGTACACCTTTGAGCCCCTTTACCTGTCTCTTCTCTCTCTCCTCCTCTCATGTCATATTTTTTCTGTTCCATCCTCTCCTCATTTCTCTTTCCCTTTCCATTCATTTTTTCCTTTTTCAGTTCTCCTGTGTTCTTCTCTCCTCTCTTCTCTATTCCTCTCATCTCCTTTCTTTTCCCGTCCTCTCCTCTCTTTTCCTCTCCTCTCCTCTGATTCCCATACCTTCCTCATTGTACCGTTCTCCTTCTTTTTTTATGCCTTCCCATACTTTTACTTTTTAACCTTCTCTTCCTCCTCTCCTCTCTTCCTCTCCTCTCCTCTCTCCTCTCCTCTCCTTTCCTCTCCCCTTCTCCCCTCTCCTGTTCTTTAGTCTTCTTATTCCCTCATTTTACTCTTCCCAGTCTTTTTTAATTCCTTCCCCCTCTCGTACTTTTTAAAACTTTACCTCTCCTCTCCCATTCCTTTCTCTCCTCTCCCTTCTTCTCCTCTCCTCTTCCTTTCTCTCCTCTCCTCTTCCTTTCTCTCCTCTCCTTTTCCTTTCTTTCCTCCCCTCTTCTTTTCTCTCCTCTCCTCTTCTTCTCTCTCCCCTCCTCTTTCTTTCCTCTTCTCTCCTCTCCTCTTCCTTTCTCTTCTCCTCTTCTTCTCTCTCACCTCTCCTCTTCCTTTCTCTCTTCCCCTCTTCCTTTCCCTCCTCTCCTCTTCCTTTCTCACCTCTCCTCTTCTCTCTCACCTCTCCTCTTCCATTCTACCTTCTCTCTTCCTTTTCTTTACCTGCATGTCTCACCTGTATACCTGTGGCAGAAGCTAATTAGACACTGCACCTGAGAGCCCCCTTTACCTGTCTCACGCAGCCCCTACTCCTAATTTTCATACTTTTTTTTTTCTTTTACGTTCTTATACTTTCCCACACTCATACCTAATCCAATCTCCCTCACGATTCACTCCTTCCCTTTCTGTATTTTGTATACGCGAAACTATATATTTGCCTGTTTATCTGTCTGTCTACTTGTATGTATTATCCAGTTATTCATTCATCCATCCATCCATCCGTCCGTCCGTCCGTCCGTCCATCCATCCGTCCATCCATCCGTCCGTCCGTCCGTCCGTCCATTCGTCCATTCGTCCGTCCATCCATCCATCCGTCCGTCCGTCCGTCCGTCCGTCCGTCCATCCATCCATCCATCCATGTATTTTATCTATTTGTCTATCTAACCATGTATCTCTCTGCTGTATGTCTATATTTATTCATCCATCCATCTGTGTCTGTCTATCTGTCTGTTAATCCATCTGTCTGTCTATATACAGTACATACACACATATACATACATACGTACACTATATATTACACACATTGGTCCCCTTACTTTCTTCCCTTGCATTTCTTTCCTGTAGTACAATATTCCCCAACTTTATTCTTTTTCCTTACCCCCTCCCCCCCCCTCTCTCTCTCTCTCTCTCTCTCATATCCCTTCCCCTGTAAACCCATCTCGTCTCGTCTCATCTTCTGTCTCCCCTACATAACCCTCCCCACACACAACACAACACATCTCTTCTTCCCCTTCCTCTTCCTCTTCCTCTTCCTCCTCCTCCTCCTCCTCCTCCTCCTCCTCCTCCTTCACATTCTCATCTCCTCCTCCTCTTCCACTTTCTCATCTCCTCCTCCTCTTCCACCTTCTCATCTCCTCCTCCTACACTTTCTCATCTCCACCCTGTCCTACATTTTCTCATTTCCTCCTCCTCCTGCTTCTCCACTT
>NC_137068.1:2302500-2310000 GCF_032717465.1 Coenobita brevimanus | reverse complement strand
CTAGGCACCTTATGAGGAAGGGGTGACCTGTAATCTGCCTAAGTGATGGCGCGCCGTAACCCCACCCCGCCCTGCACACACACACACACACACACACACACACACACACACACACACACACACACACACACACACACACACACACACACACACACACACACACACACACACACACACACACACACACACACACACACACACACACACACACACACACACACACACACACACACACACACACACACACACACACACACACACACACACACACACACACACACACACACACACACACACACACACACACACACACACACACACACACACACACACACACACACACACACACACACACACACACACACACACACACACACACACACACACACACACACACACACACACACACACACACACACACACACACACACACACACACACACACACACACACACACACACACACACACACACACACACACACACACACACACACACACACACACACACACACACACACACACACACACACACACACACACACACACACACACACACACACACACACACACACACACACACACAGTCTATGGCACATGACCTTGGGGTGACTGGAAGGTCTTTTGCTGTTTGCGTTCCTTTTACTCCTCAAAAAAAAAAGAAAAAGAAAAAAAAAAGAAAAATGCGTAATGTGAACTGCGTATCTGTGCGTATGTAAGTGTGTGACGGTGCAAGAAAAATATCAAAATCTCTTGCATGCCGCTAAGAAGGAAGAAGGAGGGAAAGAAGAAGAATTAAGATTGTGATAAGGAAGATGAAGGAAGGAGGGGGAGGAGAAGAAATGAGAATGTAGTAAGGAAGACGGAAGATGGAGGAGGAGGAAGAGAGTTATGATAAGAAGATGGAAGAAAGAGGGAGGAAGAAGACTGAAGAATATCGTATCTCTTGCATGCCACTAAGACGGAAGAAGGAGGGAAAGAAGAAGAATTAAGATTGTGATAAGGAAGATGAAGGAAGGAGGGGGAGGAGAAGAAATGAGAATGTAGTAAGGAAGACGGAAGATGGAGGAGGAGGAAGAGAGTTATGATAAGAAGATGGAAGAACGAGGGAGGAAGAAGACTGAAGAATATCGTAAGGAAGACGGAAGAAGGAGGGACAAGAAGACTAAAGAATGTCGTAATCTTCCTTAGCGATTTATTTTTGGATATGGTTAGTTGATATCCTTGTGTACGCTATTTAAGCAGAGTTTGACGATATTGGAAAGATGAATTATATATAGCACAGAATAGGACAGTAAGGTGGAATAAGCAGAAGAAATCGCTTAGGAAAAGGTGTTAGGGAGCTTCCTTAACCGATGAGAGCACGGATCCCTATCTAACCCGTCTAATTCTAGGTTCTCTGTAAGTTTAAAATAAAAGTTTGAAATAGGTTAGATAAAAATAGTTACACTGTGGTGGTGGTGGTATTGTTAAAGGAGAAACACTATTGCACTTTGATGTACTGTAATGATTTCTGTATTGATTGAGGTGGAGAGGAACACCGAGGATTAGATAGGTGGATAGATAGATAGATAGGTAGGTAGGTAGGTAGGCAGGCTTCTTGGTAGGTAGACAGAGGTAAATTGATGGACGAGAAGATGGAGAGGTAGTTAGATAGGTGGATAGACAGACAGCGTAAACAGATAGATAGATAGGCAGGCTTGTAGGTAGGTAGACAGAGACAGATTGATAGGCAGAAAGGTAGAGAGGTAGGTAGGCATGTAGGTAGGCAAGTTTGTAGGTAGATATAGATGGACAGGTTGATAGATTGATAAGTAGATAGGTGTGTAGCAGGTAGACAGAGTTAAATTGATAGGCAGAAAGGTAGAAAAGTAGGTAGGTATGTAGGTAGGCAGATATGGAGGTAGCCAGATATAGATAGATAAATGGACAGATAGATAGGTGGATAGATAGGTAGATAAATGGACAGATAGATTGGTGGATAGATAGATAGATAAACAGATGGATGGATACTATAGGTAAGACTCCAAGGTCCATGAGGCATCTTACTTATTCATGCATTTATTTATTTATTTGGTATACATTTATGTAGAGTATACGGTGCACCCAGCCAGTCTCCTAAATGTATGTAAATTCTCAAATAAATATAGACAGATTTACTACTCTATATATTAATTTTTTGCTATACTGAGCATAGAATTCTTCCCCTGGCTGATCTTACATTTGTTTTTCAGTATTTTTGGCTGGTGTTTGTGTGTGTGTGTGTGTGTGTGTGTGTGTTGATGGGTATATGGTGGTAGGGAGTCTATTATCAATCTATTTTTTTATCTATTTTTGGGCGTAGGGGTCTGAGGGTAGGCTTTCGTAATGTAGAAAATGTCCTTGGGTAGCGTTACACATGACACCGTTCATTATTGTTATTATTATTATCATAGTCATCATCATCATCATCATCCCTTCCTCTCTTCCTCACTACCAACCTCCCCCATCATCATCATCATCATCATCATCATCGCCATCACCACCACCGTTATCATCATCACTCTTCTCTTCCTCACCACCAGCCTCCCTCATCACCACCACCGCCATCACCGCCACCATCATCATCATCATCACTTCCTGTTTCCCTCATCACCAGCCTTCCTCATCATCACCGCCACCGCCATCATCATCATCATCACTACTCTTCCTCACCACTTCTCTCCCTCATCACCACCACCGCCGCAGCCACACACGGATCATCTTGAACTATTTCATATTTCCATCACTACATATTCTAAAACGGTAATTGCCTGTCTCATCTTACCTGTAAACACCTGGCGAGAGAGAGCACTTACCTTGAGGCCCGCTGTGCTTTACGCGTTATGGTTAGAGCTGAAGAGGAGGGGGTAAAAGAGGTTCCTGTATCATGTAATCGCTTCCAGGGGCGTAGCTTGGTCTCCTGCCCTTATATTCTGGACTATCGTAGCCCAGCCTCGATGTCCTACGCTCCGAAGTGGGCGAAATGCAATAGGAACGTAGGAGGCTAATGTATCGCAGTCCAGGGCGTTTAAGAGACATATGCCCATCTCACTGTACCCATTTATGCTTTCTCTTGTTGCCACTTACCTCTTAACTACGAATGTGTCTTGTTTTCCTCTTCCTCCTGTCTTCCTTGTCTTCCTGTCTTCCTCCTCTCTCTTCTTCCTGTCTTCCTCCTCTTCCTGCCTTCCTCTTCTTCCCGTCTTCCCTTTCTTCCTGTCTTCCTCTTGCTGTTTTCCTTTTCCTTCTGTCTTCCTCTTCCTCCTGTCTCTTCTTCCTGTCTTCCTCTCCTTCCTTTCTTCCTCTCCTTCCTGTCTTCCTCTTCCTCTTCTTCCTCTTCCTCCTGTCTTCCTATTCTTACTGTCTTTCCTCTTCTTCCTGTCTTGCTCTTCTTCCTGTCTTTGCTCTTCTTCCTGTCTTGCTCTTCTTCCTGTCTTCCTCTGCTTCCTGTGTTCCTCTTCCTCCTGTGTTCCTCTTCCTCCTGTGTTCCTCTTCCTCCTGTGTTCCTCTTCCTCCTGTGTTCCTCTTCCTCCTGTGTTCCTCTTCCCACTGTCTTCCTCTTTCTTCCTCTTCCTCCTGTCTTCCTATTCCCCCTGCCTTCCTCTCCCTTCCTTCCTTCCTTCTCCTCTTCTCCCTTCTTTCCCTCTTTCTCCTCTCTCCCTGCCTTCCTCTCCCTTTCTTCCTTCCTTCCTTCTCCTCTTTTCCCTTCTTTCTCCTGTCCCCCTGCCTTCCTCTCCCTTTCTTTCTTCCTTCCTTCCTTCTGTTCTCCCTTCTTTCCCTCTTTCTCCTCTTCCTCTGCCTTCCTCTCCCTTCCTTCCTTCCTTCTTTCTCCTCTTCTCCCTTCTTTCCCTCTTTCTCCTCTCCCCCTGCCTTCCTCTCCCTTTCTTCCCTCTTTCCTTCTCCTCTCCACCTGCCTTCCTCTCCCTTCCGTCCGTCCTTCCTTCTCCTCTTCTCCCTTCTTTTCCTCTTTCTCCTCCCCCCCTGCCTTCCTCTCCCTTCCCTCCTTCCTTCCTTCTCCTCTTCTCCCTTCTTTCCCTCTTTCTCCTCCCCTGCATTCTCTTTTCTCCTGGTCTCCTGGTCTTCTCACCCACGCCCTCTGTGTAGCCACGAGTCCACCCCAAGCACTTGACAACATCACCTTTGCATAAAATCTAGTTGTTTAGCCACACACACACACACACACACACACACACACACACACACACACACACGATTTGCATGACCAGGTATTGCCAACCCTCCCCCCCACTTCCTCCCTCCATACCTTAGCATACCCCTCTCCCTTCCTTCCTTCCTTCCTCCCTTCTTTCCCTCTTAATCCTCCCCTCCCGTCTCCTTTTCTCCTCCCTCCTCCTTCCTCTCTTCCATCTTCTCCTTACTTCCATCCTCTCCCCTCCCCTCCCCTCCCCTCCCTCAGACCCATATATTTTCCTGGGAGCGCATTATTTAAGCTTGCGCATAAAAGTGATTGTGGTCAAGATTAGGAACACCGAATATTGTTGAGAGAGAGAGAGAGAGAGAGAGAGAGAGAGAGAGAGAGAGAGAGAGAGAGAAAGGGAGGGTGGTGCGTCTGTCGTTTCGAAAGGAATTTGTGAAGGTTTGAGAGGTTTATTTGGGCTATTTTATTATTATCATTATTATTATTATTATTATTACTACTACTACTACTACTACTACTACTACTACTACTACTACTGCTACTACTACTGCTACTACTAATACTACTACTACTGCTACTATTATTTTTGCCTAAGTTCTTCATCATGTGGCACATCTGTTGGTAGAGTTGCCTCGTCATGTCTAGGGTGTGAGTGGTCAAAAATTTATAAAGTTATAGATGGATAAACATTAAATTGATATGAAAATTAAGGGATGGAGTTGAGAGGTGTATGAGGGAGGGGGGAGTGAGTTGGGGGGAGGGCAGTCAAATGGTGGGTGACAGAGCGACTTGGAGGCGTTTTGTCTGAGGCCACTCTTTGCGGGATTAGGGCGTCCGGCTATAGATAGATAGAGAGACAGAAGAGATTTTTTTTTTTTTAGATTTCCCGAAAAATATTAAATATGACACAGGTAGTTTGATTATGCAGGTGACGAATTACTGTTTATCTTTTTATTATTATTATTCTTTGTTTTTTTTTTAATTATTTTTTTTCAAGTTTATTTGCGGGATATCCTCAGCGTGTAATGGTGTATGGAAAATTGTATGTGTGGTCAGTATATAGATGTGGAGGCGGGGAGAGGGAGGGGGAGACCAAGGATGAGATGGAGGGATGGAGCAGAGAGGTATGTGAGAGGGGGGTGGACATGGGGGGGAGGGCAGTGGAATGATGCTTCTGCTGCTGCTGTTTGTAATGATAGCAAGAGAGATTCGTGAGTTATTATTATTATTATTATTATTATTATTATTATTTATTTATCTTTTGAGGGGACAGTCTTGCGGGCATCTAGCATTTAGTTCATTTTTTCTTGCATAGAAATTAAAAAAAAGAAAAAGCTGGAGAAGTACAACACTCCGGGCCAACGTAGTGTAAAATCAACAAATACCTAACCTCTGAGACCTGTCTATCTATCTATATATCAATCTGTCTATCTGTCTGTCTGTCTGTCTATTTGTCTGTCTATTTATCTATGTATCTTTCTATAACGAAACGCCATAATCCCATTAGGGGTGGCCATAAACAAATCACCTCCATGTCGTCCTGTCCCCGGCCATTTCTCTGCCTTCGCCCCAGCTCATCCCCCCCTCCTCTTTCATATACCTCTCCATCCCTCCATCTCATCCTCAGTCTCCCCCTCTGCAGGAAAATAAAGTTACTCCAAATTGCAAAGAGGTAAATTAGTGAGCGAGGGATAATGATGTCGTAAATTAGGTCAGAAAAGTTAATGAGCAAACGGTTGGGGAAGAGAAAGGGTCATTTAGGAGACTGTAAGATTACGTTCGCTATCTCTGACTATCGGACGAGGTAATGAGCTAAATGATACGATAGGGGATGGGATATAGAGGGGGTGACGTAGATACAAAAAATATAATGATGGGGAGCGTGTTTGGAAAGCATTTAGCAGATTCAGATGAGGGAGTTGAGGAAGATGGAAGATGAAGGATGAGAAATATAGATGGAAGGAATATGTGATGGAAAGGAGGAAGGTAAATGAGACAATTAAAAATGGTGATGGTAGGGAGCGTGTTTGGAAAGCATTTAGCAGATTCAGATGAAGGAGCTGAGGAAGATGGAAGATGAAGGATGAGAAATATCGATGGAAGGAATTTGTGATGGAAAGGAGGAAGGTAAATGAGACAGATAAAAATGGTGATGGTAGGGAGCGTGTTTGGAAAGCATTTAGCAGATGCAGATGAGGAAATTGAGGAAGATAGGGGATGATGGATGAGAAATATCTATGAACAAAGAAAAGAAAATTTTATGGAGAGGGAACAAGATAAATGAGACAGGTAAAAAAGATAATGATAGGAAGTGTGTTCGGAAAGCATTTAGCAGATGCAGATGAAGTGATTGAGGAAGATAGGAGATGAAAGATGAGAGATATCGATAGACAATGAAAAGAAATATTGATGGAAAGTGAAGAAGATAAAAGAGACAGATAAAATGATAATGATAGGAAATGTGTTTGGAAAGCATTTAGCAGATTCAGATGAAGTGATTGAGGAAGATAGGAGATGGAAGATGAGAGATATCGATGGAGAATGAGTGGAAATATTGATGAAAGGGAAGAAGATAATTGAGACAGGTGAAAAAAGATAATGATAGGAAGTGTGTTTGGAAAGTAATTAGCAGATTCAGATGAAGTGATTGAGGAAGATAGGAGATGGAAGGTGAGAGATATCGATGGAGAATGAGTGGAAATATTGATGGAAAGGAAAAAGGAGAAGTGAGACAGGTAAAAAAGATAATGATAGGAAGTGTGTTTGGAAAGTAATTAGCAGATTCAGATGAGGTGATTAAGGAAGATTGATGAAAGATGAGAAATATCAAAGGTGAATGAAATGAAATATTGATCTACAGGGAAGAGAATAAATGAGATAAATACCAAATGAGATAAATAACAAAATAATGAAAGGGAGGATGTTTGGAAAGGATTTAGGAGATTTAAATTGAGAAAGTAGGAGTAATGAGGTGAAGGGATGGAGTTGAGGGGTATATGAGGCAGGGGGGGGTGAGCTGGGGGAAGGGCAGTCAAATGGTGGGTGACAGAGCGACTTGGAGGCGTTTTGTCTGCGGCCACCCTTTGCGGGATTAGGGCATCGGGCTATAGATAGGTAAATAGACAGGAATAATGAGGGATTATAAATATCGATGGAGAAAGAGAAATATTGGTGACATGTGGGAAGGATTTATTGTGAGCAGAAATAATAATAATAATAATAATTGGGAGTTAATTTTCATGCTGTAATAGATGCGGAAATTAGGAGTAAATGAAGAAAAAAATACGTCGATGGGGAAAAGGAAACAGTGTTGAAGAATGGT
>NC_137068.1:2285000-2300000 GCF_032717465.1 Coenobita brevimanus | reverse complement strand
ACCGTGTGAGAATTAAAGATGTGAAAGCTTTGAATCGTGTGTGTGTGTGTGTGTGTGTGTGTGTGTGTGTGTGTGTGTGAGAGAGAGAGAGAGAGAGAGAGAGAGAGAGAGAGAGAGAGAGAGAGAGAGAGAGAGAGAGAGAGAGAGTGTGTGAGAGAGAGAGAGAGAGAGAGAGAGAGAGAGAGAGACTTCTTTTCTTGGGAGTGCGTGCAGTGGAAGGAGTGAGAGATCAACTGTGGAAAGCATTGAGAAGGTTGTAAATATTTATACCCTTTGATTTACAGGCACGGCAGAGGTATGGGAAATCTGGGACAAGAGCACAAGGAACCTATCTATCTCACAGTCTATCTATCTATTGTCAGACGCCTCATTCGCGTAAGGGGTGGCCACAAACAAATCACCATGTCGCCCTGCCCCCCGCCATTTCACTGCCTTGCTCCCACCTCACACTCCCCTCGCTCATATACCTCTCCACTCCATCCTTCCATCTCATCCTCGGCCTCCC
The DNA here is from genome assembly GCF_032717465.1 of Coenobita brevimanus. NCBI lineage: Eukaryota > Metazoa > Arthropoda > Malacostraca > Decapoda > Coenobitidae > Coenobita > Coenobita brevimanus. The sequence goes on along the minus strand of NC_137068.1, from coordinate 2,299,495 downwards.
CCGCCCTCTCCCCCTCTCCACCTCACTCACATACACTCTCCTCGTTAGTCTCTCGTTCCATCCTCTCCACATGGCCAAACAACCTTAGTGTATTTCTCATAAAGCTTTCTGTCACATCCACATTTACACCACAGTGCTGCTCCACTTCCTCATTTGTCAGTCTGTCTCTCCACGTCACTCCATATGCTCCTTTCAGATAACTCAAATATAGGTGTCACAATCTTGAAGGTGAAGAGAGCTGTCCCCTTGGAAGAGAGAAAATTGTGTGATATTAACCAAAATGAATTATATATATGGGTTTCGTCGTGCTTAAAGGGGTCATGGACTTAATATTTGCGTGTGTGTGTGTGTGTGTGTGTGTGTGTGTGTGTGTGTGTGTGGAAAGGGAAGAAAGTTGTCCCTTTGAAAGAGAGAAATTGTGTGATAGCCAAAATAAATTATATATCTAGGTTTCGTCGTGCTTAAAGGGGTAGTGGATTGTGTGTGTGTGTGTGTGTGTGTGTGTGTGTGTGTGTGTGTGTGTGTGTGTAAATAAACAGAGAGTGTTCTGCAGAGTTACAATTGACTTTGACTGTACATGGAAAATCAGAGGAAGCACTGAAGCATATTTAACCACCTTGACACAGTTGGGTGAGTGAAGGGTTGAGAAAGAGTAGCAGGTAGGAGAGGAAATGTACACCTGGCCACATATTAACGTGGTACAGCGTCAATGAGTAGCAGAGGTCTAGCATTTGGTACACTTACAACCCTGACACAATGACACGTTGGTAGAACTGATATGAAGGAAGGAAAGTGGCAATTATTACCTGAAATGACTAGGTGATCGTGATGCATGGACGTTGGAAATTGTAGCTAGACCTCCGCGTCACACACACACACACACACACACACACACACACACAGTCCCAGGGTACATGTGTGTCCAACCGTACCCCGCAGTGAATTTTATATAAACAAAGGACATCTGAGGACACATACTCCTTTCACTGCAATAAATACCTATCTTTTCACTGCGAGAAATACATTAAATTCGGGCTGGGTGGGTAGGAAGAGTAGAGGTGACAGGTGAGTGAGTGGGTGTGTTAGGAGGAGTGATGGGGAGAGTTAAAGAAATGTCTTGAGACAGATTAGAAACTTCCTTGGCGTGGTGGAATAAATGCTGCTTGGTGTGTTGCTAAAGGTGGTGAGAGAGAGAGAGAGAGAGAGAGAGAGAGAGAGAGAGAGAGAGAGAGAGAGAGAGAGAGAGAGAGAGAGAGAGAGAGAGAGAGCAAAAAGTGAAGAAATTAAGTAAGAAACCGATATAGAAAAGGTGATGAAAGATGGAAGTGATGAGAAAGAGAGAGAGAGAGAGAGAGAGAGAGAGAGAGAGAGAGGGGGGGGGAAGCTATAACGTGTGTGTGTGTGTGTGTGTGTGTGTGGGAGGGGGGGTAAATTGGATATGAGTGGCCAGAGAAGTGTGACAAGTGTGAGGTGTGGTAGTGTGAGGTGTGGTAGTCTAATGTGGTGTGGTGTGACAGTGTGAGGTGTGGTATTTTGTAGTGTGGTGTGTGGCTGGGAATGATGTGGTACGGTGCGGTTGTGTGCGATGTGGCGTGTCAGTATGTAGTGTGATGTGATGCAGCAGAGTTGTGTAGTGTGGCGTGATGTAGCAGTGTGAAGTATGGTCGTATGACATGATAGTGCGTATTGTGGTGTGGTGTGGTAGTGTGAGGTGCTGTAGTGAGAGGTGGTAGTGCGATGTGGTGTATCAGTGAATTGTGTGGTGTGTTGTGGTTGTGTGAGGTCTGTCAGTGTGTAGTATGAAGTTGTGTGGCAGTGTGAAGTTTGGTAGTGTGTACAGCAGTGTGTACTGTGGTAGTGTGCAGTGTGGGATGGTGTGTGGCAGTGTTGGGTGTGGTAGTGTGTACTGTGGTGTGGTGTGCCAGTTTGAGGTGTGGTTGTGTGTAGCGTCGCGTGGTGTGGCAGTGAGTGGTCTGTTTGCGTAAGATGTGTGAGTGTATGGTGTGTCACAGTGGTGTGGCGTGGTGTAGCAGTATGTGTTTTGGTGTGGTATGCCAGTGTGAGGTGTGGTATCCATTTATGTGGTGTGGCATGTGACAGTGTGAGGTGTGGTAACCTGTATTGTGGCGTGGCAGGGCAGTGCGTGGTGTAGGGTAGCGTGCAGCATGGCGTGATGGGGGCAGGAGAGAGAGAGAGAGAGAGAGAGAGAGAGAGAGAGAATGGGGGGTCGGCGTTAGAGGGAGGGAGAGAGAACAAGAGAGAACCTGTATACATGTTAAAAGTTGAGAGAGGCCGGATGGAGAGGGAAGATGGCGGTGGTGGTGGTGGTGGTGGGTGGCAGGTGGGGGGGGGGAGGGAGGAGGGAAAGAGGCGAGAGACAGGAAGGTGGAGGGTCGAGAGAGATCACCGTGAAAATATGGAGACAAATGGTTATCTGAATCTAATAATACAAAGCAAACGTATTCATCCATTTCACAATATTCTCTGGGCATTTAATAATTAAAACCATGGGACATTTAAAGACTATTGTTCATTTAAATTCCCAGGTTCATAAGAGAGGTTGCTGCGTAGAGCTAGTTGGGAGGGGGGAGGGGTAGGGGGACGGAGGGAGGTGGGAGATGGATGCAGGGCAGGGGGAGGTAGTAGAGGGAGGTATGGAGGGGGTGCGTAATATCTGGATGCCCGGGTGGAGATGGGCCTAGCGTGCTTATAGTTAAACGCTCTTCACAACTGTATTTTGTTATTTTTCTCTTCTCCCATTATCATCTAGACGACCAGTGAATAAAAGTACATTATAATACTCTGCAATTAGCGTTGGAGGTGCCATTTGAGGGATGTAGGTAGACACGATTGAGATCTGACAACGTTGCTGTGAGAGGGTAGTGGGGAGATGCATGAAATCTGTACTCAGTTGCTATCAATAAATATCTAAGGCATTTTTATCAACAGATCCTGGTATTTTCAAGACAGAGTTAAGGTAGAGTGTAAAGAGGATGAAATTTTATGAGTAGGGAGGTAGGAAAGATGACGGTGCTATTGTTTCTTGGGGTTTATTAAAGTTCCTAAAATTCTGTTGCCAGTATCGTAAAGGGACGCCAGCCGGCTTATGTTCCCCTGTTTCCGAGGTAGAGACGCCGGCTTCCCTTGTCGCATCGGGTGTACTTGATGCGCGTGTCCTTGTTATTTACCGTTTTTCCGTGTGTGAAAGGACGAAGAGGAAAATTAGACCGGAATCGCGTAGTGTGTGACCTAGAGTGGACGTGAAGGTAACATCGAAGGGACAAAGACGACGCAGCGGTGATTATAAGGCAAGTAAAGGAGAGCACGTGGTTGTTAGGGCGGGTCGTCGGGTACGTGGGGAAGTGAGGAAGGAGTGACTGGATTCTGTATTATAGGTAGATAAGTAGGTAGGTAGGTAGAAGGGTAAGTGGTAATATATACGAGATTTGTTCTTATAGTTAGGTAGGTAGGTAAGTGGAGGAAGGAATTTACGAGATAGTGGAAGGCTGAATTTACGAGGTTGTGCTTGTAGGTAGTTAGGTAAGTAGGTAGGTAGGTAGGAAGGAATGTAGGTAGGTAGGTGGACGAAGGATTTACGAGAGTCTGTGTTCTTGTAGGGAGGTAGGTAAGAGGACGAAGGATTCTACTGGGTTTTGTTCAGGTAGGTAGGTAGGTTAGTAGGTAAATGGAGGTAGGAATTTACGAGGCACGAGTATATTCTTGTAGGTACGTAGGTAGGTAGGTAAGTAGATAGGTAGGTTACGTGGAGGAAGAAATTCACGAGATATTTTGTTTTTGTAGGTAGGCAGATAGCATATAAGCAGTCTTACACACACACACACACACACACACACACACACACACACTCAGTCTTGAAGTTCTACGCATACTTGGTAACACACACACACACACACACACACACACACACACACACACACACACACACACACACACACACACACGCACATTGGCAGAACCACGATTTACCAGTAACCACCGATGTAATTCATAGGAGACGTGATTTGTAAATGAGAGAGAGAGAGAGAGAGAGAGAGAGCACTGTTTACCCTCATTCCTAGGAGACGTGATTGGCAAATAAAGCAGACCCTCAAGGGGGCGTAAAGAATGCACACTCAAGGTCCAGTTACAGTTAAAGATAAAGTAGGGGGTGTCTCTCTCCTTCCCCTTCCGCGTAGAATATGGTGGTTTGTTGTGGTGGTTGTGGTTGTGGTGGTGGTGGGACTACTGTGTGTTTGTTGTGTGGTGGTGGTGGTGGTGGTGGTAGTTGTTGTGTGGTGCTGGGTCTATAGTGTATTTGTTGTGTGGTGTTGGTGTTGGTGATGGTGGTGGTGATGGTGGAGTTGGTGGTGGTGTGGTGGTGGGTCTACTGTGTATGTGTTGTGTTTGTTGTGTGGTGGTGGTGGTGGTGGTAGTGGTGGTGGAGGTGGTATCAGTGGTGGTGGTGGTTGTGATTGTTGTATTTGGGATGGTATTGGAAGTATTTTTGGTGGTGGTGGTGGTGGTTGTGGGGTAGTGGTGGTGGTTGTGGTGGTAGTGATGGTGGTGGTAGTGGTGGTTGATGTATGGTGGTGGTGGCAGTGGTGGCTGATGTATGGTGGTGGTGGTGGTGGTGGTTGTGGTGATGGTGGTGACGATGTGGTGGTGGTGATGTGTTGGTTGATTTTGATTGATGGATGTGGTGGTGGTGGTGGCGTTCGTTGTGGAGATGTTTTTTTTATAGGAAATGAAGTTATTTTTTGTGGTTGTGGTGGTGATGACGGTGGTGATGCAAAATGGTGATGGTGGTGATAATGATGGTGATAATGATGATGATGGTGGTGATAATGGTGAGGATGTTGATGATGGTGATGATGATGGGGGTGATGATGATGGTGATGGTGATAATAGTGATGATCTTGTATGTAGTCACAGTCCCTGGGTGGTGATGGTGATAGTGGTGATGGTGGTTGTTCTTGTAGTTGTTGTTGGTGTTGTTCATGGCGACGTAAAATTTATTATTGTTGAAGGTAATCCTACGGCCTCACGAATCGATTTTATTTATTTATTTATTTATGTATTTGTTCCTTTACTCATTTATATTTATTTTTTTGTTGATAGTGACCATGCCTGTGATTTAATAGTGACAGCTGTCGTAGTTCGTATATATTTTTTGTGTCTATAGGGAACTGTTCTTTGTTTTGTTATATACTATGCCTCTAGAGCTATGAAAGGTGCATGTACAGTATATAGTGAGTTGTGCGTGTATTATTATTATTGTTATTATTATTATTATTATTATTACTGGTGGTGGTGGTAGTACTGATAGTATTGCTCTTATTAATGTTTACCATTATTATTATTATTATTATTATTATTATTATTACTACTACTACTACTACTACTACTACTACTACTATTTTTATTATTATGATGATTATGATTGTGATTTATTATTATTATTATTATTATTATTATTATTATTATTATTATTATTATTACTACTACTACTACTACTACTACTACTATTTTTATTATCATGATGATTATGATTGTGATTTATTATTATTATTTTATTTATTATTTTATTATTATTATTATTATTATTATTATTATTATTATTGTTGTTGTTATTCTAATTTGCTATATTGTGGTTCTCTCTACTGCTTTAAAAAGGCTGCTATATTGGGATTTTCTTTTTTTGTGTTTGTTTCGAAAAATTTATATGATGCTGATGAGGAAGTGATAGTGCATGCTGGAGAGAATGATGTGTGAAAGTTAATTTGGAAGTTACGAAGAGGGAGGGGGAGGCCGAGGATGAGATGGACGGATGGAGTGGAGAGGTATAGGAGAGAATGTGGTGTGAGCTAGGAGCAGGGCAGTGAAATGGGGGACAGGGTGACATGGAGGAGATTTGTTTGTGGCCACCCCTCAAGGGATTTAGGCGTCTGGCAATAGATAGATAGACGAATATGTAAGCATCATCGTCATCATCATCATCCAGACTTATTTTCCTACCTGAGAGAGAGAGAGAGAGAGAGAGAGAGAGAGAGAGAGAGAAATCTATCCAGAACAGTACAAATATTAACTGAGAGAGAGAGAGAGAGAGAGAGAGAGAGAGAGAGAGAGAGAGAGCTGTACAACGTTGCAAATTTGCCATACAAGAAAAGGAGTTTGCAAGAATGAGAGAGGAAATTGCAAAGCTGAAAGGATAGCATGTTAAAAGGGTCCCAGGCAATGAATAGTGAAGAGGAATAATTTACGAGAGGAAGGGGAAGGATAGGAGGGAAGGAGATGGAAGAGGAGGATGGGAAGGGATGGAAGGGGAGGATGGGGAGGGATGGGGAGGATGGGAAGATTTGAAAGAGGAGGATGGGGAGGGATGGAAGGGGAGGATGGGGAGGGATGGAAGAGGAGATGGGAAGAGATGGAAGGGTAGGATGAGGAGGGATGGAAAGGATGGGGAGGGATAGAATAATAATGATAAATCCTTCTCTACACAGCTACCACCTTCATCTCTCACCCTGTCTATCTACCACTATCACCACTACCAAGCCCACTGATAGATAGATGGATAGATAGATAGATAATGCAGTTCCCCTATCCAATCCTTACTACCCACTCATCCATCTTCCACCCTCCCTACCCATCCACCCATCATCCCGACTACCACCATGTCAAGCCTACTGATAGATAGATAGATAGATAGATAGATTCTCGTGGATAGATAAATAATGCAGGCCCCGTCCTATCCTCCCTAGCCACTCATCCGTCTTCCCACCTCTCTAGCCATCATCCCAGACCACCGGCACATCAACCCTGCTAATTGATAGATAGATAGATAGATATATAGGTGGATGGATGGATAGATAGACAGATGGATGGATGGATGGATAGATAGACAGATAGATGGATGGATGGATGAATGACTAGATAGATGGATGGATGGATGGATGGATAGATAGATAGACAGACAGATAGATAGATGGATGGATAGATAGATAGATAGGTAGATAGATAAATGGATGGATAGATGGATAGGTAAAGATGTACACAGCATCTTTCTGATCATCTCCCCTTCATCTTCATCCACTCCTTCCCTCCTCCATTCCCTCTCCTTTCCCTCCTTCCCTTTCCCTTCCCAATCCTTCCTTGTGCCTCCTCCCTCCCTCCACGCCTTCATCTTCCTCCTCCCTCTCTCCTCCCTCTTCCTACCTTACTACATTCTTCTTCCTCCATTTCCTCCTCCTCTCTTCATGCCTCTCTCCAGCCTCTCACCTCCCAGCTCCCTCCTTCTCTCCACTCTTCTTGTCGGCTTCCTTCCTCTCTCTCCCTTCTGTTTTCTTCTCTTTCACTTCTTCTCCCTCTCCATACTTTTCTCTAACCATTTCCTACATTCCCTCTCTCCATCCACTCCCTCCCTCCATCCACTCCCTCCCTCCATCCACTCCCTCCCTCCATCCACTCCCTCCATCCACTCCCTCCCTCCATCCACTCCCTCCATCCACTCCCTCCCTCCATCCTCTCTGTCCATTCCTTCGCTACATTCTCTCTCTCTCTCTCTCTCATTCCTTGCTCTCCACTATCCCTCTCTCCACTCTTTCCCTCTCCTCCCTACATCTCTCCACTCTCTTTCTTCCTCCCTACATCTCTCCACTCTCTTTCTTCCTCCCTCCATCTCTCCACTCCCCCCCTCCTCCATCTTCCCCCCCCTCTTCATCTTCCCTCCCCCTCCATCCTTTCCATCTCTCCACCACCATCCGCTCCCTCCTTTATCAAACAGAGAATAAAAATCAGCTTCCTTTAACGTGTGTAATGTTGCAATGTTTAGTGGTGTTTGCTGGTTATTTTACTCCATCACCTTGTAAGACGTTGATTTATGCTTCTAAGATCCCCTCCTTCTCACATCCATAACTGGGATGATTGGGAAGGTGCTGGGATGGGGGGATGATGGGATGGGTGGTGTACTGGATGTGTGAGAGATGGGATTGGAAGGGATGGTGGAGTGTGTGGATGATGGTGTTTGAAGGGATGGATGATGGGGTGTATGGATGCTGGGATGTGTGGATGATGGGATGGTGTTTGAAGGGATGATGGGGTGTGTGGGTGATGGGATGGGAATTGGAAGGGTTGATGGGGTGTGTTGATGATGGGATGGGGTGTACTGGATGTGTGTAAGAGATGGGATGGTGTTTGAAGGGATGATTGGGTGTATGGATGATGGGATGATGTTTGAAGGGATGATGGGGTGTGTGGATGCTGGGATGTGTGGATGATGGGATGGTGTTTGAAGGGATGGTGGGTTGTGTGGGTGATGGGACGGGTATTGCAATGGGTGCTGGGATGTGTGGATGATGGGATGGGATGTTTTAAGATGGGATAGAAGATACTGGGGGGGGGTATTGGGATGGGGGATGATGGTATGGGTGTAGTGGATGGGATGATGGGGTGTGTAAATGATGGGATAGGCATATTGGATGGGATGCTGGGATGTGTGGAGATGGGATGAGTATATTCTGGGACGATCATGATGTATTAAAATGATCTTGAGATGTTTATAAGGTGAGAAGGATGTGTATATAAATGACTCGTAAGTTTGAGATGATTGGAAGGTGTGGGGTGTGTGGGTGATGGGATAGGTGTGTTGGGATGTGTGTGGGGGATGGGATGGGTGTGTTTTTTGAGATGGAATGGGGATATTTTGAGGTGAAGATGTGTGAGAGTGATAAGGTGTGTTTGTGTGTTTAAGATGAGAACAGTGATGATGATGATAATAACAATAATGATAGTAGTAGTGGTGGTGGTGGTGGTGGTAGTAGTAGTAATAGTAGTAGTAGTAATAATAATAATAATAATAATAATAATAATCGCCACCTTCCCCATCTCCATCACTAAGGTGTATGGAGTGGGTTTTTAATATGCAGGGGAGGATAGAGGAACACATGCATACTTTATCGGTTGGGGAGAGAGTTACTTCGCCCCTTGTCGATTGGGAGAAGATGGATTGGGTGATAGAGATTGGTGGGGAGGAGTAGAGGAGAGGGAGGGAGGGAGGGAGAGGGAGAAAGTGTGTAAGGGGGGATAAAAAGGGTGGGGAGAAGTGGGGGAGAGAAAAAGGATAGCAGAGGGATTGGTTAGGTGTGGAGGAAGGTGAGGGAGAGTGAGGGGAGGAAGAGGGAGAGAGAGAGAGTCTGTAAAGGGAGGATAAAAAGGGGGAGAGAAGTGGGTGAGAGATGGAGTAGGAGAGGGAGAAAGAGTAGAGGAGGAGGAAAGAGAGAGAGAGAGAGAGAGAGAATTTGGAATATTTAGAGCAGAGGCAAAAGGCAAAAAAATAAATAACTAAAATAAAAGATAAATGTCCCTTGTATAAGTAAGAGGAAATAAACAAGTTAATTTAAGAGAGGAAAATGCAAAGAGGAGTGAGAGGTTTTGAGAAAGAGAAAGAGGAATAAATTAGATTAAGGTTGATATAGAAAGACATTTAGATTGTGTGTGTGTGTGTGTGTGTGTGTGTGTGTGTGTGTGTGTGTGTGTGTGTGTGTGTGATGGTGATGACGATGGAGGCTGGCTTTCTAAATAATTCTCTCTCTCTCTCTCACTCTCTCTCTCACACACACACACACACACACACACACACACACACACACACACACACACACACACACACACACACACACACCTACCCTTTAATAACAAAAATCTAAGTCTCACCTACAGTACATCCACAGTAAATCAATTGCCTCTTTTACTCCTCGTCTATCTATCTGTCTATCTATCTATCTATCTGTCTATTCCAATGAGTGGGTTTGACGTGCCGGTAGTCCTGTGATGATGGCTGGGTTGGTAGGAAGATAGATAGATAGATGAATAGATAGAATAGGTTAGGATAGGGGAACTGCACTGTCTGTGTCTCTCTGTCTATCTATCTATCTATCTATCTATCTATCAGTGGGCTTGGGGTGGCCGGTGTTGGATAAATGAGTAGTGATAATAGGCTATGAGACCTGTATCTATCTATCTATCTATATCTATCAGCGAGCTTGACGTGGGGGGGGGGAGTGTCTTGGGATGGTCCTGGGTTAATATTCATGTGTGATGTGCAAAATAAATCGCAAAGGAAAAGGTGCTAGGGACGACCCCGAAAAATGTCAGCTTGTTTCGGATGTTAATGGATTTCGAAATTTATTGGTGTTGGGCTTGATATTAATGTGTGTGTGTGTGTGTGTGTGTGTGTGTGTGTGTGTGTGTGTGTGTGTGTGTGTGTGTGTGTGTGTGGACATGAAATTAAACCAAACAGCCATAAAAATAAATTAATAAAACCAGGAACAAAATAAAAAAAAAAGGATATCGAATAAATTGATAAAGGTGATAAAGCAGTTAGTAAAAAATAAAAATAGTAAAAATAAAATAATAATAATAAAAAATAAAGGAAATAGGATAAATATAACTAAATGTAATAATGCAGTAAAAAATAATAAAAAATAAAGAAATTAGGATAAATATAACTAAATGTAATAATTCAGTTAAATGGAAAATAAAGGAAATACGATAAATATAAAAATGAATGTAATAATACAATAAAAAATAAAGGAATTAGGATAAATAAATCAATGTAATAATGCAGTTAGTTATAATGATTCCTTCGTAGATGATTATTTATCAGTGTTGTATTATTTAGCAGTACCACAGTGATTTATTTGACCCCCCCCCCCGCTGACTGGCTAACCTCCACGCCCCTCTACCACATCTACCACTTCTGCCACTTCTACCACATCTACCACATCTTCCATTTCTACCACATCTACCACATCTGCCACTTCTACCACATCTACCATTTTTACATCTACCACTTCTACCACATCTACCATTTCTACCACATCTACCACTTCTACCACATCTACCACATCTACCATTTTTACATCTACCACTTCTACCACATCTTCCACATCTACCATTTCTACCACATCTACCACATCTACCACTTTTACCATTTCTACCACATGTACCATTTCTACCACATCTGCCACATCTACCACTTCTGCCACATCTACCACATCTACATTTACCACATCTTCCACATCTACCACATTTTATACACTTCCTCTACCACATCTACCACAGAAAGACAGAGAGAGAGAGAGAGAGAGAGAGTTAATTACTTCATTCTCGTACTCTGTAATTCTAACTCATAAACGGGAGGTAAAGGACTCGATTTTTGAAGGCCGGTGTGGGTATTGATGTGGTGATTGTGGTGGTGAGGTATTGATGTGGTAGTGATGGTAGTGGTGGTGGTGGTGGTGGTATTGATGGTAGTGGTGGTGGTGATGGTTGTGGTTGTGATGGTGGTGGCGGTGGTGTTCGTGTTGGAGGTGGTGGTGTTGGAGGTGGTAGTGGTGGTGGTGGTGTTGTGGTTGTGGTGGTGGTGGTGGTGGTGTTGGTGTTGGAGGTGGTGGTGTTGGAGGTGGTAGTGGTGGTGGTGGTGGAGAGGGTGTAGGTGATAAAGGAAGGAGAGAAGAGGAAGGATGAGGAGAGGGAGAGAGGTGGTGGTGATGGTAGTGGTGGTGGGGGAGGGAGTGGTGGAGGTGGTAGTGGTGGTGAGATATTGATGGAGATTTGGCGTGTGTTGGGTTGATAGAGAAATTGGTTTGGTGGAAGTGGTGGTTAGGGCTTATTTCTGGGCGATTCTGGGCTATAAAATGGATAGTCTTTAATCTCTTGGGCTATAAAATTGAGAGTTCCTGATCATTTGGGCTATAAATTAAATCCACTGTATTTTGAGCCATTAAATATAAAGTATCTGATCTTTTGGCTATAAAATGGAGTTTCTGATCTCGTGGGCTATAATATGGATAGATGTTTTGGGCTATAGAATGGAGAGTTTGTTCTTCTGGGCTATATGATGGATAATTTTAAGGTTTTAGGCAGTAAAGTGGAAAGAGTCTGATCTTGTGGATTATGAAGTGAATAATTTCTGGTCTCTTTGTGGATAATTAATGTGTAGGATTTGGGGGGTGAACAGACTTAGTTATTACAGTAGATGATTGTTATAGCTAGTGTAATTCTAGGTGATAGCTTATAATGAAGGTAATTTTTGGTCTAGTAATGATTAGTTGATTTGATTTTTAGGATATTTGATTGGATTTTTTTTTTTTTAAGATTTGAGGGGTAGATGGTTGTTATCGCTACAGTGTAATTCTAGGTGACAACTTATAATGAAGGTAATTTTTGGTCTAGTAATGATTAGTTTATTAGATTTCTAGGATTTTTGATTGGATTTTTTTTTTAAAGATTTGGGGGGATGAAGAGACTGGCTGAGTTATTATATTAGAGGGTTGTTATAGCCATAGTTCAATTCTAGATGACTTAAACCATGAAGAGGGTAATTTTTAGTCTGGGAATGATTAAGTTTGTTGTCTGTGTGGATGATGATGATGATGATGATGATGGAGGCTGACTTTCTGTATAACTCTCTCTCTCTCTCTCTCTCTCTCTCTCTCTCACTGTAAGTAAGCTTGGGATGATTTACAGTATTAAATACGGCGTAAAGGTACTTATCACAAAGGTTCGTTCATATCCTTTTTGATTACTGTACATTTTTACGAAATAACTGGGTCTTGCTGGTAGAGTGATCTGGTGTTTTCGTAGCCTCGTATTCTCATAGGTAAGGAAGTACCCTAACACCTCTTCTTTAGCGATTTATTTTTAGATATGACTGGCTAGTATCCCTTTGTACGTTGATTTGCAGAGTATGGTGATACTGGAAGGATTTATGTTACACAGAAGAGGATAGTAAGGTGTAAAAAGCAAAATAGTTCTCTTAGGAAGAGGTATAATTAAATAAATCGCCTAGGAAAAGGTGTTACGGAGCTTCCTCATCCGGCTAAAATACCTGGTTTTTAAGGATGTTAAGGTGTAAGGGGTAGAGCCAAGCCTATCACCTCCTGTCACCTTTCTGATACAATGGTAAGAAAATAAGTTGCTAAGGAAAAGGTGTTAGGGAGGTTCCTCACCTGACGGGCCCTAGTCATTAAGGATACTAAGATGTAAGTGTTAGAGCCAACCCATCACTTCCTATCGCCTTTCTAACACCGTGATAGGAAAACAAATCGCTAAGGAACAGGTGCTAGGGATCCACCTTACCTGGAGAGAATACCTGCTCATTAAGGATATTAAATTGTGTTAGAGCCAACCTGTCACCTTTCTAACACCGTGATAGGAAAATAAATCGCTAAGGAACAGGTGCTAGGGATCCACCTTACCTGGAGAGAATACCTGTTCATTAAGGATACTAAATTGTGTTAGAGCCAACCTATCACCCTTCTAACACCGTGATAGGAAAATAAATCGCTAAGGAACAGGTGCTAGGGATCCACTTTACCTGGAGAGAATACCTGTTCATTAAGGATACTAAATTGTGTTAGAGCCAACCTATCACCTTTCTAACACCGTGATAGGAAAATAAATCGCTAAGGAACAGGTGCTAGGGATCCACCTTACCTGAGAATACCTGCTGATTAACACCACCGTAGCACCACCGTCGTCAAATCTCCTTCGTTTCTTATCTGCTTCTTAACACCACCTTGCTGCCTGATTAGAGACTGCGGTAGAGGCAGACAGCGATACCTTGATGTTCACCTCTTGTTTTCTGTTCTCCTGTTTGTTCTCCTGTTTGTTCTGTTTGTTCTAGTTGTTCTCCTATTCTGTTTGTTCTCCTATTTGTTCTATTTGTTCTGTGTTTATTCTCTCCTGCCAAAAGTTATGAAGAGGTCCATTGTGTCCAGGCATCTCGAAATGAACGGATCTTGAACTTGGCTGTGTTATTTTGTCTATATTTTTTCATAGAGGGAACCATCTTTCAGACATCTGGCCTTTGGTTCTTTCTTTCTTGCATAAAAACAAAAAAAGAACGGATCTTGAAGTTGGCTCTCTATTATAGTGTTTTTATTTTTTCATGGAGGGAATTAATCTTGCCGGTTTCTGGCCTTTGGTTCCTTCTTTCCTGCACAAAATAAAAATAAGAAAATAAAGCCATCTCAAATAAAGTTATTCATTGTTAGCCATGATATTATAGAGACAAGAAGACATTTACCTCTTCTTTTACTCTTGTTATGGCTGTTAATTCAGATACCAGTGTCTAGCAACAGTCTGGATTTAAAAAAAAATATATATATTTTTTTTACACTTTTTTCATGATTTTTTCTTAACTACCTTTTCTATGCATATTTTTATCTACATTATTTTTTTTTTCATTTTACTCGTTTAGCCTAAATTATTATTTATATATACTGAAGGGCTTTTTAAACTGCTTTTTAATTTCTTTTATATATATTGAAGGAATATTTTTCTATACTGATTACTTTTCATCCGTAATTTTTATGTATACGTGTGTTTGTGTGTGTGTGTGTGTGTGTGTGTGTGTGTGTGTGTGTGTGTGTGTGTACATTGCAGGGGTTATTTTTTTAACTGCTTTCTTTTCATCCTTAATTCTTATATAGATT
>NC_137068.1:2277500-2280000 GCF_032717465.1 Coenobita brevimanus | reverse complement strand
TCCGTTAAGTGAGTTAGTTTGTGTTTTTCATGGTATAGTTCTCTCTCTCTCTCTCTCTCTCATTTCAAGCCTCGATTTTGAGTAACAGGTGCCTCTATACATACCTGAGGAATTTCCATGTCAAATTTTTGGATGGAAAGCTTTTAAAATGTCAGAAAAAAAAATGTATGAAAATTATTTGTGTATTCAGAAAAGGTGAATAATTTAAAGATTTAATTTATGTAGGGCAGTGAAATGGCGGGGGACAGGGTGACTTGGAGGCGATTTGTTTGTGGCCACCCCAAACGCGATTGAGGCGTCTGGCAATAGATAGATAGATAGACATTTAACTAGACTTCTGAATAATCGCCAGGTGTATTTCTCATTTTATACACGAGAGAGAGAGAGAGAGAGAGAGAGAGAGAGAGAGAGAGAGAGAGAGAGAGAAAACTACTCTATACTACTGAACTGATTACTTAACAACGTTGATGTTAAATAAGAGCATCAATATGAGAGAGAGAGAGAGAGAGAGAGAGAGAGAGAGAGAGAGAGAGAGAGAGAGAGAGAGAGAGAGAGAGAGAGAGAGAGAGATTTTTTCACTATCACCGCAGTTCAGCGCTACACCACATGAGCCTCTATGTTAAGCTTATCACGGCCCTTTTTATTGTAATTAGTGAACCATCACTACAAGCACCACACCCTATAGAACAACACAGGAACTATCACCACCATCATCCATCACTTCCACTACCACCACAAACACTACCACCACAACCATTACCACTACAACCACCACCACCACCACAACCACCACACCCTATATACAACACACAGCAACCATCACTACCATCACCTCCAGCCACCATCATAATCACCATCAACCATACCAACCACAGCCACTACCACCACCCACCACATCAAACCACTACAACCTACCGACACAACCACAGCCACCACCAAAATCACTACCACCACATCCACCTTCACCACATCAAATTTCCATAATCCACCAACCACAACCACACTTCCATCACCACTACCACCACATCATAGGTCCATAATCCACCAACCACAACCACACTCCACCACCACCACCACCCACCGCCACTCCACCGTATCTAACGCGTGTGGACAGGGGAGATCAACAAGGGTAACTGATCGCCTGTGAAATCCAGTTCCTCTCCTCACCCAGCCGCATAACTAGCCTTTCTTGGGCTATTAGATGGGGAGAATGTGATTTGCATAAGTGGGGGAAAAAACAGTGGTGTGGGGATGAGATGGGATGGGATGGGGTGAGGTGGGAAGGGGTGGGATGGGATGGTGGTAAGGATGTTGTGGGATGGGGTGGGGGTAGGGATGGTGTGCGGGTGGGGTAGGTTGGGAATAGGGATGTGCGAGATGGGATGGGATTGGGATGGGGTAGGGATGGTGTGGGGATGGGATGGGATAGGATGGGGGTAGGGATGGGATGGGGTAGGGATGTGTGTGGGGTGGGGTGGGATGGGTGTAGGGGTAGTGTGTGTGTGTGTGTGTGTGTGTGTGTGTGTGTGTGTGTGTGTGTGTGTGTGTGAGAGAGAGAGAGAGAGAGAGAGAGAGAGAGAGGGAGAGAGAGAGAGAGAGAGAGTTAATAGGATAGAGAGAGGCCTTTCGTAATTAAAGGTAGGGGCAAAGGAGAGAACAGGTGTGTGATGTGGCTAGACAGGTGTGCAATGGATCCTAATAGGTATCTAGACAGGTGTAATGGACAGGTAAAAATATCGAATCAACAGTCTAGTCTAAAAGGTGTAAGTTTGTCTTGAAATATGGAGATGTAAGATCATTTATAATTGTGAAGAGGGGGGGTGTGAATTGCGAGCAAGGAAGTGAAATGGCGGGGAACAGGGTGACGTGGAGGCGATTTGTTTGTGGCCACCCCGTACAAGGGATTAAGGCGTCTGGCAATAGATAGATAGATAGAAGAGTTTTTGAGTCCTTGTCTAAGATCTTCATTTATTCTTCCCAATGTCTCAAGATGTTTATTAAGATTGTGGGAGACGTGCTTTGGTTGAAAAGATGGAGTATAGTATTTAGGAATCTCTCTCTCTCTCTCTCTCTCTCTCTCTCTCTCACCAACGGTACACCTGCATTGCCTCATTACACACCTGTCTATCAATTCATTAGTTTTACATGCAGAGGAAAATGAGTTCTTAAATTCCTTACTTCTTGGTTTTAGTAAATGTTAGAGAGAGAGAGAGAGAGAGAGAGGGAATTTAGGTGTGTGGGATAGATTAGTATGGTGTGTGTGTGTGTGTGTGTGTGTGTGTGTGTGTGAGAGAGAGAGAGAGAGAGAGCTGCAGGTGTGTGGGTAGATTAGCTTGGTGTTGGTGAGTGGGATAGAGGGATGGGTAGGAGACGAGGCTGATTGGCAGGTGGATGGAATGTGGGTGGAGGATAGGATAATCAGCAGGTGTATAATGAACATATCAGGTTTACCCCAGGTGCACAGCGGTAAATGAGCCAGGGATTTGCATGATAGGTGGTG
>NC_137068.1:2250000-2272500 GCF_032717465.1 Coenobita brevimanus | reverse complement strand
ACACACACACACACACACACACACACACACACACACACACACACACACACACACACACACACACACACACACACAAATTCTCTCTCTCTCTCTCTTTCTCCCCTTTCCACACGCCTTCTATCTTCTACCCTTTCTCCTTCCTACCCTCCTCTTCCCCCTCCCTCCTTTCTACTTTCCTTTCTCCTCCCCCTTCCCACTCCTCCTCCTCTTCTCTTGCCCTTCTTCCTACCTTTCTTTCCTCCATCCTCTCCCTTTTCCATTCCTCCCTTAACCCTCTTTCACACTTTATCTCCCTCCCTTTCATTCCCCTCCCTTAGACCTTTCAACACCCCTTTCCCTCATCCATTTCATACCTCCCTTTCTCCCTCCTTTCCTAGCGTCACATTCCTCCCTCCCCCACCCCTTCCTCTCTCTCCATCTCTTTACGAACTTTCCACAAACCACACCTCTTCCCCTACCCTTCCATCCTCTTCCCCACCTTTCCTTCCCTACGCTTCCTTCCCCCTCCTTACCTATCCCTCCTTCCCTACTGTTTCTTCCCCCTCCCAACTTCTCCCTTCTTTCCCTATTCTTCCTTCTCCCTCCTTACCTTTCCTTCCCTGCCCTTCCCTCCTTAATCTCTCTCTCTCTCTCTCTCTCTCTCTCCTTCACCATCCCCACCACAACATTCTCCTTCCATACGCTACCCAAAGACTTTCACACTTAATATCTCTGCCTCTCCTCCTCCTCCCCCTCCTCTTCTCTCCCCCTCCTCCCTCTCCTCTTCTCTCCCCCTCCTCCTTCTCCTCTCCCCCTCCTCCTTCTGCTCCTCCTCATCTTCTCTCCCCCATTCTCCCTCCATCCATTCTCTCCTCTCTTCTCTCCATTCCTTCGTCCATCACATTTTAAGGCCTTTCACACAATATCTTCCCTTTTGTTTTCTTCCCTCACCCCACCCCTCTATTCCCTCCCTTTCTCTCCCCCTCTCTATCCCCCTTCATCTTCCCTCCCTCCTCACCCTTCCCCTCCTCTTCCTTCTCCTCCTCTTCCTTCTCCTCCTCTTCCTCCCCTCTCCCGTTCGTCCCTTCTCCCAATCCTACCAAACAGTATTGCTTCATTTTCTCACCCCATCCCATCGTCCTTCCCATTCCTACAAGACCCTTCCACACACGGTATCACTTCCCCAACCCTCTCCTCCTCCATCCCCTCCCCATCCTCCCCCTCGTCTCTCTCTCTCTCTCTCTCTCTCTCTCTCTCTCTCTCTCTCTCTCTCTCTCTCTCTCTCTTCACCCTTTCACACACACACACACACACACACACACACACACACACACACACACACACACACACACACACACACACACACACACACACACACACACACACACACACACACACACACACACACACACACACACACACACACACACACACACACACACACACACACACACACACACACACACCCTGTGTCACATCTTCAAACCCTTTCCACACACAATATCTCTTCCCCTACCCAACTCCTCCCTCACCCCACCCCTCCCTTACCCCCCTACCCTCCATTCTCTCCCTTTCTCTCCCTCTCAACATCCTCTTCGTCTCTCCCTCTCTATCCCCTTCCTCATCCCCTATCTCCCTCCTCTGTCCCCTTCCCCTTCCCTCTCCTCTCTTTATCCCCCTCGTCTTTCCCACTCTATCCCCCTCATCTCTCCCTCTCTGTCCCCCTCGTCTTCTCTCTTTTCCTCTCTCCCCTTCCCTCTCCCCTCTCCCCCTCCCTATCTCCCTTCTCTCTCCCCTCCCCTTCCCTCCCCAGCCCCCCATAGCGTAGATGCTGAGTGGAATAAGTAATGCAGTGGCGGTGAATTTTGTCCCAACCACAACAGGACCCTCCCCTTGAGAAATATACGGTGGGTATTATATTAACCCCTTGATCCCACAGCCCCAGCCCTCCTTTACCCCTTCCACAGCCCCAGCCCTCCTCTACCCCTCCCACAGCCCCAGCCCTCCCCTACCCCTCCCACAGCCCCAGCCCTCCCCTACCCCTCCCACAGCCCCAGCCCCCCCTCGACCCCTCCCACAGCCCCAGCCCCCCCTCGACCCCTCCCACAGCCCCAGCCCTCCTCTACCCCTCCCACAGCCCCAGCCCTCCTCTACCCCACCCACAGCCCCAGCCCTCCCCTACCCCTCCCACAGCCCCAGCCCTCCCCTACCCCTCCCACAGCCCAAGCCCTTCTCTACCCCTCCCACAGCCCCAGCCCTCCTCTACCCCTCCCACAGCCCCAGCCCTCCTCCACCCCTCCCACAGCCCCAGCCCTTCTCTACCCCTCCCACAGCCCCAGCCCTCCCCTACCCCTCCCACAGCCCCAGCCCTCCTCTACCCCTCCCACAGCCCCAGCCCTCCCCTACCCCTCCCACAGCCCCAGCCCTCCCCTACCCCTCACTCTTGGCTCTGTGGCTCTAGGAGGAAAGGTGTGGAGTTATGTAAGTGTTGGAGAAAGAGGCGATATACTGTATACGAAATATCTGTTTATAAGGCTATCTGTTTTATCTGCCTGCCTGCTTGCCTGCCTGCCTGCCTGCCTTCTTTTCTGCCTTCTTTTCTGCCTACCTACCTATTACCTTCTTTCCAACCTTCTTTCCTACCTGTCACCTTTCCAGCCTTCTTTCCTTCCTATTACCATCTTTCCTACCTATCACCTTTCCAACCTTCTTTCCTACCTGTTACCTTTCCAACCTTCTTTCCTACCTATCACCTTTCCTTCCTAGTATTATCTTTCCAACCCTCTTTCCTTGCTATCACCTTCCTTCCAACCTTCTTTCCTACCTATCACCTTCCTTCCAACCTTCTTTCCTACCTGTCACCTTCCTTCCAACCTTCTTTCCTACCTGTCACCTTCCTTCCAACCTTCTTTCCTACCTATCACTTTCCTTCCAACCTTCTTTCCTACCTATCACCTTCCTTCCAACCTTCTTTCCTACCTGTCACCTTCCTTCCAACCTTCTTTCCTACCTATCACCTTCCTTCCAACCTTCTTTCCTACCTGTCACCTTCCTTCCAACCTTCTTTCCTACCTATCACTTTCCTTCCAACCTTCTTTCCTACCTATCACCTTCCTTCCAACCTTCTTTCCTACCTATCACTTTCCTTCCAACCTTCTTTCCTACCTATCACTTTCCTTCCAACCTTCTTTCCTACCTATCACCTTCCTTCCAACCTTCTTTCCTACCTATCACCTTCCTTCCAACCTTCTTTCCTACCTATCACCATCCTTCCAACCTTCTTTCCTACCTATCACTTTCCTTCCAACCTTCTTTCCTACCTATCACCTTTCCAACCTTCTTTTCTACCTACCTACCCACCTACCTACCTACTTACCTACCTACCTACCTACTTACCTACCTACCTACTTACCTACCCACCTACTTATTTCTATATCTTTCTGACTTACGAAGCTGACAGTCTGACTAGGGCTTAATTCCAAAGACAGGGGACTTGACAAACATCAGATAGATAAATAGATAGATAAGTAGACAAGTAGACAGATAGATAGATAGATCGATGGACATATCTTTGACATCATGGCTATTAAACGTTTGTCTAAAGAAAACACACACACACACACACACACACACACACACACACACACACACACGCTTTGTCCTAGGCTGAGAGAGACTTCGTATGTATCGCTGCTTTTTGGTGATTGTCTCTGAGGGGAAAATGACGGTAAAGGTAAAGGTGACGGTAAAGGTAAAGGTGAGAGTAAAAGTAAAGGTGAAGGGGTAAACGCTGTAGGACGGTTAGCCGCGGTGCTCATCTCCTTTACTTAGGCCTTTGGGTCTGTGGCGGGTTATCCATCGACTATTTAAGGGTACAAGGTTACCGTATCGTCCAGGTTACCCTAGTTACCAGGATTCGAACCCTGGTAGTAATAGTAATGGGAAGGCAGATGTGTAGTCAACTATGCTAGCCACTCAACCACCGCGGAAAGGTGTGAAGAAGATACAGTAGCATAAAGGCGAATATTTATCCATACCTGTACAGAGAGAGAGAGAGAGAGAGAGAGAGAGAGAGAGAGAGAGAGAGAGAGAGAGAGAGAGAGAATCTTCCCAAAATTGAACGAACACATCGAAAAATCGAAGCAATTGAAACACACATGAGTAGTTTTTTTTTTTTTTCTTTTTTTTTTTCACTGTTTCGGCAGGTGTCAGTTTCCATGAGATGGCTCTGGGAAGATGGGTGTTTCTCTGAGTTTACTTGTAGACTCAGCAGAAGGAGGGCTTGGAGGAGGGGCTGAAGGAGGGGAAGGAGGAGGGGAGGAAGGAGGGAAAGGAGAGGAGCAGAAGGAAGGACTGAAGGAGGGGAAGGAGGAGGGAAAGCAGGAGGGACGGAAGAAGGGGCAGAAGGAGGGGAAGAAGAGGCAGAAGGAGGGAAAGGAGTGGGGACAGAAGGAGGGACAGAAGGAGAGGCAGACAGAGGGAAAGAAGGGGGGGCAGAAGGAGGGGAAGGAGGGACTGAAGGAGGGGCTGAAGGAGGGGTTAAGAAGAGGCAGAAGAAGGGAAAGTAGGGGCAGAAGGAGGGGCCAAGGGGTAGCTGAGAAGGTATAAATAAGGTATGTGGAGAGGTGGGAGGGGCGCTGCACGGAAGGATGGGCGGGGAAAGTTATGTCACACTGAGAAAATGGACCGATGAAATAATGGGTCTTGGGGCAGAGGAATGGGTGATAACGACGGATGGAGGTGATGGGGAGGTGTCAGAGAGGAGGGGAGGGATGGGGGAGAGGTGTGGTAGGAGGGGAGGGATGGGGGAGGTGTGTAAAAGGAGGGGAGGGATGGGGGGGTGTCTGCAAGGAGGGGTAATGGATGGTGATAGTGTGAGAGGTGATGGGGAGGTGAGTGAAAAGAGGGAATGGATAGGTAATGGATGGTGATCATGGGAGGATAGAGGTGATGGGATGGTGTCGGATAGGAGGGGAGGGATAGGGAATGTGTTTGAAAGGAGGGGAGGGATGGGGAAGGTCTCTGATAGGAGGGGAGGGATAGGCAGTGGATGGTGATGGTGGGGGGATAGAGGTGATGGGGAGGAGTGGAATATGAGGGGATGGATGGGTAGAGGTGGGGAGGTCTGGAAGAGGAAGGGGAGGGATGGGTAATGGATGGTGATGGTGTGGGGATGAAGGTTAGGCAGAAAAATGGCTAACTGGATAGGGACAAGTGACCACAAAGGGAGAAGAGGCTTGGTTGTGTCGAATTGGATTTTTTTTTTAATTTTTGCTTTTAGTTTTGTATTTATGGATCTGATTATAGGGTGTAACGCTAAACAAGGAGGTTACTAGAAGGTGTTACGTATGCTTGGTTTGTAAGGTAAGCGGGTGATTGCTACTGTTTTCATGATAGTAGGTAAGTGTAAGAAAAGGGGGATGATGGAAAGTACTGAGGAAGGGAGACAGTGGTATGTGTTCCCAGTTAAGTGTGTGTGTGTGTGTGTGTGACTTTTATGGAGAGATGTTAGGAGACGCTGCTTGAGGGGAAGAATATTGAAGTTATATAAGTAACCTACAGGCCAGACAGCCTTTATAATATCTAGTATAATTCTGATGTGTTAGTTTAAGAAGTTGTTTGTATTAAGGTTAGTTATTTTGAGCTGAGTTACAATTAGATTACGCGACAGCATGGGTGAAATAATAAGAGGTAGGACAGCCTCTATATTAAGTAGTTTGATTGTGTTATTTAAAGAAGGTATTGGTTATTTTAAGACTACCCATGTTATTTAAAGCCTAGTTATGTTATTCAAGGATGAGTTAAACGTAGATTGCGCTTGCGGGACAGGATGAATGAAGATTATTTGGAGTTTAAGCAGACTGACAAATGAGGAAGTGAAGGAGAGTTGTGGTGTGGATGTGGATGTGATAGGAAGCTTTAGGAGAAACACATTAAGGTGGTTTGGCCATGTGGAGAGGATGGAGAGTGAGAAACTGACGAGGAGGGTGTATGTGAGTGAGGTGGAGGGGGGGGGAGAGGAAGGGGGAGGCCAAGGATGAGATGGAGGGATGGAGTGGAGAGGTATATGAGAGAGGGGTGTGTGAGCTGGGAGCAGGGCAGTGAAATGGCGGGGGACAGCGACATAGAGGCGGTTTGTTTGTGGCCACCCCTTACGGGATTAAGGCGTCTGGCAATAGATAGATAGATAGATTTCCTTTACAGTATCTAGTTATTGTTGTATTGGGCAGTGTTAATTTAGATCTAGGTATGTTATTCAAAGCCTAGGTGTGTTATTCTAGGAGGGGTTAGGCCTAGATTGCGTTGTGGGACAGGATAGGTGAAGGTAATAAGATTGCGTAGGTCAGACGGGGTCCATGTGATACCCCTGTTCGCTCCCTGGCATCACCTCGCGCGCTTGTTACGTGGTTCGTTGGGGTTGTTAGAGAGAGAGAGAGAGAGAGAGAGAGAGAGAGTACCATACAGAAAGCCTACAGGAACTCATTTGTAATTTAATCTTCTTACAAAATCCTTTCTGGTCCTACCTTCTGACCTGTTAAATAACAATAATAATAATAAAAAAAACAAATTGATTGCTTATGGGTAGAAAAATATATATGTTACTTTGCTATTGATATTTCTAGGCGATTTTAGTGCATTTGGTCTTCAATAATATATACCTCTGTTATTGTATACCTCTGTTGTTAACGTATACCTTATTAATTAACGTATAAATAATAATCTCTCCCTGAAGCAATAGGTAAATGTGGTGGTAGATAGAAGGATATTAACATGTAAAGAATGTTATCATATAGGGTTATTTGTTATATAATTTTCAATGGACACAATTTTCTTTAGTTTTGCATATTAGTTGTCAAAAGATCGAAAATGAATTGAGCGAGACAATATCCCCCCCCCCTGCTCTTCCTTGTGAAAAATAGAAGAGATAAAAATAAATAAAAAACTGGCAGTGGTTGAGGGACATGACACCACCAGCCAATCAGCGGACGAGATAAGGGTGTTGACAGGCTATCACACACACACACACACACACACACACACACACACACACACACACACACACACACACACACACACACACACACACACACACACACACACACACACACACACACACACACACACACACACACACACACACACACACACACACACACACACACACACACACACACACACACACACACACACACACACACACACACACACACACACACACACACACACACACACACACACACACACACACACACACACACACACACACACACACACACACACACACACACACACACACACACACACACACACACACACACACACACACACACACACACACACACACACACACACACACACACACACACACACACAAGAACATGTTTTAATTACGTGGGATGGTGGAGCCGGGGTGTCACCTTACGTGTTCGGACAAATGAACCATAATGTGATGCGGATTCGAATAGTTTTTTCTTCCAAGACAGACGAAGGAGATGACGGGGGAGAGAGAGAGAGAGAGAGAGAAGCTTGTAAGACGCAGCTCAGGTTACAAATTACCTTCTGTAGCCTCGGGTCTCCTTGTATCTCGCGGGACCTTGATATATAAGATCATATTTTGCTCGCTGATTCGAGATATTTTTTCGAGACAGATGAAGCGGATGTAGGGCTATGGAGAAGCTTGTAGAGTGAGGATAAGATTACAGTTAACTTTCTTTCGCTGTCTTTATATATATCACACGATTTTTTATAGCCAGGATCATGTAGGTCGAGAGAGATTGATTTCGCTGACAAAGATGAGGATGTAGAATCAGACGGAAGCTTGTGTAGTGAAGATCAGATTTACAGTTTACCTATCTGTTTACATATCTATAATATCTATGTCTTTTTATCTATATCTATCTGTGTCTCTTTCTGTATTTATCTGTTTAGCTATTAATCTGTCTATCAATTCATCCAGTAATCTGTCTGTCAGGATATATGGATAGATAGATAGATAGATATATGGGCAGGCAGGTAGGTGGGTAGGTAGATAGACAGAGATAGATAGACATAAATAGATAGACAGATCCTTGAAACCACGAAAATAATAAGTGACTATTATCCATACAGTATTGTGATTTATTTATCGGTTAATATTATCAATTCCATTTTCAGGGATGTGATAATTTTGCTTTGCCATCGTTTGAGAGAGAGAGAGAGAGAGAGAGAGAGAGAGAGAGAATAGGTATTTTTGGTTATGTTTTCAAGGTTTCAGGAGGTTAATTTTTGAGAGAGAGAGAGAGAGAGAGAGAGAGAGAGAGAGAGAGAGTATTGGTATTTTTCGAATTGTTTTCAAGATGTAATGAGTGTGTGTGTGTGTGTGTGTGTGTGTGTGTGTGTGTGTGTGTGTGTGAGAGAGAGAGAGAGAGAGAGAGAGAGAATCAGTATGGTTTTCTCACCGCAAGCCTCAGGTATCATCTTAATCAACCTTACATCTTGATCTTTGTCTGTCTGTGGCGTCCGGTGATGATGATAAGGCTGTGTGACATTCCTAGTTTGTTTATCTTTTATATATATTAATTTTATCCGGAGATGGTGGTTTGGTTGAAGGAAGGAGTGAGTGAGTGAGTCTCTCTCTCTCTCTCGTTCATTCTTTCTTTTTTTCCTTCTTTCTTTCCTTCCTTCCATCCTTCCTTCCTTCTTTCCTTCCTTCCTTCTTTCCTTCCTTCCTTCCTTCCTTCCTTCCTTCCTTCCTTCTTTCCTTCCTTTCTTTTTACCTTACCCCTTTCCTTCCTTTTTACCTTGCGTCTTTCCTTCCTTTCTTCCATCTTTCCCTTCACCTCCTCTCTCTCTCTCTCTCTCTCTCTCTCTCTCTCTCTCTCTCTCTCTCTCTGACTTTAAAGGTTAATTGATGCCTGAGCAGGTGGTTAATGAGGTGATTAGGTACACTTGATTGGACAGGTGAGAGAGATTTGATTTGATGACTTGTCTGTTCATTGTTCTTTTGTACGTACACGGAGGGACACACACACACACACACACACACACACACACACACACACACACACACACACACACACACACACACACACACACACACACACACACACACACATAGCAGTCGCACGCCAAGTCATGTAAACACTAATATATTGACTGTGTGTGTGTGTGTGTGTGTGTGTGTGTGTGTGTGTGTGTGTGTGTGTGTGTGGTCGCAAATTCCTTTCAACACGCACATAAAATTTTTCTAACATCATCCTTCCACCTGTTCCCTCCCCATCCCACATCTTCCCCTCCCCTCTCCCTCCCTCCTCTCCCCCGCCTTTCTCCCTTTCCTATCTCTTCTCTCCTTTCCTCCCCTCTCCATCCCCTTTTTATCTCCTTTCCTCCCCCTCCTTCCTATTGTTTCCCTTCCCACTCTTCCCCTTCCTGTCCTCCCCCTTCCCCCATCCCTCCCCTCCCCCTTCCCCACTTCACCATCTTCATTACTATTCAAGCATCAGTGTGAGCTTCCCCCCCTTTCCCCCAACACTAACACAGCCTTCCCCCTTCCACCTCCTCCCCCTCCCACTTCCTCACCTTCCTTCCCTCCTTCCTCACCTCCTTCCTTCCCTCCTTCCTTTTCTTTCACCCCTACCCAGTCCCACTCTTTCTATACCCCTTCCCCTTCCCTTCCCCCCCCCCTACTCACTTTTCCACACACATTCCCCATTCCTCCCCACTCATCCTTCCCCACTCACTCATTCCTCTTCTTTCAGCCCCCTCCCCCAGTCTCACCCTCTCGTTATCCCATCCCCTCTCCTTTCTCACCCTCACCCACACCTACCCCACTCCTCCCCACACTCATCCGTTCTCACTCCCTCATCCCTCTGGTTTCACTCCTCTCCCCCTGTCTTACCCATTTCTTATCTTCCTCCCTCTCCTCTTCCTCCTCCTCTTCTTCCTCCCCCTCTTCTTTCTCCACCTCTTCTTCCTCCTCCTTTTCTTCCTCCTCTTCTTCTTCCTCCTTTATCCGGCCTCTTCCTCAACCAACACCTTCCCCAGCTCACTCCAGACCTTTCCTCTCCCTTCCTGACTTCATATCAGCCCCCTTTCACCTTCCCAGTGTCCTCATCCACCTTTCCTTCCTTCCTTCCTTCCTTTCCATGCTTCCATCCTTCCTTCCTTCCTTCCATTCTTCCTTCCTTCCTGCCTTCCTTCCGTCCTTCTTCCTTCCATCTTTCCTTCCCTCCTTTCTTCTCCCCTTGTCTCTCCCTCTCCTCCAGAATATCTTACCTCCTCCCCCAACACTTCCTTTACTCTTTTCTTCTTTCCCTCAGCTCCTTCATTATATCTCTCCTCTCCTTCCTTCTGTTCCCCTCTCTTCCCCGCCCCCCCTCCTCCCTCCCTCCCCCTTTCCCCCATTTCTCCCTACTTTTCTTCTTTCATCCCCTTTCATCTTTGTTTCCTCTTCCCCCTCCACTCTCCCATCCTCCTCGTCTCCCCTCCCTCCCTCCCTCCCTCTCTCTTCCTCCTCTCCCCCTTCCTCTCTCTTCCCCCCTCCCACCCTCCCGCCCTCTTTTCCCCACCTCCCCAACTCATTCATCTTTCTCCCCATACTTCTGTCTTTCCCTTCCCCTCATCTCCTTCCTTCCCTTTCCTAACCACCTCCCTTCTCATCCCTTCCCTCTCCCCTCTTCTCATCATCCCCCTCCCCTTCCCCTCCCCTTCTCCCTCTCCCTCTCCCCTCCTTCCCAAAACCTCTTTCAGCCCCCTCCTCTCCCCTCCATCCTCCCTGTTATCACTCCCCTAACCTCGCCATTTCCCTTCCCTCTCCTACTCCCCTCTTTTCCTCTCTTCTCTCTTTTCCCCTCTCCCCTCCTCTCTCTTCATGTCCCTGTCCTCTCCTTCCCTCTCTCCCCTCCTCTCCCTTCTCCCAGCACCCCTTTCAGCCCCCTCCTTTCCCTTCCATCCTCACTGATACCTCTCTCCTAACCTCATCCCTTCCCTCTCCCTGTAATTCTTCCTTCTTTTCCCCTCTCCCCTCCTCTCTGTGTTACTCTCCTCTCCTCCCTCCCCTCCTCTCCCCTCTCCCCCTCCCAGCCCCCCTTTCATCCCCTTCCTCTCCCCTCCACCCTCCCTGCTGTCGCTATCAATGTGTCTTGTCGATGTTGTTGTACGCTGCTCGATCTCGGGCGTTGAAAAGTGGACAAGGGTATTGGACGTGGTGACAGCATAGCACCACTCCCTTGTTGCCTGTCTGTGTGTCTGTCTGTTTATCTGTCTATCTATCTGTCTATCTACCTGTCTATCTATCGATCTGTCTATCTATCTGTGTCTGTCTGTCTGTCTGTCTGTCTAAAGGTGTGGATAGGGGTGATGGTGGTGGTGACAACACTACCACTCCCTTGTTACCTGTTTGTCTTTCTACATGTTTATCTGTGTGTGTGTGTGTGTGTGTGTGTGTGTGTGTGTGTGTGTGTGTTTCTTATCTCACAAGCATTGAGAGACGTACACGTGGGTGGTAGTGTCAGGACAATACTTCACCTGTGTTACCTTTCAGACCTCTCACACACACACACACACACACACACACACACACACACACACACACACACACAAACACACACACACACACACACACACACACACACACACACACACACACACACACACACACACACACACACACACACACACACACACACACACACACACACACACACACACACACACACACACACACACACACACACACACACACACACACACACACACACACACACACACACACACACACACACACACACACACACACACACACACACACACACACACACACAGGTAAGGCCAGGTGTGATTTCTTGATTGCACAGGTGTAGGGTGGATTGGGGTGGTTGATTTTGTTGATTGGAAGTGAAGATTTGATGATGATGATGATGATGGTGATGGTGATGATGCTGATGCTGATGCTGATGATGGTGATGATGATAGTGATGATGGTGACGATAATGATGATGATGATGATGGTGATGATGAAAGTGATGGATAGTGATGATGGTGATGATAATGATGATGGTGATGGTGATGATGGTGATGACGAAAGTGATGATGGTGATGGTGATGATGATAGTGATGATGATGATGATGATGATGGTGTGGAGATGATTGGTTTTGGTTGATTTTATTGATTGAAGATTCAGATGTTGCTATACTCCTTTCACTTTAACTTGGCCCAGATTTTCGTCCTTTTGCTGCTCATTTCACGTAGCTCAGTGGCAGAAAAAGACAATATTACGGCACTAAATCCTTCCATAGCACTTCTTCGTGACTAGCATCATATTCTAGTGTTAGTCTATTATTACAACTCAGCATTCAAGATGGAGAGATGGCAATTTTTAGGCCAAGTTAGAGTTTAGACTATACTTATCACCTACGAAAGAAAGAGAGAGAGAGAGAGAGAGAGAGAGAGAGAGAGAGAGAGAGAGAGAGAGAGAGAGAGAGAGAGAGAGAGAGAGAGAGTCAGAGCAAAAGATCTTAATAAAATAATAAACACACACACACACACACACACACACACACACACACACACACACACACACACACACACACACACACACACTGGTACAAAATTATTCTCCCTTCCTTCTCCAAGTGCCAATCACAGTCCCCCACTAAATAGATCCCCCTAATCCAATCCTCTATTCACTATCCCCTCCCTCACATTCTCGGAAATCCGTAACACTATCCACCACCTCACCTGTATTCTCGTAGGTTAAGGAAGCTCCCTGACACCTGTTCCTATGCGATTTATTCCATTAATCCACTCCTTTATCCATTATCGCCTCCCTCGCATTCTTGGAAATTCGTGGCACTGTCCATCACCTCAGTTACACACACACACACACACACACACACACACACACACACACACACACACACACACACACACACACACACACACACACACACACACACACACACACACACGTACAGAAAGGACTTAGAGCCAATAATAAAAGTTAGCCAAGTATAATCTGAAATGCAAAGTAGTATTAATGAACTTCTTTAAGTAAGTAGAGAGAGAGAGAGAGAGAGGTCAGAGATGAGTCACCGCCCTTATTTCTTCCTTCCATCCTTCTTTAATTCTTTTCTTCCTTCCTTCTTTCCTTT
Organism: Coenobita brevimanus; assembly: GCF_032717465.1. Taxonomy (NCBI): domain Eukaryota; kingdom Metazoa; phylum Arthropoda; class Malacostraca; order Decapoda; family Coenobitidae; genus Coenobita; species Coenobita brevimanus. Next base: position 2,259,390 of record NC_137068.1, on the reverse strand, counting down.
TTCTTCCTTCTTTCCTTCCTTCCGCTCTTCATTCATTCGTTGCTTCCTTCCTTTTCTTCCTTCCTGCCTGCCTTTCTTCATTCATTCCTGTCTGTCTTCCTTTCTTCATTCTTGCTTGCCTTTTCTTCCTTTTCATGCCGTCTTTTATTCATTCCAGTCCTTTCTTCGTTTCTTCTTTCATTCATTCATTCCCTTCCTTCCTTCCTCCCTTCATTCATTCCCTGCTGTCCTTCCTTCCTTCCTTTTTTAACTGTTGCATCCCTTTTCAATCTTTCTTTTTTTCATTCTGTCAGTCAGTTCTTCGTCTTTTCTTCAGGTGCTCCAAATTTCTTAATAAATCAACCACCCCTCAAATCTAGTTCCTTGATCACGTTAGGGTGCGGCCACACTGGCTTGAAATATGTGATCGACGAGAAGAAACGAGGCACCGGGTTGGAGCTCTGTCGTACTCGAGTCTGAATGTTGGATGGACCCCTGAGTCTCGTTTCCTCGTGGCGATCACATATTTGCGGGCGCCTGGCCTTTGGTTCCTTCTTCCTTGCATTAAAAAAAAAAACATTATGTGGTGGTGGAGGGGGACGCCTTCACGTGGTGGCACTGATATAGCCAGGCGGATCCACTGCTAGGTAATACACACGTCCCTCAACTCCCTCCCTAGCCCCCGAAAGGACGATGGTGGACTGCAGGGAGGGAGGGGGGGGGTAACTTCAGCCTGCAGTCCACTGGGTTCATGTTCTGATGAATCTCTGGCCACAAGAACATCTATTTTTTTTTTTTTGTTCATATTTTTGCTTCTCAAGGTGATTTTTCTCAAGTTTTTATATATTTTTTTGATGGCGTTTTGAAATTTTCCCCATCAATTTATGTTCCTTGATGTTTTTTTTTTTTTGGGGGGGGTTCATTTCTACCATCAGACTTTTTTTTATTAACTAGAAGAGGCTTCGTAGTGAAAGGGTTAAGTATATTCACCTTTCTTACCCCTTGTCTTAGTGTTGCTTTTCCTTTTGTCTTTCCTGTGTTTGGAATCTGGAAAGCCCCATGTTTCAGGTGTGTGTGTGTGTGTGTGTGTGTGTGTGTGTGTGTGTGTGTGAGAGAGAGAGAGAGAGAGAGAGAGAGAGAGAGAGAGAGAGAGAGAGAGAGAGTGATTAAAACAGAAATCAATACAAACAATAAAGATCCCATAAAATAAAAATAATGAAAGCCTGAGAGAGAGAGAGAGAGAGAGAGAATCAGTCAGTCCTAAAATCAGAAGTCACTAAAAAAGTAGTTAAAAGATGGCCCTCCAAAAATAAAAAATAAAAAATTCGACTCATCTTCTCCATTAAAAACCTAAACAGAAGCCTAATGAATCCACTCCCTGTATGGTGTGGGATCGTGAAGGGCGTGACCATCCCGACGAAGGGAGGGAAAGGCATCATCATCATCATCATCATCATCATCATCGTCTTCGTCATCATCATCTCTGCTACATCCTCTTACTGGGGAAGTCCATGGGCCCACTTAGGAGTGTTTGTGTGTGTGTGTGTGTGTGTGTGTGTGTTTCCTTTTGACGCCCCTGGATTTCGACGTGGCATACATCAAAAGACGCGGAACAACGAGCCGACAATGATTGCGTGCAGTCAGTTCTGCGCGCGAGTCACGAACACTCTTGTCCCTGATTTTTTGCCAGATGTTAGGAACCCTTTACAGGTCATACCGCTGGGTGGAATGAGCTGAAATTTGGCATGGGCATGAACGGTATGTCAGAGCAGGTGCATGTCAAGTTTGGTGTCTGTGCGTGTGTCGGGGGCCGCGTGGCAGAGAGAATTGTTTATCTCATTTTTAAAGTTAGCCTTCCAGCACGCCATGCATGCTCGTATCCGGCCAAGGGGATGCATCTGGTATTTCCCTTTGTTTATATTACGTCAGGGGTTAAGATGGATTTCCCCACGAGGTATGACAACTCAGGCAGGGCGGAGTGTGTGTGAAATTCGTCGCTTATTTGCCTAATTAATCGTTGTTGATGCTGAAAAAAACCACACGGCATGACTCTCCTCCTCACCCCACCCCATGGAAAACCCCAGCACCGGGAACCCAACAGCAGAGGGGTAATTGGGGACGAAATAGGCCTCATGAACTAGGAGATTAAGGGTCAATATTGTTTGCTAAATGTGTTGTTGTTGGGATTTTTTTTTTTCTGATAATTTTTTCTTCTTACCTGCGACGTCCAAGGTAGAGAGTGATGCTTTTGTCTGTGTGTGTCAGTGGGGATGTTTCCACTGACGAAAATATCTATACATCTGTCTGTTACCAGCTTTTGTTTTCCATTCATCTGTCAGTCAATGTGTTTGTATTCCATCCATCCATTCATCTATCCGTCCTTTTTTTCCTTTCTTCCTTCCCTCCTTCCATCCATCAGTCCTTCCTTCCTTCCTTCCATCATCATATCTTGTTTTCCGTCCATCCATCCGCCCTTCATCAAACATTTTATTTCATTCAGCCTTCATCAACTAATTCATTCCATCAAACCCTCTATCAAGTGTCAAATCATGTATTCCATCCATCCATTCATCCACCTACCAACCCACCCACCCACCCTTCCTTCCTTCCTTCCTTCCTTCCTTCCTTCCATCCATCCATCCATCCATCCATCCATCCATCCTTCCTTCCTTCCTTCCATCCATCCATCCATCCCTTACTCAATTACAATTACATAACCCCGTCCCTGCAAACACAAAAATAAAATGATATACTACGGATCAAAGTAGGACATAAAGTTTAGATTTCTCTCTCATACACATGCTTCCTTGATTTTCTATACTTGTCTTTCCACCTGTCTCTCCGCCTAATTATAGTGTGTTTACCTGAGAAAATCCGTAACCTTTCTCTTCCCAGTTGATGGTCAGGTGTAGGATGGGAGGGTTGATTTGGCTAGTAACCAAGGAGACTCATTCTTCCCTCATAAATAAGGGTTCTAATTTCATGCAGTTACAACTTGGTCTCTCTCTCTCTCTCTCTCTCTCTCTCTCTCTCCTCGTTTTCCTATATTTCCACACACCCCCACCTTCCCTCCTCCCCTCCCATCCCCTCTTCCGTATCACCCTTCTCTTCCTCCCCTCCTGTCTCTGTCCCTCTTTCTTCCTCATTCCCTCTTTGCTCCCTTCCATCCCTCTCTCCTCCCTCCTTTTCCCTCTCCCTCCCCCTCTTCACTCTCTTGCTTTCTCCCCCTCCTACCCCTCTTCATCCATTACTCCATCATTTCCACTCCTTCCCACCTCCCCACTATCCTTGCTCCTACCTTTCCCCAATCCTCTCTCTCTCTCTCTCTCTCTCTCTCTCTCTCTCTCTCTCTCTCTCTCTCTTTTAACATTTATTCATCTCTACCTTTATCTTTCCCCGTCCCTCCCCCTCTCTCTTTTTCCCCTCCTCCTTTCTCTTCTCCCCTCCCCTTCTCTCTCTCTTCTCCCCTCCTCTCTCTCTTCTCCCCTCCTCTCTCTCCTCCCCTCCCCCTCTGTCCACCTTTTCCTTCTTTCCTCCCTCTCCTCTCCCTTCTCATTTCCCCCTCCCTCCCTCCTCTCACACCTACACTCCCACCACCTCCCACCCTCTCCTTCGCACTGCCCCCTCTTCCTTCTTCCTTCTGTCCCCCTCTCACCCCTCCTCCTCTGCCTTCCCTCCCTCCTCTTCTTCCTCACTTTTCACTTCCCCTCTCACCCCTCTTCCACCACCTTCCTTCCCTCCTCTTCTTCCCCCTTCACTTCCCCTCTTTTTTTTTTTTTTTCCTCCGCCCTCCCCTACACTCCTCCCTCCATTTCTCTTCCCCATTTCACTCCTCTCCCCTCCACTTCTCCCCTTCCCCCTCCATTCCTCACCTCCCCCCTCCATTCCTCCCCTCCCCTCCCCTCCCCTCCCCTCCCCACCTGGGCCACGGTGTTGGTATGCATACAATTAAAGGTTTCTCAGCTGGTGGGTGGGCCCCCTACCCCCCCGCCCAGGAGGTGGGCGTCAGATGGTGCCCCCTTCCCCTTCCCCCTTACCTCCCCCCTTCTCCCTTTTCTCTTACCTCCCCCCTTCCTGTTCCCTCTTAACTCCCCCCTTCCCCTGTCCCCTTACCTCTTCCCTTCTCCCTTTCCTCTATCGCTTTACTTCCCCTCCCTCCTTTCTCCCTACTCCCTTCTCCTCCCACCCTTCCTTCCTCCGTTGTCCCTCCTCCTCCTTCCTCCATCCTTCCTTCTCCCCCTGTCTCCATTCTCCCTTCTCCCCGTCCCTCCTTTTCCCCAGCTTTCTCCCCTAACTCCCACTTCCTTCTTCCGCCTTTCTCCCCATCCTTCCTTTCCCCCAATTCTTTCCTCCCAGTCACTCCTTACTCCTTAATCTCCCTCCCTTCTTTCTTCCTACTCCCCCTCCCTTCTTCCCCCCTCCCTTCCTCCCCCCTCCCTTCCTTCTGCCTTCCTTCACGTTACTCCCCCTAATTCTTTTCTCCCTACTTCCCCTCCCTTCTTCCCACCACTCTTCCTTCTCTCCCCATATACATTCTGCTATCTCCCCAATTCTATTTTTTTTTTTTTACTTCTCCCCCTTCCTTTCATTTCCACCCCAGGCTTCCTCTTCCCCATTTTTCCTCTTCCTCTTCCCCATTTTTCCTCTTCCCCTTCCCCATTTTCCTCTTCCTCTTCCCCATTTTTCACTTTCATCTTCTTCATTTTTCCTCTTCTTCCCCATTTTTCCTCTTCCTCATCCCCATTTTCCTTTTCCCCTTCCCCATTTTTCCTCTTCCTCTTCCCCATTTTCCTCTTCATCTTCCCCATTTTTCCTCTTATGCCCCATTTTTCCTCTTCCTCTTCCCCATTTCTCATCTTCCTCATCCCCATTTTTCCCCTTCCTCTTCCCATCTACTTTTCTACTTTCCTTTCTCCCCTACCCTTCCATTCCCTCTCTTCCCCTTCTCTTCCCATTCCTTTTCTACCCATTTTCTACTTCCTACCCTACCTTTCCTCTCCTCACCCCTCCCCATCGCTCTTCCTCCCCTCCCCCTCCCCCTACAACTCCCCTTCCCCCTCTTCCCGCTCCTTTCCCCCCTCCCTCTTTCCCTTCCTAATCATTCCCTCTCCTCCCCTCCCCCTTCCCCTCCCTCATTTCCCCTTCCCCTCTCCTCCCCCTCCCCTCCCCCTCCCCTCCCCCTCCCCTCCCCTCACCTCCCATTCCAACTCCCCTTCTCCCTCTTCCCACTCCTTTCCCCTCCCTCTTCCCCTTCATGCTCATTCCTTTCCTCATCCCCTCCTCTCCCCTCCCCTCCCCTCCCCTCTAATCCCTAATCCCTCGCCCCCCATGGAGCTCTTGAAGTGACCATTACCATCATGTTACCATAATTAGTCTTGGTGTGTGTGTGTGTGTGTGTGTGTGTGTGTGTGTGTGTGTGTGTGTGTGTGTGTGTGTGTGTGTGTGTGTGTGTGTGTGAGAGAGAGAGAATTAGTCTTTGTGTATTTGTTTTCGTCTGGTTTTGAGAGAGTGTATGTGTGTGTGTGTGTGTGTGTGTGTGTGTGTGTGTGTGTGTGCGTTCGCCTGACTGTGTGTGGGCGGGAATTAGTGTGTTTGTACTTTTGTTTTCGTTTGGATATGTGAGAGAGAGAGAGAGAGAGAGAGAGAGAGAGAGAGAGCCTTTGTCGGGTATTGTGTGTTGTTTCTACCCTTATTCACTATGTTTGCCCGGAGATGAATTTTGTGTTTTACGAGTGTGTGTGTGTGTGTGTGTGTGTGCGTGCGTGTGTGTGTGTGTGTGTGTGTGTGTGTGTGTGTGTGTGTGTGTGTGTGTGTGTGTGTGTGTGTGTGTGTTTCATCTGGCTATGTGTGTGGGGGATTAGTGTGTTTACATTTGTGTATGTGTGTAGAGGATTATTGTGTGTGTGTGTGTGTGTGTGTGTGTGTGTGTGTGTGTGTGTGCACTTTGTTCCCTGATGTACTCAGTATCAAAGTAATAATATTTCTTAGACAATGAACAATTCCAACCACAATAAGTTTATTTTCAGTACTACGCTATCACGATCAAAAGCTCGCCGACAAGGGTAGTACGCCGACACTTCGCTGCCGAATCTGGCGATGTAAGAGTTCTGTGAAAACACTGTATATGAGAGAGATAGCAGTATGAAGAGCAGAGAAGTATGAGCAGGAAGGATGCAGTATGAGACAGGAGTGGATATAAAGGGTGAAAGAGGATTATTTGGATCGATTATATTAAATGGATCAAGGCAGCGTAAAACTGTATATGAGATAGAGAGCAGTATGAAGAGCAGAGAAGTATGAGCAGGAAGGATGCATATAAATAACAAGATAAAATATAACATATAAATAACAGCATAATTTAGTAAATAATGATCGTCTAGTATTATAATTAGGTTTGTTATTTCTCACGTTTCATTGATTTTTCTTTCTGTCCTTCCTATAAAATTTCCTAGTATAGCAAGTAAAAATAGCCAGCTAGTATTAATCAGCACTTGGTAATAGTCACGAAGAAGTGCTATAAAAGAGAAGTAGAGCCATAGTATTCTTTAATTCTTCCGCTGAGCTACGGAAAACAGGTTGCAAGAGGGTGAAAATTCTCCGCCAACTTAAAATGAATGAACTGTAGGCTGTGGTTGTGTGAAATTTGCTGATCTCCTTGGTTACTAGTCAAATCAAGCTATTGGTGGGACAGTAAGGTCTGGATGGTCTGGGTATCTATGTAACTCTGTTCACCCATCCTTACCTCCCTCCATTACCCCTTCCCTCTGTCTGTTCCTATTTCCTTCTATTTATTTCTCTCTCCCTCCACCTGTCTTTTTCTCCCTCCAACTATCCCTCTCTCCCTCCACCAAGTCCTCTCTCCCTCCACCTATCCTCCTCTCCCTCCACCAACCCCTCTCTCCCTCCACCAACCCCTCTCTCCCTCCCTTACTCTCTCCCTCCCCCTATCCCTCTCTCCCTTAATCTCCCTTTTCTCCCCAGCCTCCTCTCCATCCCTCTCTCTCCCTGCAGTCGTTTCTCCCTCCTCCTCTCCTCTCACCCTCCCTTACCCACCTTTTCTCCCTCCACCCAACCATCCTTCCCTCCCTCACCTGGTCTTCTCTCCACCCATTTTCTCTCCCTCCACCCATCTCTCTCTCTCCGTCCACCCATCTCTTCCTCGTCACCTACCATTCTCCTCCTCTTCATCCCATCTCTCCTCCTCCTTTCACCCTTCCTTCCCTCTTTTTCCGTCCTTCTTTCCCTCCATGCGCATCTCTCTCTCTCTCTCTCTCTCTCTCTCTCTCAATATATCCCTTCCTTATCCTTCCCTCTCTTCTTTTCTTCCCTCTCCCCCTCTCCCCTTCTCTTCCTCTCTCAATCTTCCTCTCTCTCCCTCTCAATTTATCCCTCCCTCACCCGCCCCTCTCCTCTTTCCTCCCTCCACCCTTTCCTCTCTTCTTTCCTCCCTCCACCCTCTTCCCCCCCCCCTGCACCAAGCTGAGGTCAGAGTTGAGGGGAGGTGCCGTGTTGACCCCTTGACCCCTCGGTGACCTCCAGGTGCCACACTTCATACTTAAAAACTTTCTTGGACTTAAGTTGGTCTCCTAAGATTACTTGTTCATGCTTCACACTTACATACTTTTTTTGTAGTGAAGTTGAAGATAATATTACCTGATCCTACTTTTATCATACATCATACTTAACATACTTTTTTGTAATGATATTGTACTAAGATAACTTGTTCATATTGTTTTCATACTTCATGCATACTTGTTTTTACTGAAGTTGAGTTTAAGATTACTTTTTCATACTTTTCCCAGGCCTCATACTTAGATATTTCTGTACCGACTATAATATTGTTCATAATATATTGTACTGAAATTGTACTTAAATTACTTTTCATACTTTCCTCAGGCTTCATACTTACATACTTTTTCTGCCTGAAGTTGAACATGCGATACTTCTCATACGTCTCCCAGGCATCATACTAACATACTTTTTAAAACCTGAAGTTGAACATAAGATTACTTTTCATACTTTTCTCATACTTAGATTTTTTTGTACTGAAGTTGAAGATAATATAACCTGTTCATACTTCTGTCATGCTGCATACATACATACTTCTTCTACCTGAAGTTAAACACATATTACTTATCATACTTTTGCCAGGCTTCATACGTACATACTTGTTAACTTAAATTTAACATCATGCTTTATCGTCATACTTTTTTCATACTCTTTCGATTTTTATCATTTCACAGGCGAGAGTTAGTGTGTGAAATTAGTATGACTCGTAAATCAAGGGTAACTAAATTAACAGCAGCCTCTTCATCCCGATTACCTGTTTTATATTATCCCTAACGCCTTTTCCTAAGCGATTTATTTTGCTGATTTACACCTCTCCCCTCCACCACCTCCTATCTCTCTCTCTCTCTCTCTCTCTCTCTCTCTCTCTCTCACACACACACACACACACACACACACACACACACACACACACACACACACAAAATTCTCTCTCTCTCTCTCTCTCTCTCTCTCTCACACACACACACACACACACACACACACACACACACACACACACACACACACACACACACACACACACACACACACACACACACACACACACACACACACACACACACACACACACACACAATTCTCTCTCTCTCTCTCTCTCTCACACACACACACACACACTCACACACACACACACACACACACACACACACACACACACACACACACACACACACACACACACACACACACACAAAATTCTCTCTCTCTCTCTCTCTCTCTCCATATGAGGTCAGTCGGGAACCCACGTCTCAACAACACCGCCTACCTCTTTTTTTTTTTCTTCTTCCTTTTTTTATTTACTTGTTGTTTTTCGAGGAAGGTGTTTGGGATTTCTGTGATTCAGGGTTTGTGTGTGTGTGTGTGTGTGTGTGTGTGTGTGTGTGTGTGTGTGTGTGTGTGTGTGTGTGAGAGGGGATTAATGTGATTGTATTTTTTTTATTTTTCATTTGTGTGTGTTTTTTTTTTTGGTGCTTTTGTACTTCTTGCATGATAACATTTTTGGTGCGCGAATTTTGTCAAAACTTGGGATTTGGATGGTGATGATAGCGTTAATAATAATAATAATAATAATAATAATAATAATAATAAAACAATTCATATTAATTCGTAATCTTATAATCCACACCCATAAAATATCAGTTACGGAGAGGCGACCCTTTTAGAATAAGACAAGGATAGCAGATTATCAAGCACTTTCATGTTCTTCTTGTACGACTTAGCGATATCGTATGTCAGTCTCGTAAATCGCAAGAAAATAGGTGCGTGCATGAGAGTAAGACAAGGATAGGCAGAGAATAAGGAGGTCAGGTGATGATTTACCTTCGTGGTGTCTCAGGTCAT
>NC_137068.1:2237500-2247500 GCF_032717465.1 Coenobita brevimanus | reverse complement strand
TTCCCCTCCTTCCCTCCATCCACCCTCCTTCCTTTCCTTTCCTCCACCATTCTTTCCTTCTTTTCTCTCCTCCTATCCACCCTCCTTCCTCTCTTTCCTTTTATCTTTCGTTCTTCTTCTTCCTTCCATCCATCCTTCTTCCTCTCCTACACCCCTTCCTTCCTTCCTACACCCCTTCCTTCCTTCCTACACCCCTTCCTTCCTTCCTACACCCCTTCCTTCCTTCCTACACCCCTTCCTTCCTTCCTACACCCCTTCCTTCCTTCCTACACCCCTTCCTTCCTTCCTACACCCCTTCCTTCCTACACTTCTTCCTTCCTTCCTACACTTCTTCCTTCCTTCACTCCTTCTTTCCTTCCTACACCCCTTCCTTCCTTCCTACACTCCTTCCTTCCTTCTTACACTCCTTCCATCCTTCCTTCACTCCTTCTTTCCTTCCTACACCTTCCTTCCTTCCTACACTCCTTCCTTCTCTCCTACACTCCTTCCTTCCTACACCCCTTCCTTCCTTCCTACACCCCTTCCTTCCTTCCTACGCTCCTTCCTTCCTTCCTACACTCCTTCCTTCCTTCCTACACTCCTTCCTTCCTTCCTACACTCCTTCCTTACTTCCTACACTCCTTCCTTCCTTCCTACACTCCTTCCTTCCTTCCTACACTCCTTCCTTCCTTCCTACACTCCTTCCTTCTCTCCTACACTCCTTTCTTCTCTCCTACACTCCTTCTATCTCTCCTCCTCATCCTCAAATCTTTTTCCTCTCGCCATCCTCCGTCTTTTCCCGCCTATATTTTTCCCAATCCCTCTCCCCCTCCCCCTTCTCCTCTTCCCCTCCCCCTTCTCCTCTTCCCCTCCCCCTCCCCCTCTCCCTCCTCCCCGCCCCTCCTCCTCCCACCTACAACCTCTCATCCCGTTTTATCTTGAAGTGTTCGGTGTCGGTGCATCCAGGTTACGTTGCGGCGGTGGAGGTGATAATGTCGGGTTGTGTTGCGGGGTCGTGCTGAGGCGTCTGGGGTTAAATGGGGGTTGTGATGTGGAGATGGGGAGGAAATGGGGTGTTGGTGGACCATATGGCGTCCTGGGTGATGGGTGGAGTGTGGGTGGAGTGGGGAGGGGAGGGGGAGGGGAAAGGAGGGGAGGGGGAGTGGGAGTGGGAGGGGATGGGAGGAGAGGAGGGGAGGGGAGGGGAGAAGAGAGAGAGAGAGAGAGAGAGAGAGAGAGAGAGAGAGAGAGAGAGAGAGAGAGAGTTGGGGCAGGAGGAGGGAGGAAGAGAGGAACAGAAAGAGGGAGGATAGGAGGAGAAAGAGAGAAAATGAAGGACGAAGGTGAAGGGAGAAAGAAAAGAGGGAGAAAAAAGAATGGAGAGGGAGGAGGCGAAGGGGAAGGGAGAAATGGGAGGATGATGAAGGGAAAAGGAGAGAAAAAAAGGAAGAAAGTAGATGAAGGGAGAAGATGAAAGGGAAGGGAGAAGACGAAGAGGGAGGGAGGAAGAGAAGGAAGGGATGAAGAAGGAAGGAAAGGGAGAAAATAAGGATGAAAGGAGAAAGGGAGAAGATGAAGGAGAAGGGAGGAGCGTGGGTGGAAAGTGGGGGAGGGTGTGGGGGGGGGTTGTTGTGAGTGGGCGTGGGCGTGGGTGGGGGAGGGGGTGGGTGGGTCTGGGATAACAGGGAGGTGGGTTGTTTTGAAAAGCTTTGGGAGGAGTGGGTGGAGGGATAGGTCTGAATAGGACGGGGTGGAGTGATGATGATGTTGAGGGGATGCAATGTAAGGATAGAAGAAGAATATAACACAAAATAAAATATGATAAGAAAAGGATAAATGCAGTCAGTATCCATCCTTTTTCCCTCACTATAGCTTTCCTTCTTCCTGTCCTTCTATCCATCCATTCATTTTCACCCATAAAATCTTCCCTTCTTCATCTCCTTCCATCCATCCATCCTTTTTCCCTCTCCTTCCCTCTGTCCTTCATTCTTCCTCTCCTTCCCTCCATCCTTCATTCTTCCTCTCCATCCCTCTATCCTTCATTCTCCCTCTCCCTCCCTCTGTTCTTCATTCTTCCTCTCCCTTCCTCAACCCTTCATTCCTCCTCTCCCTCCCTTCATCCACCCTTTTTCCTCTCCTCCACTCCATCTTTCCTTCCCATTGAACAGGTAACTTCCTAAAATCTATTGAACAGGTAACCAGAAAATCTCTTGCCCAGGTAACTTGAAAAATCTATTGCCCAGGTAATTGAAAAACCAAATGATCAGGTAACTTTAAAAAAATCTGTTTAACACATAACTTTGAACAGACAACTTAGAAAAACCAGTTGAACAGAAAAATTAGTTGAACAAGTAACCAGAATCCATTGAACAGGTAACTTAGGGAAATCAGTTGAACAGGTAAAGGGGTGGGGAGTCTCCTAGGGCCACGAGACCAGGGCCCCTCCCATCTCCTCTTTCCTACTTGTCTTTACCTGGCCTTATTTTACCTGTGGTGTCTCCCTCCTCCTTGACCCCCTCGCTTCTGTTACTGCCTCCGTGTTGTGTGTTCTCTCCCTGGTGTGTATTTGCTTCTCCTCTCTCTCTCTCTCTCTCTCTCTCTCTCTCTCTCTCTCTCTCTCTCCTTGATGTGTGTTTGCCCCCTGCCCTTTCTGGTGTCTATCTTCACTCCTCTCTCTCTCTCTCTCTCTCTCTCTCTCTCTCTTTCTCTCTCTCACACACACACACACACACACACACACACACACACACACACACACACACACACACACACACACACACCATATTAAGATTTCGACCTCTGTTCTCTTCAGTTTTCTTAAGTTCATCTCAGGTCAGTCTTAGTATTTTAGAACTCTGAAGGCCAAACTAAAGATCACTTGTAATAATGATAGTAATGATAATAGTAATAATAATAATAATAATAATAATAATAATAATAATAACAATAACAGTAGTAGTAGTAATAATCATAATAATAATAATAATAATAATAACTAATAATAATCATAATAATAATAATAATAATAATAATAGTTGTAGCAGTGGTATCGGAAAGTGGATTTTTTGGGTTTTATTTTTCGTTTTTTAGTTTTATTTACTCGTATATTTTTCTCTCGACCTACCTGTCTATTTGTCTCTGTATCTATTTGTCTTATCTATCTATCTGTCTGTCTGTCTGTCTGTCTGTATGTCTATCTGCTTGTCTGTATGTCTGTATCTTCTGTCTATGTCTGTCTGTGTCTGTCTGCCTGTCCTTCTATCTCTTTTCTTTCTCTCTTTTTCTTTCAGTCATTCTTTGTCTTCTTTCTTTTTCTTGATTTTGTCTTTCTTTCTTCCCGCCTTTCGTCCTTCCTTCCTTCATTCATTCTTCCTTCCTTCCTTCATTCATTCATTCTTCCTTCCTTACAATATCTCTCTCTCTCTCTCTCTCTCTCTCTCTCTCTCTCTCTCTCTCTCTTTCTCTTTCTCTCAATGGTGGGATGGGAAGGGCAGGATAGCTTGTTGTGCTGGTGGTTGGTTAAGAATAAAGTTAGAGAGAGAGAGAGAGAGAGAGAGAGATCGTCCACACTAACTTTTATTTTACGTATGTCACTGCCAGAAGCCAATATAAAAGCTCTGCAGCCTTTCCATAGCACTTCATCGTGACTAGAGAGAGAGAGAGGAGAGAGAGAGGAGAGGAGAGGAGAGAGGAGAGGAGAGGAGAGAGTTAACCAGCTCTAAATCAGCATTGAAGATGGATAGATGGCAATTTCATCCCATAGTAAAATCGATAGAGTCATTTATGGACGCTACCCAAAGCAAGGTCCGGACTCGAAGCATTACTGGACTGTTTGTAGACGAGGAGGAGTCCCTGGAGAGTGCGACTGTAACCTAATCCTCGACATACAAGTCCCACTCCAGTCCCTCCCCAGTCCGACACCCACGAGCAGTTACTTGGAAATGGACTGGGAAAAAGTGGGAAAAATGTGAGGTATACTAGGAAAGGGTGTGGCTGAGAGAGAGAGAGAGAGAGAGAGAGAGAGAGAGAGAGAGAGACGAATACCGATAAGAGGAAAGTCTTTATGTTAATTAGCAAAGGATCGTCAGCCAACACATCACTGATTTACCAAGAAATGGGGACAGAAAAACAGGAAAAAATAATGGGTTCTACTAGGAAATGGGTGTGGTTGATGGACATGGGTAGGTGGTGAGTAGGTGAGGTTGAGGAAGCTCCCTAACACCTCTTTCTTAGCGATTTATTCTTGGATGTGGCTGGTTAATATCTTTTTGCATGTAGGAAATGGGTGTGGTTGATGGAAATGGGTGTGGTTGATGGACATGGGTAGGTGGTGAGCAGGTGAGGTTAAGGAAGCTCCCTAACACCTCTTTCTTAGCGATTTATTCTTGGATGTGGCTGGTTAATATCTTTTTGCATGTAGGAAATGGGTGTGGTTGATGGAAATGGATGTGGTTGGTGGACATGGGTAGGTGGTGAGAGGGTGAGACTGAGGAAGCTCCCTAACACCTCTTCCTTAGCGATTTATTCTTGGATATGGCTGGTTAATATTTTGCACGTTAACTATGCCCAATATGGCGATATTAAAATGATCTCTGCGACGCGGGGATGGACAGTAAGGTGTAATAAGCAAATTGAATCGCTTAGGAAAAGGTGTTAGGGACCAAGGAGATCAGGAGTCGGTGGGATGTATATGTATTGATGAAGGGAATGATATGCATAATTTCTGAGGAATGTATAATGAAAGGGAAGGAAAAACTGAGACAGGAAAAAAATATATTGTATAGAAGTGCTTATGTTAATAAAAGAGAAGGTAGATTTTTATTTTGGAAAGAGAGAGAGAGAGAGAGAGAGAGAGAGAGAGAGAGAGAGAGAGAGAGAGAGAGAGAGAGTTTAAAAAGGTTTGATTGAGGTGGTAAGCATTTAGTTTGGCCTATTTCACTGACTTGTATGCTCTCTGTCTGTCTGTCTGTCTGTCTGTCTGTCTGTCTGTCTCTGTCTCTGTCTCTCTCTCTCTCTCTCTCACAAATTGTTACTCCTTGCACACTCTCTCAAGCACATCTCACTGCCTCTTACAAACACTTGGTATTTTCTTAACCTAGACGCCCTAATAGTCTCCAAGATTCTCCTCTCGCTCATCTCCTCTTCTCTGTCTCTCCAAGATTCTCCTCTCGCCCTTCTCCTCTCACCCTTCTCCTCTTACCCTTCTCCTCTCACCCTTCTCCTCTTACCCTTCTCCTCTCGCCCTTCTTCTCCTCCTCTCTCTCTCTTTCTCCCTATGATTCTCCTTTCACTCTTCTCCTCCTCCTCTCTGTCTCTCTGAGATTCTCCTCTCACCCTTCTCTCTCTCTCTCTCTCTCTCTCTATGATTCTCCTTTCACTCTTCTCCTCCTCTTCTCTTTCTCTCAAGATTCTCCTCTCGCTCTCCTCCTCTTCTCTGTCTCCAAGATTCTCCTCTCACCCTTCTCTTCCTCTTCTCCGTTTTCCTTAGTTTCTTGAAGACTGTCTAGCTATCTATTGCCAGACGCCTTAATCCCATATGGGGTGGCCACAAACAAATCGCCTCCATGTCGCCCTGTCTCCCGCCATTTCATTGCCTTGCTCCCAGCTCACACCCCCCTCTCTCATATACCTCTCCACTCCATCCCTTCATCTCATCCTTGGCCTCCCCCACCCTCTCTCTCTCCCCCTCTCCTCCTCACTCACATACACTCTCCTCGTCAGTCTCTCACTCTCCATCCTCTCCACATGGTTTCTTGAGACGCTGGCCTTAAAGGAACACGGCATCCTTACCTTTCCTTAGCCTTTTTCTTTTGTTGCTTGGGGAAGTTTTGGAGATTGCTGTTGCTCGTCGAGAGAGAGAGAGAGAGAGAGACTGGAAAGGGATAGAAAGACAAAAAGACAGAAGAAAGTATGGAAAAACAGAGAGAGAGAGAGAGAGAGAGAGAGAGAGAGAGAGAGAGACTGGAAAGGGATAGACAGACAAAAAGACAGAAGAAAGTATGGAAAAACAGAGAGAGAGAGAGAGAGAGAGAGAGAGAGAGGTCCATGTTCGTGTCTACCTCAAGCCTAGATAACTCATAACTAGGGTGTGTGTGTAGGGCAAGGCAGGGCGGGGTGTGTGTAGGAATGAAAGATAGGTAGGGTAGGAAAGGCTAAGGCAGAGAGAGAGAGAGGGAGAGAGAGAATGGAAGAATGAAAAGAGGAAGCGCAGATTAGGGTGAAAGGTAGATAGGGTAGGATTGGGTAAGGCAGAGAGAGAGAGAGAGAGAGAGAGAGAGAGAGAGAGAGAGAAAGAGAGAGAGGAAGGGGAGATATGAAGAGATAGAGAGAGAAGGAAGGGACGTTTTTGTGTAAAGGATGGAGGATAGGAATGGAGAGAGAATATGAGAGGAGAGAAGAGGGAGGGAAGGGAGAGAAGAATGGGGAGAGGAGAGAAGAGGGAGGGAAGGGAGAGAAGAATAGGGAGAGGATAAGGAAGGGAGGGGTGTATGTATGGGATGAAGGATAGGGGTGGAGGGATGTTTGGGGATAGTGTATGAGGGGATTGGAGAGGAGGAGTAGGGAAGGGATGGGAGGGCAGGATGGGAAAGGTTGGGAAGGAAAGGATAGAGAGAGGTGAAGGGGATTAGAGAGAGAGAGAGAGAGAGAGAGAGAGAGAGAGAGAGAGAGAGAGAGAGAGGAGAGAGAAAGGGATTGATGGGATGAGACAGAAGAGGGATAAAGGGAGGAAATTATTTATGTATATTTCTTCCCACACCTGCAACGATACATCTCTTACGCATTTATATAACAACGATATTATAACGCATAGGACGATACTTAAGGAACAAACCACTTAATGACAGACGTTAAGGAGCTCTGATATAACCCCACAGGACACGAATCTCACGGTAAACAGAGGATCCAAGAAGGGCTAAAATTGTTCTAACTTTAAACTCACGTATTTGTATATAACGCCTCTTCAGAATTAACGCATCAGTCTGTCTATAATTCTCTAAAACGACAACGGTATGGTAAATGGTGAAATGATAGATGAAAGCGTAGCCGTTGATAGATTATACCACAATGCATGGTTTTGTGTGTGTATGTGTGCGTGTGTGTGTGTGTGTGTGAGAGAGAAAGGCCTTCACGTGGTGGCACTGATATAGCTGAGAGGTGGAGCTGCCTTTACTGTACAGACACCCCTCATCTCTCTCCCTATCCCTCATCTCCCCAGCCCTCTTCTCTCTCTCTCTCACACACACACACACACACACACACACACACACACACACACACACACACACACACACACACACACACACACACACACACACACACACACACACACACACACACACACACACACACACACACACACACACACACACACACACCAAAACAGTAAAACAATGCAATAAAGTCCTGAATATAACCGTGAGAGTAATAAATATAACTAATATAATAATTCAAAATATAACACGTATAATAGTGAAATATAAGCAAGTAGTATAATAAATAATAATTGATAAAGATAAAGGGTAAATTATACGGGGAAGAAGTGTAATTATAGACCTTTTTATCAGTGTATTTCTATAACTTCCTCAGCACGACGGCGATAATGATAAATGATAAGAATGAGACAGGTAAATATAAATGCTAATTGGATGCAGGTAACAGGTATGATTGATCCCTGAATTCGGTAGAGAGAGAGAGAGAGAGATGGAGAGAAATTACATCCTATTTAAAGTAATTTTTTTTCCCACCGATAGTCAAAAATATTTACATAATAATATATATTTTTTTTAATTTCCCAGCACCACAGGACCAAATATGCCAGTCGCCTTTATTATTATTATTATTATTATTTTTTACTACTACTACTACTACTACTACTGCTGCTGCTGGTGCTACTACTACTACTATCACCATCACCACCATCACCACCACCACTACTATCATTACTACTACTGCTGGTACTACTACTACTACTACTACTATTATTAATATTATTACCATTAGTACTACTACTCTTTCTACTACCACCACCACCACCACTACCATTACTACTGCTGCTACTACTACCACTACTACTATCCACAAGCCCTCAGAAGCGACAAAAAAAAAAAACAGCCCAGTGCAAGGATAAGGGGCTAAGTATCAGGTGTCAAGTACACGCGCTCCCTACCCACAAAAACCACACCCCTGCCCCCTCTCACATACACCATCGCCCGCCCCTCTCTCTGTCCCCGGGTGCGTCCGGGTAGAGTGTCACCTGTCCGGAAAGGGTACGGTGGCGGCGGGTCTGTAATTCACTGCACATCATCATCATCATCATCATCATCATCATCATCATCATCATCATCATCTTTTACTTCCACTTCTACTACTACTACTACTACTGCTGCTACTATTACTACTACTACTACTACTACTACTACTACTACTACTACTATACTACTACTACTACTACTACTACACATAATAATAATAATAATAATAATAACAATAATAAAATCAATACACTACAAGGACTCAACCCGTCTCCATTGCAACATCATACTTTCTTTTCTTGCAAAACATGTGTCCAAAGATGATGGGATTATTGCAGAGGCGGTGTCCAGTGTCGCAAAGGGCATGGGGTATGATAGGAGTCGATATTTTTCCTTGGTGTGCCCTCTCGTGTGTGTGTGTGTGTGTGTGTGTGTGTGTGTGTGTGTGTGTGTGTGTGTGTGTGTGTGTGTGTGTGTGTGTGTGTGTACCCCGTCTTACATTTTCTGCTTTAGTTTACCATTCTTCACGTTTTCTTTCCCTGTTCTCTGCCATTCTCTCTTTCCTTCACTTCTGTGTCTTGCCCGCCATTCATTTTCTTCTCTCCCTTCTTTCCCATTTTCCTCCTGTCTCCCTATCTCTTCTTCTTTTTTTCCTCCCCTTTCCGTCTTCTTCCCCTCGCCCTTCCTTCTTCCTGTCTTCCTTCCTTTCCCCTTATTCTTCCTCTCACCCTCCCTCCCCTTTCTTCCTGTCTCTTCCTTCCCTTTTCTTCCTTTCCCTTCCTCCCTTCCCTTTCCTTCCTCTCTCCCTCCCTTTTCCTTTCACTCTCCCTACCCTTTCCTTCCTCTCTCCCTTCCCTTTCCTTCCTTTCTTTCTGTCTCTTCCTTCCTTTCCTTTCACTCTCCCTCACCTTTTCTTCCTCTTCCTTCCTTCCCCTTTCTTCTTCTTCCTCTTCCTTCCTTCCCCTTTCTTCTTCTTCCTCTTCCTTCCTTCCCCTTTCTTCTTCTTCCTCTTCCTTCCTTCCCCTTTCTTCTTCTTCCCCTCCCCTTCCCCTTCTTCTTTCCCTCCCCTTCCCCTTCTTCATTCTTTTTCTTTCTGTCTCCCTCCCTCTCCTCCTCATCCCTCCATCCCTTTCTCTTCCCTCTCTCCGACCCCTCCTCTTCCCTTTCCCCCCTCCTCTCCTCTTCCCTCCATCCCTCCCCTCCTCTTCCCTCCCTCCCCTCCCTCCATCAATCCTTCACCTTAATTCTTCCTCTCCTTCACCTTTCATGTCACGTTTCATTCTTCCTCACCCTAGCCGGACCCCCCCCCTCCTCTCGCTCCCTTTCCCCCCCGCTCCAAGCAGACCCCTCCTAACCCCCTCCCTCTGAATTCCCTTCCCCTCTTCCTCACACCCCTTCCCTTCTCCACTCCCCTTCACCGTCCCTCCCTCTAAACCCCCCTTCCCACCTCCCCCCACATACTCCTTTCTCCACTCCCTCCCCCTCCCCTCTCCCTCAACTCCCTTTCCTCTCTTCCTCAGCTTCCATCCCTCACTCCCCCAACTCCCTTCCCCATCTCCTACAGCTCCCTTCCCCCTCTCTCTCATCTCCCCTCTCCCATTCAGTCTCCCTCCCCTTCTCTTCCCCCACATACTCTCTCCCCTCCCCATCCCTTCCCTTCCCGTCCCTTCCCTTCCCTTCCCTTCCCGTCCCTTGCCTTGCCTTCCCTTTCCCTCCCTTCCCCTTTTCTCTTCCCTTCCTCCTCACAGCCGATTCCCTTTCAGCTCCCC
>NC_137068.1:2215000-2235000 GCF_032717465.1 Coenobita brevimanus | reverse complement strand
TTCCATCTAATTCCCTTACCCCCACCCCCGTCACCTAGCTGCCTTACTCCCTCCCTGCCTTACCTCCTAGCTGCCAAACCATCGTCCCTGCCTTACCTCTTAGCTGCCTATCCTCTTGCCTGCCTATTCCTACTTCTACCTAAACTCTCTTCCTGCGTCATTACCTTTACCTGCCTGCCTCTCCGTTCCATTTAGCTGCCTTACCCCCTCCCTGCCTTACCCTCTGCCTGCCTATTCATCCCCCCTGCTTACCCCCTAGCTGCCTAAATCTTTGAGAGGCTCTGCTTACTGTTACTACTTTCTTGCCTAAATGTGCATCTGTTGCCTGCCTTCTCTGTTATCCTATGTCCTACCTTGCCTATGCTTCATTCTGCCTACCTTCCTACCCTCCTCCCTGCCTTACCTAACTACCTACCTCTCTCCTGCCTTACCTACCTACTTACCTCTCACCTGCTGTACCTGCCTACCTACTTCTCACCTGCCTTACCTACCAACCTAACTCTTTACTGTCTTACCTACCTACCTCTCACATGCTTTACCTACCTACCTACCTCTCACCTGCCTTACCTACCTACCTACCTCTCACCTGCCGTACCAGCCTACCTACCTCTCACCTGCCTTACCTACCTACCTACCTCTCACCTGCGTTACCTACCTACCTACCTCTCACCTCCCATACCTACCTACGTACCTCACCTGCCTCACCTACCTACCTACCTACCTACCTCATTCCTACTTTACCCTCGAACTGCTAAAATGACCTCCTAACTTGTCTATCTATTCTCTGTTCACTTTAGCTGTCTCTTTTTATTATGTATATTGCTTTTCCTTCTAAGTTCTATATTGCCTACTCTCTCTCTCTCTCTCTCTCTCTCTCTCTCTCTCAAGTGACAAGCAGGTAAATATAAGCACAAAGGCAACTCCACTTAACAAACAAGAGTGAATGGATGGGTGAAAGTGAGCGAGGGCGGGTTAGATAGTAGTTGTAGTAATAGTAGTAGTACTAGTGGTGTTGGTGGTGGTGGTGGCGGAGGTATAGTAGTAGTAGAGATGGAGAGGAAAGGACGGGGAAGGAAGGGAGAAAAGGAGGGAAGTTTGGAGTGAACAGGGAGGAGGGGGGTGAAAGAAGGAAGGTCCTAGAGTAAGAGTTCATATTTCTTACAAGGAAAAAATGAAGGGAAGGAGGGAGATGAAGAACGGTAAGAGAATAACGACAGGAAGGAGGGAAGGAAGGAAGGAAGGAGGGAAGGAAGGAAGGAAGGAAGGGAGGGCAGGAAGGAAGAGCAGTGAAAGATGAAATAGGCTAAACAAGAAAGGAGGCAAGAGACAATATAAGGTACATGAAGAAGGAAGAATAGGATGTAGGAATAGAAAGGAAGGAAGCTAGGTAGGCAGATGGAGAGGGAGGGAGGGAAGGAAGGAGGGGGAGAATCTTGAAAAGGCAGGGAGACAAGGAGGGAGAGAGAGGGAGAGGAGGGAGGGAGAGAGAGAGAGGAGGCTCCTAAAGTGTACAAATGCTCCCTAAATGGAAAAAGTGTTTAGAGTGAGGGCGTGAGTCGGCGAAAGATAGAAACGCTACGAGGCACACACCAGCATTTGTGTGTGTGTGTGTGTGTGTGTGTGTGTGTGTGTGTGTGTGTGTTTGACTGTGAGTTGTGTTGTATGTGTTTTGTAATGTGGCCTGTTGAGGGGGGTGGGTTGTGTGTGTGTGTGTGTGTGTGTGTGTGTGTGTGTGTGTGTGTGTGTCTTTTTGGGGGATAGGTTTGTGTTGTGTGTGCGGTATCTATTTCCCTGTCTATCTATCTATCAGTCAGTCTGTCTGTCTGTCTGTCTATCTATCTATCTATCTATGTCTCGCGATCTAGCAGTTAGTTCACACCTCTATTTGTTGTATCACAGTTGTATCTTCCCCCCCCCCTCTCTCTCTCTCTCTCTCTCTCTCTCTCTCTTACCATCCATCATCCCATCCCATCCCCATCGCAGGTAAAATTCACGAGAAACACCTGCGCTGCGCCGACCCCTGACTGACTCTTGACGTCTGTTCATGCGCTATTTAATTACACCTGCCCGATAAATTAAAAAACCTTGCCCGGAACAGGTAAATTGAAACGACTAGCACGGAACACGGAAGAGAGAGAGAGAGAGAGAGAGAGAGATGCTTTGATTATTATATTATTATTTACTTATTTATTCATTAATACGTAGGCTTAGTTTATCATAATTATGGGATGGGATAGGCCTGACATGGGATGGGATGGGATGGGATGGGGTGGTGTGGGGTGGGGTAGGATGGGATGAGATGGGATGGGGTGGGATGGGATGGGGTGGGATGGAAATGGTTGAGATGGGATGGGATGGGATAGGATGGGATGGGATGGGATAGTGGATTGGCGATTGTGGTGGATTGAGGTAGGTTGGAGGATGGATGGATAGGGAGAGGGCTGATATTAGCCTTATTTCTTCCGTATTTAATAATTTATAGACTTATTTCATCTTTAAAGGGCTGGGATGGATTGGGGATGATAGTATTACACAGAGGATATAGGAGTGAGATAGTAGATTTCTCTCTCTCTCTCTCTCTCACACACACACACACACACACACACACCATTCTTAAACAGACTCGTGTTATCATTAAGACCTAAATGTATGAGGCGCCGATGAAAGTTAATAAGAAGGCACTAAAGGAGTTTTATTTAACAGCTGCGTTGTGTGTGTGTGTGTGTGTGTGTGTGTGTGTGTGTGAGATCCCAGTGTGCTTGTGAGGGTTAAGTTTGGCTCTTTACTAGTATTTTTATTTATTTTTATTACCTTCTTTATCACAGCCAAAAATAACCATTAAAAAGAGAAACTTAAAAAATATTACTTAGTGACCTTGAAATTTCTTGTGCAAAACCCGTAGACTTTCTTGTGCCCTTCGCT
The DNA here is from genome assembly GCF_032717465.1 of Coenobita brevimanus. Taxonomy (NCBI): domain Eukaryota; kingdom Metazoa; phylum Arthropoda; class Malacostraca; order Decapoda; family Coenobitidae; genus Coenobita; species Coenobita brevimanus. The sequence continues at coordinate 2,232,078 of NC_137068.1, read as the reverse complement.
TGTTGGGTTGATGTCGATGGAGATTACGATAGGGAGAGCATGCGTGTTGATGATGATGATAGTGGCGTTGGTGGTGGTGTGATGATGCGGTGGTGATGATGGGCTGCTGGTGCTGGAGTGTTGATGGTGGGGTGTGATGGTGGTGGAGACGAGTGTGGTGACGGGTTTAGTGGTGGTGGTGATGGTGGTGGTGATGATAGGGTTTGTTGTTGGTAGTGTTAATGTAGATGTGTTGATAACGATGGTGGTGGTGGAAAGATTACACACACACACACACACACACACTCCCCCCTACATTCCCCCACCTCCCACACATACATCTCCCTATCACACACACACACACACACACACACACACCTCACCCCCCCCGACACACACACCTCACCCCCCCACACACACCTCACCCCCCACACACACCTCCCCCCCACACACACCTCCCCCCACACACACACCTCCCCACACCCCCACCCCAACCTCCCCACACCCCCACCCCAACCTCCCCACACCCCACCTTCCCTCACCCCTCACCCCCACACACCTGCCCATCTCCCCACCACTCTATCTCACCCTCCACACCACCTCACACTACCAATATGCAAACTGCCTTGTGGAATATGCTTTTTTGATTACAGTGTTACAAGCTGTTTTTTTTTATTATTTTTTTTTATTTTTGCATACCTCGAGGCCGGAATGTATTGAATTTGATAGCTCGTGGGGGGGAGGGGGTGGTGGTGGTGAGGGGAGATGATGATGTTGATGATACGCAACTCATTCAATCTGCAACACTAGGGAACGTAATCTTGTGCAACATTTTAGGGAGCTTGCCGTGTTTAGGGAGTTTGCAGAGTGGTGGGTGAGAGGGTGGTGTTGAGGGGAGATGGTGGTGATGAGGATGGTGGTGGTGGTGGTGGTGATGGTGGTGATGGTGGTGGTGGTTGTGGTGGTGGTAATGATGGTGGTGGTGGTGGTGGTGGTGATGATAATGATGGTGGTGGTGGTGGTGGTGGTGATGATGGTGATGATGATGATGATGATATACAACATTTAGGGGGCTTGTAACATTGTGAGTATTGGTGTGTGAGGTGAAAAATTGAAAATCCCCTCTTTCTTTCTCTCTCTCTCTCTCTCTCTCTCTCTCTCTCTCCCTCTCTCTCTCTCTCTCTCTCTCTCTCTCTCTCTCTCTCTCTCTCTCTCTCTCTCTCTCAGATGATTATATTAAACTTCAGGAGAAACTCGACAATTTCTTGGGGAACGCTGAGAGAGAGAGAGAGAGAGAGAGAGAGAGAGAGAGAGAGAGAGACTGATGACTCCTATTTATTCCTTTAAAAGCCAGTGATTTTCTTTTTTTTCTTTTTTCTTTCTCTCTCTCTCTTTTTTTTTTTTTTTTTTTTTTTGTCTATGAGGGAGCAGAAGTCAGTAGCAACAGATTACATATAATTTATTTTGGCGTGGAAGGCGCGTGGGAGGACCCGGTGCTGACGGGAGGAGGAGGAGGAGAGGAGAGGAGAGGAAAGAGGAGGAGGAGGAGGAAGAAAAAGAACAGAGGAGGAGGAGAGGAAAGAAGAGTGGAGGGAAGGGAAGAGGAGAGGATAGTAGTAGTAATAACAGTAGTAGTAGTATGAAGAGGAGGAGGAGGAGGAAGAGGAGGAGGAGGAGGAGGAGGAGGAGGAGGAGGGGAGCATTTGATATTGCTGATACATATAGTTCTTTCACCTTTATTTGGCTCAGATTTTCGTCTTTTTGCAGCTTATTTCACGTAGCTCAATGGCAGAAATAATCAGTGCCGATGCTGAACAACCTCTCCATTGCACTTCTTCGTGACTAGCATCATATTCTAGTGATAAGTCTATTGTATATTGTAGGTGTCCTCAGTTTCTCTCTCTCTCTCTCTCTCTCTCTCTCATCTCCCCAAATTTCTCTCTCTTTTCACCCCCTCCCAGCTCCACCCCCCTCCCAGTCTCCCCTTCCTTTCAATTCACCCCTTCTTCCACTCACTCACCCAACCCCCCTCCCACCTACCCCACCCTTTCACTTCCCCCACACCATCACTCCAACTCCTCAACCACCCCCTTCAATTTCGCCCTCCTCTCCACTTCATTTTCCCCCTTCCCCTCCACTTCAGTTTCCTTCTTCCCCTCCACTTCAATTTCCCTCTTCCCCTCCACTTCAGTTTCCTTCTTCCCCTCCACTTCAGTTTCCCTCTTCCCCTCCACTTCAATTTCCCTCTTCCCCTCCACTTCAGTTTCCCTCTTCCCCTCCACTTCAGTTTTCCCTCCCCCTCCACTTCAGTCTCTCTCTTCCCCTCCACTTCCATTCCTCTACTCCCTCCTCCTTCCTTACCCTTTTAAAATTTTCTTTAATTTCTCAAAGGCACGCCCTCTTTCTTAGTCCCTATTTGGCCAGAACGTACTTCATTCACCCCCTCCCCCTTAAGCTCCCCTCTCCCCTTCCCTTCACCTCCCCACCCCTCACTCTCCACCTTTCCTCCCCTCCCCCTTCACCTCCTCTTCCCTTTCTCTTCACCTCCCCTCCCCTCACTCTCCACCTCCCCTCCCCTCTCTCTCCCCCTCCCCCTCTCTCTCCACCTCCCCTCCCTCTCTCTCTCAACCTCCCCCTGCCCCCTCCAACCCTCCCCTTCCCCTGCCCCCCTTCAATACCGCCTCAGTCTTTAATTACTGAAGTCCACGCCCTCAACTTCCATCCCAATAAGGACACCAATCCTTTTATACACCCCACCCCCTACAACTCACCCCTCCCTTTAACTCCCCTTCCCCCTTCAACTCCCCTTCCCCCTTCAACTCCCCTTCCCCCTCTCAACGCTCCCTCCTCTTTTAACTCCCTCACCCTTTTTAACTCCTCCTCCCCCTCTCAACTCCCCCTCCCCCTCTCAACTCCCCTTCCTCTTTCACCTCCCCTCTCCCCCTCCAACCCCCCTCCCCCTTCAGATCCACCTTCCCTCATCATTTCCCCCCTCCCTCTTCTTTCCCCCTCTCCCTCTTCTTCCCTGTCATAACCTTGTCTCTGCTCCCTTTCATTTTCCTTTGCTCTCCTCTCTATATTTCTTACTTCCACATGCCTTCCCCTCCTCATTTCCCCCTCCCCTCCTCATCTCCCCCCCTCCATACAGCCACACTCTTTCATTACCAGAGGCCACGCCCTTTGCATCCCCCCATAAAGGGCAACTAAACCCTTATATAGAGGCTCACTCACACGGTTACAGAGTATTCCCTTGCTACGATCTTCATAATTAGGACTCAGGTGACGATTAGACCCGCAGGTAATTAGAGGATATATTATGCTGATGGCCAGGTGTAAGTACGGGGGAGGTAGAGAGAGAGAGAGGGGGGGGCGCAGGGGGGCAGAAGGGGCAGAAGGAGGGGGGCAAAGTGGGAATTTAGGCAGGGAGGGGAGGGGAGGGGAAAGAAAGGGAAGGGGAAGGGGGAAGGGGAAGGGAGGGGAACAGGGGGGGTAGGGTGAAGGCAGGGGAGCAGAGGGAGGGAAGTGGAAGGGAAAGAAAGGGAAGGGAAGGGAGCAGGGGAGGGAAAGGGGAAGGGGAGGGGAGCTGGGGAAGGCATGGGGAAAGGGAGGGAAGGGGAAGGGAAAGAAAGGGAAGGGGAGGGGAGCAGGGGGAGGGAAGGGGAAAGAGAGAAGCGGGTACAAGAGGGGATAGTGATTGCTTTCATCACTCTAACTGCTTTTGGAAATATGAAAGTTTTTGAGTTTTTTGTTAATAATAACAAATACTTTTAACTTATTAACCATCTTCCTCTTTAACCATCTTCCTCTTTAACCATCTTACTCTTTAACCATCTGACTCTTTAACCATCTGACTCTTTAACCATCTTACTCTTTAACCATCTTACTCTTTAACCATCTTACTCTTTAACCATCTTCCTCTTTAACCATCTTCCTCTTTAACCATCTCTTTAACCATCTTCCTTTTAACCATCTTTTTAGTTGCCATTACAGCTGGTTACATGGCAATTCATTCCCACTACAATCAGTTGCCTTTGCAGTCCCTTCTCATTGCAGTTAATTATAAATCCACCTTATTGCAACACAGGTAAATCCCATTGCATCAATTACCACACAAATTAGACAGTTTTAATTAATTACATTTGCAGTTAATTGGCGCTCGATTTAATTGCCCCCTAAATTAGTCTGTCTATTGTCAGACGCCTTAATCCCGTAAGGGGTGGGCACAAACAAATCGCCTTCATGTCCCCCTGTCCACCGCCATTTCATTGCCCCGCTCCCAGCTCACCCCCCCTCCCCGTCTCTCATACACCTCTCCACTCCATCCCTACATCTCATCCTTGGCCTCCCCCTTCCTCTCCCCCACTCCACCTCACTCACATACGCTCTCCTTGTCAGTCTCTCACTCGATTTAATTGCCTCCTTAATTAGTGTTAGGATTTTTATCTCTATAATTATCTGTTTGTTTATTCAGTTTATATATCGAAAGTTGTTTACAATGTCTTTATGTTTTGTTTATGTGTTTGCGAAGTTTGTCTGTATGTAAGGTTTGTAGACTCTCTCTCTCTCTCTCTCTCTCTCTCTCTCTCAAGCAATTTTTTATTCCACTATTGCCCAGGTGTATAATTAGAGAAGGGCGGAGGTGGTGTAGGTGGGTGTAGGTGGCTAGGAGGGTAGGTAGGTAGGTAGGTAGGTAGGTAGGTAGGTAGATAGGTAGGTAGGTACATAGGCTGGTGGGTAGGTAGGTTGAGAGGTTGGTAGGTGGATGGAGAGGTAGGTAGATAGGTTGGTAGGTAAGTGAGTAGGTAGGTAGGTAAGTAGGTGGGTAGGTAAGTAGGTAGGTTGGTAGGTAAGATGTTGGTATTAATATCGCATTATAGTTGATGATGATGATGATGATGATTGTGGAAATAAGGTAGGAATTGTGGAGAGAGAGAGAGAGAGAGAGAGAGAGAGAGAGAGAGAGAGAGAGAGAGAGAGAGAGAGAGAGAGGTAATTGAATTGTGGTTGGTGATCGTGGTTGGCTAAGTGAGAGAGAGAGAGAGAGAGAGAGAGAGAGAGAGAGAGATTGTGGTGGTAATTGTGGTAGGTGATTGTGGTAGTTGTGGTTGGGAGTGACTGGATTGGTTGAGTAATTGCGGTTCTTTTTTGCTTTTTTTTCTTCGACTGTCATTTGATGCATTAATAGAGGCAGTGTGTGGATGTTGATCATATTACTCTCTCTCTCTCTCTCTCTCTCTCTCTCTCTCTCTCTCGCATTTCTTTCTCCCCCTCACTGTCTCCCTCTGTCTTTTTCCGATCCTTTCTCTCTTTCTTCCTCTTCCCTCCCCTCCCCTCCCCTTGCTCGCTCTCTCTCTCTCTCTCTCTCTCTCTCTCTCTCTCTCTCTCTCTCTCTCTCTCTCTATCTCCTCTCCTCTCCTCTCCTTTCCTTTCCCCTCCCCTCTCCTTTCCCCTCCCCTCCCCTCCCGTCTCCCTCTCTTTCCCTCTTCCATCACCCTTTCTCTCTCCCCTCTCACCTTCTCTTCTCCTCTCCCCTCCCGTCCTCAGCCCCTCTCCTTTGTCTCCCCCTCCCCTCCCACTGTCTCCCCTCTCCCCACACTAGTTAGCAGTAAAACCAGTCACTAATAACGATTGTGCAGAGTCGCGTGTACTCAGCTGTTCGGGGCTCGATCAGGTGGCCCAGTGAACAGCGGCCACCTGTACTCTGCTGTTGCCTAGGTGACACTGGGAGAGAGAGAGAGAGAGAGAGAGAGAGAGAGAGAGAGAGAGAGAGAGGAGGGGAGATTTGTGTGAATGTAGTTTGTATGTGTAATATTTGGAGAGAGAGAGAGAGAGAGAGAGAGAGAGAGAGAGAGAGAGAGTGGGGGGATTGTGTGTGTGTGTGTGTGTGTGTGTGTGTGTGTGTGTGTAAAATTGTCTGGCAATAGCAAAAATAAAATAATAATAATAGTAAAGGAAATGAAATAATGGATCAAAAATAAATAGGTAAAGAATAGCTAGAGAGAAAAGGATAGTAGTAGTAGTAGTAGTAGTAGTAGTAATAATAATAATAATAGTAATAATAATAATAATAATAATAATAATAATAATAATAATAATGATAATAATAAAGTAAAAATAAGTAAAATAGGTAAATCCGTCATTGGACTGAAGGGATTGTTTTCTTACGCAAATAAGTAGAAAATAAGGGAACAGGTGGCCCTTGAGACCTGTCCTGACATACGGTCTAGGGAGGAAGAGTTGGAGTGGGACTTGAAGGGGGAGGGTGGAGTGTTTGTGTGGCCGTCACCTGGTGGAGAGAGAGAGAGAGAGAGAGAGAGAGAGAGAGAGAGAGAGAGAGAGAGAGAGAGAATTAAATCTACATCCCTGTTTCCCATCCAATAAAGATAATAACAGAGACATCAGCATAAACACTAGCAAGACAGTTCATACGTACAAACATTCTTAAATACACCCACGTATATCTTTTATAATTACTAACACACCTATGACAATTCCTACATATATACACTTTTATAAATACCGCTAAATTGCATAATAATATACCTCTAAATTCCCAGGTAAATATACACTCAATTACCAACTAACGTAAATAAGTTCCTACATAGTCATTAGGACCCAGGTAGTTAGGCTAATTAAGAGAACAGGTGAGGCTAATAAACCATCACACTAATCACACACACCTGTTGCCCTCGTTCCCTCATGACAAGTAATTAGTAAGACTGGCTTACCTGAGCCTACCTGAGTTTACCTGGTGTCGTTGCATTTACCTTGATTGAATTTTTCTGTAACTTAAATAGGGTGTATTGTTAATTTTTTTTCCTCCATCCCTTCATTTTCTCTTCATCTCATTTTTCTTTCCTTCACTCCTTATTCTTCTTTCTTCCACATCATTCTTCTTTCCTCAACTTCTTCCCTTCACTTCATTATTCCTTCCTCCACTTAATTCTTCTTTTCTCCACTTCATTCTTCGTTCATCCAATTCACTTTTCTTTCCTCCACTTAATTCTTCTTTTCTCCTCTTCATTCTTCTTTCCTTCACTCCTTTTTCCATCTGTTCCATCATTCCTTCTCTCCCAAGTGTCATCATCGCCTTTCTCCCTTCCCTTCTCTTCCTTTCCATTTTCATTTCCCTTCCTCATTACTCCATTCATCAGCCACTTTCCCATTCCTCATTTCTTCCCGACTTACAATCATATGATCACTTCTTTCTGCTTCCCTCCCCCTCACCATTTTCCTCCTCTCATCCCTTCCCTTCCTTTTCCTTATCCTCCTTTTATTTGCACTGCCTGCCCTTCCCTTCCCTTCCCTCCCCTTCCCTCCTCAATCCTTCCCTTCCCTCCTCAATCCTTCCCTTCCCTCCCCTTCCCTTCCCTTCCCTTCCCTTCCCTCCCCTTCCCTTCCCTTCCCTCCCCTTCCCTTCCCTTCCCTCCCCTTCCCTTCCCTCCCCTTCCCTCCTCAATCCTTCCTTTCCCTCCCTAATCCTTCCCTTCCCTCCCCAATCCTTCCCTTCTTCCACATACCTTCCTTCCCCTTTCCTAATTCTTTCTTCATCACATCACTTGCCTTCACTCCCCTTCTGAGTCCACGCATCCATCCTATCCCCCCACCAACCGTCTCCCCCAACCTCCCCCAACCACCGCACTCCCAAATACCCTAACTTACCCCCAAAATATTATCCCCAACTGCTTAAATCCCTTAATTGCAACATTACCCCAGCATAGCAGATATTTATAACTAGACCTAATATTACACTCTGCATTCTTTACCTCTTATTTGCATCATATTATTTGTCATTTCCTTTTCCCTTTTTTTATCTCTTCTCCTTCCTTGATTTTCTTCCATCCTCATCCTCTCTTCTTCTTCTTTTCCCTCCTCTCGCTTTCTCTACTTTCTTACTTTTCCTTCTTTTTTCTCCTCTTTTCTTTCCTTCTCCTCTCTCCTTCATTTCCCTTACCTCCCCTTCTCTCTCTCTCTCTCTCTTCTTTTCCCCCCCCTCCCTTTCTCTACTTTCCCTTCTTTTATCTTCTCTTCTTTCCTTTCCTTTTCCTCTCTTCTTCATTTCCCTTACCTCCCCTTCTCTCTTTTCCCTTTTCTTCCTTCCCTTCTCTTCCCTTCTTTCCCATTCATTATTTTACTTTAGTTTCTTATTTCATCCTCTCTCTTCCCATCCCTTCTCAATCTAATCCTTCATTCCATTTAATTCATCTGATCATAACCTGTCCCTCCAGCATCCATTCCTCCCCCCATCCTCTCATCTACCTCCCTAACCACCATCCCAACTACCCTATCCCACCCCCAGAAAACATCATCCCTCACCAATTAGACCCTACAACTGCATCCCTACCCCAATATTCCATTTATTTACAACTAGACATCGGCCCCATTCATAAAACTTTAAAGGAGCCTAATGGTGGGTTGGAGTGAGTGAAAATTGTACACCTGTGAATGGAAAATACTACAGCACCACGTGATTCATGGAGACAGGTGTGTGTGTGTGTGTGTGTGTGTGTGTGTGTGTGTGTGTGTGTGAGAGAGAGAGAGAGAGAGAGAGAGTTATCGATTTAAAGTTAATGATTTTGTGTGTGTGTGTGTGTGTGTGTGTGTGTGTGTGTGAGAGAGAGAGAGAGAGAGAGAGAGAGAGAGAGAGAGAGAGAGAGTTATCAGTTTAAAGTTAATGATTTTGTGTGTGTGTGTGTGTGTGTGTGTGTGTGTGTGTGTGTGTGTGTGTGTGTGTGGATTTATATTAGCCCTTGAGTGTCAGTTTGTGAATTAAGGAAAATATCTCTTGAGTGCCCTTAAATTTAGGGATCGTGTGTAAAAAATAAATGCTTTCGAATAGTTTAAGGTTTTAATTGTAAGATTGTAGGGGTGGAGAGAGAGAGAGAGAGAGAGAGAGAGAGAGAGAGAGAGAGAGAGAGAGAGAGAGAAAGAGAGAGAGAGAGAGAGATTGGATGCAAATATTCAGAACGCGACACAAAATGACCAAACTCAGCGAACCCACAAGGGGATTACAAGTCGAGAGAGCAAGGGAGGAGGAAGGAAAAAGAGAGAATGATAATAAATTTGGCGCTAATAAGGCGGGGTGGAGAAAGCAAGCAAGAAAAGAAAACTGGAAGGTGTATGTGTGGGAGAGAGTGTGTGGGTGAGGGTGAAGGGTGACACATGTGAGGGTAAGGGTGAGGGGGGGAAGGTGACGGTGAGAGGTGAAAGGGAGATGAGGGTGAGGGAGGGAAGGTCAGGATGAGAGGTGAAAGGGGGATGAGCGTGAGGTTGAGGGGAAAGGATGAGGGAGGGAAGGTGAGGGTGAGAGGTGAAAGGGAGATGAGGGAGAGGGTGAGGTGAGGGGAAAGAATGAGGGAGGGAGGGAAGGTAAGGGTGAGGGAAGAAAAGGGAGATGAGGGAGAGGGTTGAGGGTTAGGGAGAGGATGAGTGAAAGGGGGTGAGGGGGAGGTAGAGAGAGAGAGGATGGTGGGGGAGGGGGTGTTCGTGTATAGGTGAGGGGAAGGGGATGGATAGGAGGGGGGATTGGATGGGGGGGGAGACGAGAGGGGAGGATGGGGTATAAAGGGAAGGAGTTTAGAGATATAGGTAAGGGGCAGGGAGAGGGAAAGCGAGAAAGAGACGAGGGAGAAAAAAGAGGAAGGGTTAGAGAGGAAAGAAAATGAGAGGGGAAGATGTGACAGAGGTAGGGGACGGAGAGAGAGAGAGAGAGAGAGAGAGAGAGAGAGAGAGAGAGAGAGAGAGAGAGAGAGAGACATAAATAAGGAAGATGATTTAATATGAGTTAGGAAGTGAAGGTTTGTGAGAGGAGAGGAGAGGAGGGCGTGAGTGTGTGTGGTTTGAAGGAGTGATGGATAGGGATGGGAAGAATTAAGAGTGTGGGGTGATGGGTGTGTCTTGGGCCTTAATACCTTTTCCTAAGCGACTTATTTTGCTTATTACACCTTACTGCGTCCCACCCTTACCCCCACTGCGTCCCACCCTTACCCCCACTGCACCCCACCATAACCCCACTGCACCCCACCTTGACCCCACAGCACCCCACCCAACCCCACCATAACCCCACTGCACCCCACCCAACCCCACCATTACCTCACTGCACCCCACCCAACCCCACCGCACCCAACCCAACCCCACCATTACCCCACCGCACCCCACCCAACCCCACCATTACCCCACCGCACCCCACCCAACCCCACCATTACCCCACTGCACCCCACCCAACCCCACCATTACCCCACCCAACCCCACCCAACCCCACCATTATCCCACCCAACCCCACCCTTACCCCACTGCACCACACCCAACCCCACCATTACCCCACCGCACCCCACCCAACCCCACCATTACCCCACTGCACCCCACCCAACCCCACCATTACCCCACTGCACCCCACCCAACCCCACCATTATCCCATCCAACCCCACCCTTACCCCACTGCACCACACCCAACCCCACCATTACCCCACTGCACCCTATCCAACCCCACAATAATAGTGTTTTAAGCATGTCATTGAACTGAAAGGGTTAAGGACACATAATACGTACATCTTACACACACACACACACACACACACACACACACACACACACACATGTAAGCAAACCGTAAGATTCGTCACGGCTGCCGTTGCCTTCTGCTCCGTAACGAATGGAAAGATGAAGAATTCGGAGGTGGAGCTGGATGGGTGAGAGAGAGAGAGAGAGAGAGAGAGAGAGAGAGAGAGAGAGAGAGAGAGAGAGAGAGAGAGAGAGAGGCGAATATCTGTTGTGTAAAGGAATGAGTTTGTTTTGGGATGGATTGGTATAGATAGATAGATAGATAGAGATAGAGATAGAGAGAGAGAGAGAGAGAGAGAGAGAGAGAGGCGAATATCTGTTGGGTAAAGGAATGAGTTTGTTTTGGGATGGGTTGGTATAGATAGATAGATATTTAGATAGATAGATAGAGAGAGAGAGAGAGAGAGAGAGAGAGAGAGAGAAAGAGAGAGAGAGAGACAGAGAGAGAGAGAAGGTAGGTGTTGGAAAATGGTGTCAGAGAAGAAGGTGATGTTGGCAGTAGAGTTGATTGCCTTAGATGGGAGTGAAGGAGGGGTAGAAATAGATGGGCGTTGTGGAGGGGATGTAGGGGTGGGGGAAGAGTGTGGAGGGGGGGATTGCAGTAGATGGTAGGGGGTAGGTTCTGGGAGGGGTGCAGTGGGTGGTAGGTAGGTCGAAGGGGTGGCTGATAGAGGAGGGGAAAGAGGTGAGAGAGGGGGGAGGAGGGGGGAGAGTTGAGAAGTATCTAGTGTTGGGGTGGGTAGTGGAGAGGGTGGATGTTGGGTAGGGGGGAAGGGGTATGTGATAGAAAGGAGGGTATTTGTATCTATCTATCTCTGTCGGTCTATCTGTCTGTCTATCTGTCTGTCTGTTTGTCCTATATAACACCCTACTTCACCAACCTGCCAACGTAACATCTTCTATCTTTATCTGTCTACCTGCCTACCTATCTATCTATCTATCTGTCTGTCTATCTGTTTATCCCTCTCTTTCTCTATCTATCTATCTATCTGCCTGTCTGTCTGTCTGTCCATGCATCTATCCACCACCCACCCTACCCATGTGATCAAAGCCACTGCAACAAATCATTTACCATCCTACCTACCTACCTGCCTATCTATCTATCTAATCTCTGTATCTGTCTCCATCTATCTGCCTAGCCATCCATCTATCCACCGCCCACCCTGCCTAAGCCATCAAAGCCAGCCAGCAAGCCATTTAAGCCATCACTACAGACACGAATAATTAGACATTCTTTCCCCACTTTAATACCCAACCTTCCTCACCCCGTCCACACCCCAGGCGGAATTGATGTATCTGAATGTACAAGTAGCACGTCTGGGTGTGTGGGGTGAGGGGAGGGGGGAGGGGAGAGGGGAGGGAGGGGAAAGGGATGTGAGAGAAAGATGGGAGGGGGAAACGTCTGTGTGTGTGGAGTGAAGGGAGAGGGGAGAGGGTGGGGGGAGGGGAAAGGGGTGGAAGAGGAAGATGGGAGTGGGAAGAGTAGGGGATGAGAGGGCGGGGGAGGGATGGGAAAGGAAGATGGGAGGAGAAAGGTAGTATGGGAGTGGGAAGAGTCGGGGATAAGAGGGAGAGGGGTGAGAGAGAGGGATGGTGGTGAGAGGGAGGGGAGAGTAGGGGGAGGAAGATTGGGATAGGGGATGGGAGAGGATGGGGTGATGAGGAAGGGAGGGGAAAGATGGCGTAGAGTGAGAAGGGTAGGGAATGAGAGGGAGAGGAGAGAGAGGGATTGCGGATGAGAGGGAGGGGGGTAGGAGTGGGGAATGAGAGGAGGAGGGGATGAAAGTAAGTTGCGAGATGAGAGAGAGAGAGAGAGAGAGAGAGAGAGAGAGAGAGAGAGAGAGAGAGATTCAGTTGCTCCATTTGCATATGTGTAGAAAATACTGTAGAGAATGGTCTTATGTTGAAAAGGTTAAGTTTATTTAGAAAGTGCAGGTGGAAGACTCCGGGATTTTCGTGTAAAATTAATTCTACCAACAGAGAGAGAGAGAGAGAGAGAGACATGGGAAGAAAGGTGAGAGGATAAAGTGTGTGTGTGTGTGTGTGTGTGTGTGTGTGTGTGTGTGTGTGTGTGTGTGTGTGTGTGCTTGTCATTTCCACATTAATTACAAACTCATTCACTTATCAATATTCCCAGAAAGTCACTTATATTGGGGTATCGAGAATTCCACTTACCACTTAAGAATCAAGGAAGCACCCTAGCACCTCCTCCCTAGCGATTTATTTTTGGAAATGGCTGGTTAATCCCCTTTTGCACGTTATTTATATAGAGTTTGGCATTATTGGAAGGATTTATATAACACAGAACAGGACAGTAAGGTGTAATAAACGGAATAAATCGCCTAGGAAAAAGTGTTTGGGAGCTTCCTCATACTTAAAAAAAAAATCCCCCTTGTACTAGGAAAAATCGTCTGTCAGCAGGATTTAAAGGAGTCTTAAAACTGAAGGGATTTTTAGGGATTTTTTAACCCTTTTCTTCTGTAACTTACCCTTAAAGCTTTTCAATATTACCTCATTTTTTGGATTTTTTTTTTTTCATGCGTATATATTGATGGAGTGACGATCTCTCTCTCTCTCTCTCTCTCCCTACGTCTTTGCCTCCGAGTATCTGTCTATCCCTCCATCTATCCGATCTTTTTATCTATTTCCATCTTAATATCTGCATATCCTTGTCTCTCTCTCCATATTAGTAAGTCTGTTTACAGCTTACCTATATATATATCTATCTATCCATTCATCTACTATCTATCTATCCGTCTATCTATCTATCCATCTACTATCTGTCTGTCTGTCTGTCTATCTATCTATCCATCTACCTTCTATCTGTCTATCTATCCGTCTATCTATCTATCCCATATATACTGATTCCCCATACCCCAATTATAAGAAAAGTTCAACGCAACCCTACCACCCATTAACACCCATTACATGTCCCCATCCATTTACTCGACACAAATAATGGGCACACACACACACACACACACACACACACACACACACACACACACACACACACACACACACACACACACACACACACCTTCGCGTGTCACCTGGCAATATCGCTTAGGATAATTTGCCACACTGTACTCCTGAACAAGGTGGAAATGAGAGTGGTAATGAGGCGCCTTCGGAAAATGACCCGCTACTCCCCCCGTGGGTCTCCGGTCGGGGGGTTTGTTGTGGTAATGTGTATGGGTAGGGTTTATGGGGGAAGTAGGCTTGGTCTGCCTCTCCCCCACTCCTTTCTCTCTCTGTCTCTCTCTCTCTCTCTCTCTCGTCCCCATCCCATCCCTCCATCCCATCCTGTCTCTTTCCCTTTCCCTCCTCTCCATCCTATCTTGTCTTTCTCCCTTCCCCTCCCCTCCATCCCATTCTCTCTCCCTTCTCCTCCTCCTCCCTCCCTTCCCCTCTTCCCAACCTCTCTCTCCCCCTTCCTTCCCCCTCTATCCCTTTCACATGCATACCATTTTATCTCTCTAAAGAAAATAAGTCGCTCGTGTGTCGGGGTTAAGAATAAAAGAGATAACAGTAGTAGATACTTAGGATATCAGTAGTTATTAGTTATGATAATGTTAATCTTTCTTTCTTTTCTTTCTTTATTCATTTATTTTTTTTGATAATTCATCCCAGCGACCTTCACCTCTTTCGCACAATATATATATATTTACATTTATTTATGACTGCCTTTTTTATTTTTATTTTTTTTCTCCTTTATTTCTGTTATCACCCGTTTTTTCTTCATTTATCTTTTTCGTTATGGTCAGTTATTTCTTTTTTTTTATTCTTTTCTTTGACTTTTTTATTCTTTAGCTATTTTTTGTCTTTTATTTTTCTTTAACTATTTTCTGTAACTATTTTCTTTAGCTATTTTTTGTCTTTTATTTTTCTTTAACTATTTTCTTTAACTATTTTCTTTAGCTATTTTTTGTCTTTTATTTTTCTTTAACTATTTTCTTTAGCTATTTTTTGTCTTTTATTTTTCTTTAACTATTTTCTTTAGCTATTTTTTGTCCTTTATTTTTCTTTAACTATTTTCTTTAGCTATTTTTTGTCTTTTATTTTTCTTTAACTATTTTCTTTAGCTATTTTTTGTCCTTTATTTTTCTTTAACTATTTTCTTTAACTATTTTCTTTAGCTATTTTTTGTCCTTTATTTTTCTTTAACTATTTTCTTTAGCTATTTTTTGTCCTTTATTTTTCTTTACTTTAACTATTTTCTTTAACTATTTTCTTTAGCTATTTTTTGTCCTTTATTTTTCTTTAACTATTTTCTTTAGCTATTTTTTGTCCTTTATTTTTCTTACTGCCATATTTTCTTTAGGTATTTTTTATCATTTATTTCTCTTATTGCCTGTTTTTTAGATATTTTTTTCTTTATTCCTCTTACTTCCTTTGTTTTTTCTTTAGTATCTATTTCTTTGCCTTTATTTCAGTTACTGCCAATTTTCTTTAGCTATTTTTTCTCTTTATTTCTCCTACTGTCTGCTTTTTCTTTATTTCTTATCCTTTATTTCTCTTATTGGATTCTTTTTTCTTTAGCTATTTTTTTTGCCTTTATTTCTCTTACTGCTTTATTTATTTATTTATTTTTTCTTTATTTTTCTTACTGCCATATTTTCTTTAGGTATTTTTTATCATTTATTTCTCTTACTGTCTGTTTTTTAGCATTTTTTTCTTTATTCCTCTTACTTCCTTTTTTTTTTTCTTTAGTATCTATTTCTTTGCCTTTATTTCAGTTACTGCCAATTTTCTTTACCTATTTTTTCTCTTTATTTCTCTTACTGCCTGTTTTTTCTTTATTTCTTATCTTTTATTTCTCATCCTTTATTTCTCTTACTGGATTTTTGTCTTTATTTTCTTTTTTCTTTAGCTATTTTTTTGCCTTTATTTCTCTTACTGCTTTATTTATTTATTTATTTTTTCTTTATTTCTCTTAGTGCTTGTTTTTTCTTTATTTCTTATCCTTTATTTCTCTTACTGGATTTTTTTCTTTATTTCCTTTTTTCTTTAGCTATTTTTTTGCCTTTATTTCTCTTACAGCTTTATTTATTTATTTATTTATTTTTTCCTTATTTCTCTTAGTGCTTGTTTTTTAATTCTTTTTTATCCTTTATTTCTCTTACTGGCTTTTTTTCTTTATTTTCTTTTTTCTTTAGCTATTTTTTTGCCTTTAATTCTTACTGCTTTATTTATTTATTTTTTCTTTATTTCTTATCCTTTATTTCTCTTATTGCCTTTTTTTTAGCTGTTTTTTTCTGTATTTCTCTTACTTCCTTTCTCGTCATTAGCTATTTCTTCTTTATTTCTCCTACTTCCTCTTTTTTCTTTATTTTCTATCCATTATTTCTCTTACTTACCTTTTTCTTCATCTATTTTCCTATCCTTTATTAATTTGAATAAGGGTTAGAAAAAGCCTTATTTAACCCCTTCAGTACGATGGGATCTTAATAAAGGAGAATTGCATACCGTTAGTGGAAATTAATTAAAAATAAATAATTAAATGTCACAGATCTCAGAGGGGGAAAATACTTGACATTATCTTCCCCCCCCCACCCACCCTCTCTCTCTCTCCTTTATCTCTGACGTTATTCCCCCCCCTCTTTCTCCCCCTCCTTCCCCCTCTCCCTCCTCTTGTCTATCTCTCCTCCCCACCTACACACACACTCCCACCACTTCCCTCCATCTCCTCCTACTTCCATCCTCTCTCCTTTTCCTCCCATCTCCTCCTCCTCCTCCCATCCTCTCTCCTCTTCCTCCCACCTCCTCCTCCCATCCTCTCTCCTCTTCCTCCCATCTCTTTCTCCTTCCCTCCTCTCCTCTTACTCACATCCTCTCTCCTCTTCCCATCCTCTCTCCTCTTCCTCCCATCCTCTCTCCTTTTCCTCCCATCCCTCTCCTCTTCTTTATCTCTCTTCCCCTCACACACACACTTCCACCACATCCTTCTATCTCTTCTTCCTCCCATCCTCTCTCCTCTTCCCCCCATCTCTTCCTCCTCTCATTTCCCTCATGCCCCTTCCCCTCCCCTCTCCCTCCCCTATCCCATCCCCCTTACCCTTCCCTATCCCTTCCCCCTTCCCCTCCCCTCCCCTTCCCTCCTCTCTCCTCCCCCTCCCTCCTCTCTCCTCCCCCTCCCCTTCCCTCCTCTCTCCTCCCCCTCCCTCCTCTCTCCTCCCCCTCCCCTTCCCTCCTCTCTCCTCCCCCTCCCTATCA
Source organism: Coenobita brevimanus (assembly GCF_032717465.1). Lineage (NCBI taxonomy): Eukaryota > Metazoa > Arthropoda > Malacostraca > Decapoda > Coenobitidae > Coenobita > Coenobita brevimanus. Next base: position 2,215,323 of record NC_137068.1, on the reverse strand, counting down.
CCTTATCGCCGGCCTTCCCTTCCTTGTAGACGTGAACTTTAAGATAACACCAATGACCTCGAGACCAAGGAGTTTTCAGCTATAATGAGTCTCTGTTTTTACCCTAGCACCTATTCCTTAGCGATTTATTTGGCTAATTACACCCTGCCAAATTCTGTTACTTAAATCATTCCACTATCGCCATACCCTGCATACATGACCTACAGAACGGTATTAGCCAGCCGTATCCAAAAGTAAATCGGTAAGGAAGAGGTGTTAGGGAACTTAAACGTTAAATGGAGATTGAAGGAATGATTTTGTGTTTACTTTGAGGTTTGATATGT
>NC_137068.1:2202500-2207500 GCF_032717465.1 Coenobita brevimanus | reverse complement strand
TATTTATTTTTATATATATGTGTGTATCTGGTTTTTTTTTTTATTCTTGATTTCTGGGTTTGGGCTTCTGTTTTTTGTCTTAATTGTTTTTGCTTTGTGTTTTATATATGTTCATGTGTATATTTTATTTTTATCTCGATTTCCATTGCTTTTATATATATATTTTTTATTTTTTTATTTTCACTTATTAATGTTTTATTGTTTTCCTTTTTACTTTATTTTGGTTTATTTTTGACTGAGTTTTTTGCTGTTATTTTAATCTTATTTTTTATTTACCTTTATTTTTGTCTATTTTTTACTTTGGCAACTTTTATGATTCTAATATTTTTGTTTTATTTTTGACTTTTGAGTTTTTTTGCATTTTTTTCTTTGATTTTCTGGGTTTTTTTTTTAGATCTGACAGATTTTATGCGTTATTTTATTTATTTTGTTTTATTTATTTAATAATTGTATTCATATATTTATTTTTGTTTATTCTTTAGCTGACAACCTTCTGGGGGAGATTTTTTCGAACTGAGGGGGGGGGTTATAAATAGCCTTCATTAACCCCTTAAGTTCCTAGAGTTCCCCCAATCATGAAAAACCCGTCTCCTTGTACCCTACGTAAAAATATATAAAAAAAAATCACGTCCTTGAGATGAAGAGGCTGAGAGAAATTTCCTGTCCTAGATTATGTAACATTTTATAGGCATGTGTTAAAGACGAGACGAACCTAATCCCTTTAAATCGTGGGAGCTTTAAATTCGAGACCTTTAAATCTGGGGACTCTTTTAATTTCAGGACCATTAAATTTGAGAGAGGGAGAGAGAGAGAGAGAGAGAGAGAGACACACACACACACACACACACACACACACACACACACACACACACACACACACACACACACACACACACACACACACACACACACACACACACACACACACACACACACACACACACACACACACACACACACACACACACACACACACACAGTACTACACCTGCCTGATCCTAACCCCTTCTCTAGCCCAGGTGAGAGCGCATTGAACAGGTGCTAACAAGATTTTGAACACCTGCCCCCGGCCTCAAAGATAATTGGCCTGCGAAGTTGATGACAGAGATGGTGGAGATTGTGGAGAGTTACTGTGCTGGCCTCCTGGGGTGTGGTGGTAGTGTGGTGGTGTGTGGTGTGGTGTGTGGTGATGAGAGATAGTGGAGAATGAGGAGAGTTACTGTGCTGGCCTCCTGGGGTGTGGTGGTGGTGGTGGTGGTGTGGTAGTGGTGGTGGTGTGGTGATGATAGAGAGGGTGAAGGCTGTGGAGAGCTACTGTGCTAAACTCCTGGGATGTGGTGGTGATGTGGTGGTGGTGGTGGTGGTGATAGTGACAGTGACGTGGTGTGGTGTGAACATAATTGCACTTTAATGACTCTGAAACTCACCTGTCCTCACCTGAACCAGCCTAAATGAATGTCTAATTGACGTAAATGAGGTGCCTTGAACTACCTTGAATTGATCTTACAACAATGGTGATCTTGATTTTTTTTATGCCTGTCCACGTATTCCCCTCATTCCTATCTTCTTTTTCCTGTCTTCCCATCATCTCTGTTCTCACCTCTTCTTTCCCTCCCCTTCCTTCCCTCCCCCTCCTTCTCTCCCCCATCTCTCTGCCTTCATCTCCCACCATCCCTCCTCCCTTTCTCATCTCCCATGCACCTTTCCTTCCTCATCCCCTCCCCAGCTCCCCCAGCTTCCATCATCCCTTTCTCTTCTCACTTCCTCGTCTTCCTCTTCCTCCCTGTCTTATATTCCTTCCTCCCTTCACTTTTCCTCCCTCATTCCGTCCCTTCCTCCAACCCCCTATTACCCTCCCCCCCTTCTCTCTCTCTCTCTCTCTCTCTCTCTCTCTCTCACACACACACACACACACACACACACACACACACACACACACACACACACACACACACACACACACACATCCCAGTCCCATCCCATTTCCTCCTAGTTTCCTATGCCACATTCACTTCCCAATCATCCCTCCTTCTTCTCACGCCTTCTCCTCCTCACACATCCCTCCCTCCAGTTCCCCCTCCCCATCTCTCCCTCCCACCCAATCCCTCCTCCCCTTCTCTCCCTCCCACCCAATCCCTCCTCCCCTTCTCTCCCTCCCACCCAATCCCTCCTCCCCTTCTCTCCTCCCTCCAGATCTCCCCATCTCCTTCTTCATCCCCTACCATCCCTCCTAGCTCTCTCACCTCCCTCTCCCATCCCTCCTACCTCCCTCCCACCTCCCTCTCCTACTTCACACCTCCCTCTGCCATCTCTCCCCCCTCCAATTCCCCCTTCCTTCCATCTCTCCCCCCTCCAATCCCCCCCCTCCTATCTCTCCCCCCTCCAGTTCACCCTCCCCTCCCTTCCTAACCCATCCGTCAGCGTTTAGATGGGCAAAAACTAGAGTAATTCCTGCAAGGGGGATTTACTGCTATTGACAGTCTGTGTAGTGAGGTCATAAATTGGGTGCCAGTCTAGAGCAGGTCAGCAGGGAGTGTGGATAGGAGACGATAGAGGAGGTGTGTGCGTGTGTGTGGCTAGGTGGGTAGGTGGGATTTAGAGAGGATTGAGGAGGTGTGCGTGTGTGTGGCTAGGTGGGATTTAAGGTGGTGGTGGTGGTGGTAATGATTGTGGTTAACATGGGTGAATTTGTTTGGTTGATGATGATGGTGATTGCTGTGGTTATGTTAGGTGAAGTTGTGGGATTGTTTTTGATAGTGGTGGTGGTGGTGGTGGTGGTGGTTGTGGTGGTGGTTGTGGTGGTGGTTGTGGTGGTGGTTGTGGTGGTGCTTGTGGTGGAGGTTGTGGTGGAGTGTCTTTGGATGATGATGATGACGATGGTATTAAATTTAGATTATATGATTTGGAATGGTATGATTGGGAATGTTTTTGTTAGCTTGATGTGGTCTGCGATAAACTGGACAAGACAGAAGTACCAGCGGGGAGGTGTGTGTGTGTGTGTGTGTGTGTGTGTGTGTGTGTGTGTGTGTGTGTGTGTGTGTGTGTGTGTGTGTGTGTGTGTGAGAGAGAGAGAGAGAGAGAGAATTGTATCTTAATGTTATATATCAACTCCCTTCGTTTTTACTTCCTCCTCCTCCTCCTCCTTCTCCTCCTCCTTCTCCTCCTCCTCGTCCTCCTCCTCCTCCTCCTCCTCCTCCTCCTCTTCCTCCTCCTCCTCCTCCTCCATTAAGATTAATTGAGGAAGATTTTTAAGTACTAAATGGAAAGAATTTTAAATTGAACGGTACAAAGAATCGTCTGTGTAGGCATAAAACACACACACACACACACACACACACACACACACACACACACACACACACACACACACACACACACACACACGAGATAAGCCATGATGAAAAATTCCAAACAAGATCATACATTTTGAGAGTTACTGAACGAGTTTTAAGCGTGTTTTTTTTTATCTTACCTTCTTATCGTGTGTGTGTGTGTGTGTGTGTGTGTGTGTGTGTGTGTGTGTGTGTGTGATCCTCTGTGTGCACGTTTGCTTAGCTTTATGTCTGAGGATAGTTTTGTGTGTGTGTGTGTGTGTGTGATCCTCTGTGTGCACGTTTGCTTAGGTTTATGTCTGAGGATAGTTGTGTGTGTGTGTGTGTGTGTGTGTGTGTGTGTGTGTGTGTGTGTGTGTGTGTGTGTGTGTGTGCGTGTGTGATCGTCTGTGTGCACGTTTGCTTAGCTTTATGTCTGAGGATAGTTTTGTGAGGGAAAGAGAGAGAGAGAGAGAGAGAGAGAGAGAGAGAGAGAGAGAGAGAGAGAGAGAGAGAGACTATGCCACGGCTCTGCATCCTCTTTTCAGCACTTCTTCGTGACTAGCGTTGTATTCTGGTGTTAGCTGCTTAAGGTGATTATTGACTGATTAGGTAATACTCTTTATAATGGTGTTAGCAGTTTGGTCTGAGGGAGTATAAGGCAGTATGAGGGAGTATGAGTGGGTATGAGGCAGTATGAGGGGGTGTAAGGTATTATGAGGGAGTATAAGGTAGTATGAGGGAGTATAAAGCAGTATGAGGGAGTATGAGTGGGTATAAGGCAGTATGAGGGGGTGTAAGGTATTATGAGGGAGTATAAGGCAGTATGAGGGAGTGTAAGGCAGTATGAGAGTATAGGACAATATGAGGGAGTATAAGGGAGTATAAGGCAGTAAGGGGAAGGATACAGTTAGGCAGTATGAGGTAGTATGAGGGTGTATAAGGCAGTATGAGGGTGTATAAGGCAGTATGAGGGGGTATAAGGGAGTATGAGGGGTATAAGGCGGTATGAGGGGGTATAAGGCAGTATGAGGGCCCTGGTAGTGTGGTTAACCAGGTAACTGCCACTCATAAGGAGGCTTCGCCAGGTGAGACTTGTGCACCATACCCCAAGGTCGCACACGGAGGGAATCCAAATTTTGAACTCGCTAATGGAATCCAAATATTGAACTGGCTAAAGGAATCCAAATTTTGTACCCACTGATGGTAGTAGATGGGTGGCTGGCATCGAATCCAAATTTTGTACTCATTAATGGTAGTAAATGGAGAGTTAGTGGAGGGGTACTCTGTGGTGGGGGACTTTGTGGAAGGGGAGGTAGTGGAGGGGAGGTTTGTGGAGGGGGAGGTAGAGGAGGGAGAGTTAGTGGAGGGGGAGTGAGTTGAGGGGGCGTTTGTGGAGGGGGGAGGTAGTGGAGGGGAGGTTTGTGAAGGGGGGAGGTAATGGAGGGGGAGTGTGTGGAGGGGTGGTTAGTGGAAGGGGGTGGATAAAGCAGAGAAAGGTGAAGTGAAGGAGGAAGTGTTAATGGATGGGGAGTTAGTGGAGTGGGTGTTAGTGGAGGGGGAGTTTGTGGAGGGGGAGGTAGTGGAGGAGGAGTTTGTGGAGGGGGAGGTAGTGGAGGAGGAGTTTGTAGAGGGGGAGGAGGGAGATGAAGCAGAGAAAGATAAAGTGAAGGAGAGGGAGTTAGTGGA
>NC_137068.1:2142500-2195000 GCF_032717465.1 Coenobita brevimanus | reverse complement strand
TTAAGATGATTTAGTGAATGCAAGAATAAGATATAGATGTAAAAGATCGTACTAGAGAATGAATGATTGATTTTTGTGTTTTGTTGTAAGAGGGATATCACACACACACACACACACACACACACACACACACACACACACAGGTAGGTAGACAGACAGATATAAATAGATAAGGACTGTTAGATGTATAGATACAAGGATGGATAGCTAAATTCAACAGATTAATAGATAGGAAGATGTAAATAGATAGATAGATAGAGAGAGAGTGATAGATAATTCCAGTAGGTAATTTCCTTTTGACCCTTGACCCCCGGTGTGACAGATGACCTCGTGACCTCTAATGATGTTGTTGGCAATGATTGAGAGGTGATTAGCAGGTCACACACACACACACACACACACACACACACACACACACACACACACACACACACACACACACACACACACACACACACACACACACACACACCTCATCATTAAACAAATATGGTGTCTTCCTCCTCGCTTTACGGGTTAATTAATCTTGATACCTGTGTCGTCAGGTGAGGAAGCTCCCTAGCACCTCTTCCTAAGCGATTTATTTTGCTTAATGCTTCTTGCTGTACACTAACCTAGTCCTGAGAGATTTATTTTGCCTATTAGTCCTTACTCTACCCTAGCACCTTTTCCTAAGTGATTTATTTTGTTTGTTGCTCCTTGGTATACTCTTACGTGCCATGTAAATCACTCCAGTACCACTGCAATATCATTTAAATCACCCCAATACCACTGCAATACCATTTAAATCACCCCAATACCACTCCAATACCATTTAAATTACTCCAATACCACTGCAATACCATTTAAATCACTCCAATACCACTGCAATACCATTTAAATCACCCCAATACCACTCCAATACCACTTAAATTACCCCAATACCACTGCAATACCATTTAAATCACTCCAATACCACTCTTTTTAGCCTAAGTAAGACACATTGTTGCTAACCAACTCTTTGTCGACGAGCAGCCGAGTTAGTTGGTTTGTCTTGTTATTACCTCCGCCAAGGAGGTTATGTTTTCACCCCTGTCCGTTTGTTTGTTTGTTTGATGGTTGGTTTGTGAGCAAGATTACACACAAACTACAGGACGGATTTCCACGAAACTTGGTAGAAGAATGGGTCTTGGCCCGGAATACACTCCATTATATTTTGGTGCGGATCCGGATGAAGGTGCGGATCCAGGATTTTTTGTTTTTTTTCTCACTTTCTTTAACATTGCGAGATGGGGCTTTTGTCGACATTTTCGTAAATTTTCAGCGAATATTGCATGGATGTTGAAGGCGGAGGTATGCGCTGTACTGAGTGCCATTCTAGTTTTTCAGTTATTTTTCTCGTTTATCATTTAGCCCGTTAATAGTTATGGTTCTCCCTTGGTTATTTATTAGCCTTACCTTCCCATTGGACCCACACCACACCTGTAATTAAGCAAATATAGTCCTTTACCTGTCTCTCTAATTCATACCTGCTAATTGCCTCTCTCTCTCACCTGTCTTCACACCCTACCTTCATCCCTTTTCCTCTCTCCACATGCCTATTAAGACTTGTCATTCTCCACTCTTTTTCCTCCCCTCCTCTCCCTTTCCTCCCCCTCTTGACCCCTCCCCTCTCCCTTTCCTCCCCCTCTTCCCTCTCCTCTCTCCCTTCCCTCCCCCTTCTTCCCCCCTCCCCTCTCCCTTTCCTCCCCCTCTTCCCCCCTCCTCTCTCCCTTTCCTGCCCACTCTCTCTCCCCCCGTCCACTCTCTGTTTCCCTCCCCCTGTCCCATCCACCTTCCCCTTTCCCTCCTCTCTGCCTCTCTCTCCCTCTCAGTCTCTCAATTCCTCTTCCTCTCACCCCTTATCTTTCCCTTTCCTCGTCCTCTCTATTCCTTCCTCTCTCATCCTTTCTCCTAACTCACCCTCTTCCCTTATCCTTCTCCTCCTCTTCCTCTTTCCTTTCTCTCTTCTTCTTCCTTTCCCCCTCTCTCCCTCTCCCTTTCCTCCTTTCCCCCCCTTTCTTTCTCTCTTCCTCTCCCTTTCTTCTTCTCTCCCTTTCCCTCACTCCATTCTTTTCTTCCCCCTCCTTTATTTTTATTTCTCTCTCTTCCTCTCCCTCTTTCCATTCTCTCCTCCTCTCCCTTTCCTCCTCTCTCCTCTCTCCGTCTTTTTCCTCCCTCTCTTTTATTTTCACATCTCTCCCATCCTCATCAAGCACTTCCCTGCAAATCACACCTTCACCGCATTCTCAGTCGCCGTCTCCCTGTCTTCACCTTACTTTCTCACTGCCAAATAGAAATGTGACCAAAAAAAATAAGAGAAAATATAATCTAAAATTTAAGGCTAATTCTCCCTCCTCCTCCTCCTCCTCCTCCTGCTCTTCCTCCTCCTCCTCCTCCTCTTCCTCCTCCTCCAACTAATTTCCTCCCTACCCTTTCCTTCCTCCCTTCTTACTTCTTCTCTTCATGTCTTCTTTTCATTCTCTCTCTCCCTTTACCTTTCCATTGTTCTCTTTTCTTTCCCCTTCCTTTCCTTCTCTCTCTTCCTCTCTCCTCCCTCTCTCCTTCTTTCTCTATCCCTTTAACCTTTCCGATTTTTCCTCTATTCTTCTCCCTCCCCTTCCCTGTCCATTCCTCCTCCTCTTCCTTCTTTCCCGCCCTGCCCTTTCTCCCTCTCTCAATTCTTCTCCATCCTTCCCCCTCCCTGTAATTTCTCCTCTCTTAACTGGAGGGTTTGGTGGTGGGGGGAGCCTTCTTGCTTTACTATCCTTATCCTTCAGCATGTAGAGTTAGATCTTGTAGTCATAGTCTTCTCTGTAACAAACAGCCTCGAAAGGACCATAAGTCTGTTGCTGTTTGCTTTCCTTTGTACTCCTTTGCACTTTGTACTCCCCCCTCTTCTTCTCTTCTTCCCTCCCATTTCTTCTCCCTCCCTCCCCCTCCCTGTAACTTCCTCTCTCCCCCACTTTCCCCCCTCTCTTCGCCCTCCCCAGTCCCCCTCTCCCCCACTTCCCTCTTCCCTTCACCCTCACTTTCCCCCATTCCTCCCCTCCCCCTCCCTGTCCTTCCTCCTCACCCTCCCTCTCTTCCTCACCCATTTCCCCCCTTTCTTCCCCCTCCCCCTCCCTCTCCCTTCCTCCCTCGATTCATTTATCCCTCCCTCCCCTCTCCCTAGTAATTAACACCTACCTGTCCCACCTTTGTTCTCCGTCACGGTAGTTTGCATCTTTAAATATTTGTCTGGCTTCGTGTGTGTATATTTAGTATCTATCTATTTATATCTATTTATATCTATCTCTCTGTGTATCTATGTAGGACGTGTGTGTGTGTGTGTGTGTGTGTGTGTGTGTGTGTGTGTGTGTGTGTGTGTGTGTGTGTGTGTCTTATGTGAGTCGTGTGTATTTGTATTGATCTATCTATCTATCTGCCTAGCTATCTATCTGTCTATCCATCTATCTATCTATTTATCTGTATCCACCAATCTTTCTACCTATCTATTTTTATCTATACCTGCCTGCCTACCTACCTACCTATCTATCTATTTATCTATCTGTCTGTCTATCTATCTATCTGTCTATCTATCTGTCTATCTATCTATCTATCTATCTATCTTTCTATATATCGATCTGTTTGTCATGTAAGAAGTGACTGCCTAAATGGTCACTGAGAGAGAGAGAGAGAGAGAGAGAGAGAGAGAGAGAGAGAGAGAGGGAGAGAGAGAGACAGCATTTTCTCTACTCTCTCTATAATTCCAATTTATACATGATTTACAAATAATCTACACATTTTCCATAATCTCGTTTAATATCGCTCACTCCGTTTAAGTAATTTATTTTTTTTATATTTCTTTATCTTCGATCAGTATATATTATTAGTGATTTATTTTATTTATTCATTATATATATTTGTTTAATTATGTTCGCTCAGGATATTTATATATTTATTTATTTATTTTTATTTTCGCTGTGTATTATTTATTTATTTTTATTGATTTTATTTTCGTTCTGTATATCATTTTATTTATTTTTTTATTTTATTTTTGCTCAGTGTCATTTATTTATTAATTAATTTATTTATTTATTCATTTATTTATTAATTTATTTATTTATTTATTCATTTATTTATTTGCGCTTAGTATCTCATTTTATATTTATTTATTTTATCAGTTTATTCTTTTATTTTCGCTCTGTATATATTTTTTTTTTTACTGTCATATTACTTGGTTTATAATTCTTTGCAGTTTCCTTAAGATTTCGTTCAGTGTCGATTTTAATATTCCTTTTAGTTACTACTACTACTACTAGTTATTTTTATTGTCATTATTCTTATTAATTTCCTTCTCTTGTTGTTGTTCTTCTTCTTATTATTATTATCATCATCATCATCATTATTATCATTATCATTATTCCTTTCGTCATCATCATTATTATTCTATTTTCCATAATTTCTCTCTGTCGATTATTCTCACCTGTCCTCTTGATACCTGCATTGTAATTAGCCAACTCTCTAATTGCCCCCTCGTTGTGAGCTGCACCCGCTAATTACATCATTATATAAGGTGATTAATTGAAGGTAAACACGGTCTGAGCTAAGGAGAGGCTGTGTTTGTGTGGTGTGGTGGAGGTGGTGGTAATGGTGGGGGAGTTCGTGTGGTGCTGGTGAAGGGGGAGTGTTGGTGTGGTGGTGGTGGGGATATTGATGGTGTGGTGGTGGTGGGGATATTGATGGTGTGGTGGTGGTGGTGGGGGTTTTGGTGTGGTGGTGGTGGTGGGGATAGGGAGAGAGAGATTGTAGGTGTGGTGGTGGTGGTGGAGATTTGGAGAGAGAGATTGTAGGTGTGGTGTGGTGGTTGTGGTGGGGATATTGGTGGTGTGGTGGTGGGGGGAGGGAGATGAGAGATTGTTGGTGTGGTGCTGGTGGTGATGGTGGTGGGGGATGAGAGATTGTTGGTGTGGTGGTGGTGGTGGTGGTGGTGATAATTACTTCTATTACTATTATTATTATTATTATTTTTTTTTTTAATATATCAATAGTATCTTTATTTACAGTTTTTGTCATTTTTCTTACATTAGACATTATTCAGTTTTGGCCTTATTTGTAAATTTAAATATATTAGATTGATAGATAGATAGATGGATAGACAGATATTTAGATAGATAGACAGGTAGATAGATAGATAGATAGGTAGATAGATAGATAGATATATGGGAATGGTGAAGAGGATAGTAAACTAGCCAAGTTTATTTTGTTTAAATAAATATCATATACATTATTTACAATATATACAGAGTTGAATAAAGGCTGAGAGAGAGAGAGAGAGAGAGAGAGAGAGAGAGAGAGAGGCGAAAGTGTGTGTGTGTGTGTGTGTGTGTGTGTGTTTTATGGGACGGAAGTTTTATGTGTTTTGAGTACCTAGTTGTGTGTGTGTGTGTGTGTGTGTGTGTGTGTGTGTGTGTGTGTGTGTGTGTGTGTGTGTGTGTGTGTGTACGTTTACGTGTACGTGTGTGTATTCAACTTTCATCAATTTTACCCATCAATTTTTACTCAAGAAAATAATAATAAAAAAAATTACTGACGAAGGAAAGGCTGAAATCGACGTTCATAAATATCATATAACGCCAATAAAAAATTCCCGTAAAAAAGGGCTATTATTCCAAGTCGCTTATTATTGTTCTCGCCAACAATAGGTCAGTCAGTTTTACAGTCGAGTCAAAATCTTTCTCTTAATCCACGGAAAGGTGATACTATTTTGCTGTCTGTGTGTGTGTCTGTTTGTCTGCGTGTCTGTTTGTTTATTTGTCTGTCTGTCTGTCCATCCATCCATTCATTCATTCACTCATTCATTCATTCATTCATCCATTCATTCATTCATCCATTCATTCATTCATTCATTCATTCATTCACTCATTCATCCATCCATCCATGCATTCATTCATTCATTCATCCATCCATCCATCCATCCATCCATCTATCTGTCTGTCTATGTGTCTATCTCTCTCTCCGTGTCTATCTATCTGTTTATCTATCTCTTATTCTATTTTCATTTTGTATATCTCGTAACTCCAGCATCGTTAAATTAATCGTAAGTCGAAAACATTTCCTCGTAGATGCGAACGAAATATTCCATCGTAAATATAATACTAAAATTTTTCTTACGATCAAAATATTCCATCGTAAATATAACAGATTTTTCTTACGATCAAAATATTCCATCGTAAATATAACAGATTTTTCTTACGATCAAAATATTCCATCGTAAATATAACAGATTTTTCTTACGATCAAAATATTCCTTCTTATTTCCGGCATCGTAAAATTTTTCTTAACGACCAAAATATCCTTTCGTAAATGCAGTTTCGCAAAATCCTCTTACCAGAAATACCCGACATTGTCAACTTGTTCTGTCTATCTATCTATCTATCTATCTATTGCCAGACGCCATAATCCGGTAAGGGGTGGCCATTTGACTTTGTTTTACGGGGAGGGGCACTAACCCTCCACCAACCCACTTGTTGACACGTAGGGAGCACGTATGGTTTGGTTATATGGTTACCACCCAGCGTTGTAAATGGTTTCTTGGCTTACAGGAAACCATTTGGCTTGTCACTCAATGTAAAGCCACCTGTAAAGGAAAGAAAAGCAATAAGAAGTGACAGGAAAGATGGAAGAAATAGGAAGAGAGGAGGACAGGCACAGAAAAATAATGATAAAGGCTAAGAAAGAAGTAGGCAGCACTACATCAAGTGAGTGGATGATGGTCGCCTCCACCTACCCAAATATTTTAATTTCGGACATCGTGAACCCCAACTTACGACCAAAACATTTCTTCGTAGATGCACTTTCGTAACCTAACCTATATCCAACATCGTAAAATTTATTCTTACGACAAAAAAAATTCCTTCGTAGATCCGGCATCGTAAAATCTATCTTACCTCCCTTCGCATAATTTTGTCGTATATTTTTTTCTTACGACCAAAAAAAATCCCTTCGTATTATTTCAGTATTTTTTTCTTACGACCAAAAATTCCTTCGCATATTTTTCTTCGTATTTTTTTTCTTACGACCAAAACTTCCCTTCGCCTATTTTTTTCGTATTTTTTTCTTACGACCCAAAATTGCTTCTTATTTTTTTTCGTATTTTTTTTCTTACGACAAAACATCCCTTCGCCTATTTTTTTCGTATTTTTTTCTTACGACCAAATATCTCTTCCCATATTTTTTTTCGTATTTTCTTCCTTGCAACCAAAACACCTCATATTTTTTCGTATTTTTTTCTTACGACAAAAAATTCCTTCGTATATTTTTTCCGTATTTTTTTCTTACGACCAAAAATTTCTTCTCATATTTTTTCCGTATTTTTTTCTTACGACCAAAAATGTCTTCTCATTTTTTTCGTATTTTTTTCTTACGACAAAATATTCCTTCGTTTATTTTTTTCGTATTTTTTTCTTACGACCAAAAAATTCTTCTAATTCTTTTCGTATTTTTTTCTTACGATCAAAATCATCCCCTCCTATTTCCGACGTCGTAAAATCCATCTTACTACATTCTTCCGTGGATTTATCGTAACTTAAGATTTCCCCATTATCGCCAGGCACAATAACAAGTGGCTATGAAGAGAGACAGTGCTTCTTACTATGAGAGGATGGAGTGAGAGACTGACTAGGAGAGTGTGTGTGGGTGAGGTGGAGGGGGAATTGTGAGGAGGGAGAGACCAAGGATGAGGTGGATGGGGGGGTTGGAGAGACTCACCGGGAGAGTATATATGGTGAAGAGTGAGGGGTAGACCGAGGATGAGATGGAAGGATGGATTGTGAGAGACTGGCTAGGAGAGTCTGATTAAGGTAGAGGGGGGATTGGGAGGAGGAGACCGAGAATCAGGTGGATGGGAGGGATGGAGAGACTGACAAGGAGAGAGTACGTGAGGGAGAGGGAGGGGGAGACCGAGGATGAGATGAAGGAATGGTGATTTAGAGGCACAAGGCTTCTACTAGCCGTGCGATATTGTGGTGGGCTTGGAGAGAGGATGGGGTGAGAGACTGACGGGGAGAGTCAGTAAATAAATAAATACAAATCTTGTACTATAAAAGAATACGCAATCCACCATTTCTCTCCCTCTCTCCCTCTCTCTCTCTAAAAAAAAAAAAAAAAAAAAATCGTTCTTAAAGGAATCCACAATAATCCATCAATTTCCGGACCTCAAAACGAACCGACTATTTTCTCCCATTGAACTAAGGCATCAATGGGGAGAGAGAGAGAGAGAGAGAGAGAGGGGGGGGGGGAAAGCAGGTGTGTAGATCATATGAGAATGGTGTTGAGAGAGAGAGAGAGAGAGAGAGAGAGAGAGAGAGAGAGAGAGAGAGGGGGGGGGAAGGGGGAAAGCAGGTGTGTAGATCATATGAGAATGGTGTTGGAGAGAGAGAGAGAGAGAGAGAGAGAGAGAGGGGGGGGGAAGGGGGAAAGCAGGTGTGTAGATCATATGAGAATGGTGTTGGAGAGAGAGAGAGAGAGAGAGGGGGGAAGGGGGAAAGCAGGTGTGTAGATCATATGAGAATGGTGTTGGAGAGAGAGAGAGAGAGAGAGAGAGAGAGAGAGATGGGAGAGAAGGAAGGGGGAATGCAGAATGTGTAGGTTAGATTTGTATGGTGTTGAGAGAGAGAGAGAGAGAGAGAGAGAGAGAGAGAGAGAGAGAAGAATAGCAGATTTGGTGGGTCTTTGAGAAGCTGAAAAGATCGATTTGGGGAGGGACTTTTTTCTGTGTATATTTATTTTTTTATTAATTAATTTTTTTGATTGTCCTGCGTTTTCTTTTTTCCTGTTTCCATTTCTTTCCTTTATTTTCTGTCCTTTATTTTTCCTTTATTGTTCTATTTCCTATTTTTATTATTATTCTTTATTCTCTGTTTCCTATTTTCTGTTACTTTTATTTTTTCGTTATTTTTCTTTTTCCTGTTTTTTCCTTTTTCTTTATTATCTGTTTCCCATTTTCTTTATTTTCCTTTATTTTTTTTATCATTATTTTTCTATCCTGTTTTCCTTTATTTTTCCTTTACCTTCTTATTTTCTGTTTTTTTTTATTTTTCTATTTATTTTTTTCCTATATACCTATTTCATGCTTTTGGATTCCTTTATATATGTGTTATTTTTTTTACTTTCCTTTAGCTGTAATAATTTCTCTCTCTCTCTCTCTCTCTCTCTCTCTCTCTCTCTCTCTCTCTCTCTCTCCTTCTTCTCCCTTTCTCTTCTTGTTTTTCAGTTTCCTCTTCTCCTTCTGCCTCTTTTTATTTCATTTTTTTTTCTTTTACCATTGTCTTTCTCTCACCCCTTTTACTCTTTCTTCCTTCTTCTGTCCTCTCTTCCTTTCTTGTTTTTTTCTTCTTCTGTCCCCTCTTCCTTTCTTGTTTTTTTTCTTCCTTCTTCTATCCCCTCCTCTTTTCTTGCTTTTTTTTCTTCTTCTGTCACCTCTTCCTTTCTTGTTTTTTTCTTCTTCTTTCCCCTCTTCTTTTCTTGTTTTTTTTCTTCCTTCTTCTGTCCCCTTTTCCTTTATTTTTTTTTCTTCCTTCGTCTGTCCTCTCTTCCTTTCTTGCTTTTCTTTCCTCCTTCGTCTGTCCTCTCTTCCTTTATTGTTTTTTTTTCTTCCTTCGTCTGTCCTCTCTTCCTTTATTGTTTTTTTCTTCTTCTGTCCTCTCTTCCTTTCTTGCTTTTCTTTCCTCCTTCTTCTGTCCTCTCTTCCTTTCTTGTTTTTTTCTTCCTGCTTCTATCACCTCTTCTTGCTATTTTTTTTTTCCTTTTCGTTTCTTGCTTTTCTCCACTTCCTTCCATCCTCTTCTTGTCCCTTCTTCCTTTCACTTCCTCCTCGGACCTCTTTGCTCCTCCTCCCTCTTTTCCTCTCCTCCCCTTCTCCTCTTCCTCCTCCTTATCTCCTCCTTTTCTCCTCCTCCTCCTCCTTTCCTCCTCCTCCCTCTCTTCTCTTCCTCCTCATCTCCTCCTCCCCTTTTCTCTTCCCCTTTCTCTCTCCATTTTCTCTTCTCCTTTTTCTTCCGCTTCTCTCTTCCCTCTTTTCTCTCCCTCTTTTAATTTCCCATTTTTCTCTCCCCCTTTTCTCTCCCTCTTATCTCTCCCCCTTATCTCCTCTTCCCCCTTTTCTCTCCTCCTTTTGCTCTTCCCTTTTTCTCTCCCCCTTTTCTCTTTCCCCTTTTCTCTTCCCCTTCTCTCCCCCCCCTTTTCTCTTTCCCTTTTTCCCCTTTTCCCCTCCTTTCTCTCCCCAATTCTCTCCTCTTTTCACTCTCCCTTTTTCTCCCTTTTCTCTCCCCCTTCTCTCTCACTCTTTATCCTGCCCTTCCTCTTTCACTCTTTCACTTTCTCCCTTTTTACTTTCTCCCTTTCTCTCTCTCCCACTTAGCACCTCCCACATGGCCGGTCCGACTGGCGATTAAGGTGGTTTAATTGGTAGTTAGAGGGAGTAATTACCGAAGGACCTCCCCCTCCTGTGTCCTACCCTGGTGGATGATGGGTGGAAGGAGGAAGTTGATGGAAGAGGGAAGTTGGTGGAAGAGGGAAGTTGGTGGAAGAGGGAAGTTGGTGGAAGAGGGAAGTTGATGGAAGAGGGAAGTTGGTGGAAGAGGGAAGTTGACGGAAGAGGGAAGTTGGTGGAAGAGGGAAGTTGGTGGAAGAGGGAAGTTGGTGGAAGAGGGAAGTTGATGGAAGAGGGAAGTTGGTGGAAGAGGGAAGTTGGTGGAAGAGGGAAGTTGGTGGAAGAGGGAAGTTGGTGGAAGAGGGAAGTTGATGGAAGAGGGAAGTTGATGGAAGAGGGAAGTTGGTGGAAGAGGGAAGTTGGTGGAAGAGGGAAGTTGGTGGAAGAGGGAAGTTGGTGGAAGAGGGAAGTTGATGGAAGAGGGAAGTTGATGGAAGAGGGAAGTTGATGGAAGAGGGAAGTTGATGGAAGAGGGAAGTTGATGGAAGAGGGAAGTTGATGGACGAGGGAAGTTGGTGGAAGAGGGAAGTTGGTGGAAGAGGGAAGTTGATGGAAGAGGGAAGTTGATGGAAGAGGGAAGTTGATGGAAGAGGGAAGTTGATGGAAGAGGGAAGTTGATGGAAGAGGGAAGTTGGTGGAAGAGGGAGGTTGGTGGAAGAGGGAGGTTGGTGGAAGAGGGAGGTTGGTGGAAGAGGGAGGTTGGTGGAAGAGGGAGGTTGGTGGAAGAGGGAGGTTGGTGGAAGAGGGAGGTTGGTGGAAGAGGGAGGTTGGTGGAAGAGGGAGGTTGGTGGAAGAGGGAGGTTGGTGGAAGAGGGAGGTTGGTGGAAGAGGGAGGTTGGTGGAAGAGGGAGGTTGGTGGAAGAGGGAGGTTGGTGGAAGAGGGAGGTTGGTGGAAGAGGGAGGTTGGTGGAAGAGGGAGGTTGGTGGAAGAGGGAGGTTGGTGGAAGAGGGAGGTTGGTGGAAGAGGGAAGTTGGTGGAAGAGGGAAGTTGGTGGAAGAGGGAAGTTGGTGGAAGAGGGAAGTTGGTGGAAGAGGGAAGTTGGTGGAAGAGGGAAGTTGGTGGAAGAGGGAAGTTGGTGGAAGAGGGAAGTTGGTGGAAGGAGGAAGTTGGTGGAAGAGGGAAGTTGGTGGAAGAGGGAAGTTGGTGGAAGAAATCTGTATGACAAAAAAGAAAGTGTGACATGATAGGTTGAAATTCTGAAATGATGGGTAAGTACGGAAAAAAAAATAGATACTGACTCTGATAGATAAATAGTGGAAAGTGATAGATAGACAGAGAGAGAGAGAGAGAGAGAGAGAGAGACTGAGGAAATAGATGTGAAGTGAGAGATGAGGAAAATGGAAGGCTTTTGGGGAGGAAGAAAGGGACGCAGTCTGTGGGTGGTGGGTGGCGGCAATGATTAAAGGTTTGAGAGAGAGAGAGAGAGAGAGAGAGAGAGAGAGAGAGAGAGAGAGAGAGAGAGAGAGAGAGAGAGGACAGACATAAAGACAAATGGAAGGGAAAATGAAAGAATAACTGAATGACTGAGGAAATGCATAGACCTGGGAGAGAGAGAGAGAGAGAGAGAGAGAGAGAGAGAGAGAGAGAGGGAGAGAGAGAGAGAGAGAATAAAAAATGAAGGGAAACAAGAACTTTACCCTCTCACCCATCCACCTGGGGACCACCTCCACACACACCTGGTCTGCTAATTAGTCCCAGGAGTAGGTAATTACAGACCGCAACCTCACCTGGGGGGTTTGAGGTGGGGGGTTGGAGGGGGTTTGTGTGGGGTTGGGAGGGTTTTGAGGGGAGGGGGGGAAGGGATGGAGGGATATTGAACGGAGGGGTTGAAAGAGGTTAGGTAGTGTGGGGGGGTGGGGGGGTGTAGGGGGTTGGAGTGTGTGTGTGTGTGTGTGTGTGTGTGTAATTCACCGGGTCGGTCAGGATCACTTGATGGTCGTGATCGTCAGCTTTTACCCTCCCGGAAGGGAGCTGAGAGCTCATATAGTCCGATCTAAGGGCAAGGCTGTGACCTTCACACACGCACACACCCGTCCCCTTGCTCAAGGGGGACAGTAACCACCCACTTCGTCAGTGAAACTTTTCGCAACCTGAGCGAGGCGCGAACTCCCGTCCACCAGTTGGCAAGCGAGAGCGTTACCACTGCACCAGCGAGCGGTGTGTGTGTGTGTGTGTGTGTGTGTGTGTGTGTGTGTGTGTGTGTGTGTGTGTGCCAGCGTAATTTTGGCTCCTGCATTTTTCAGAAACTCAAACACCAAAAAAAAAAAGAAAAACGAAAAAAAATCAACCCCTTCAGCACAAGGTCACTTTTTTCCTATATTCCTTTTTTCTCAATACAAATTATTTTTTTTTGAGTATCAAGATTATTTGGTTGAAAATAATTAACTCAAAAAAATCTGGACTTTTTTTCTTTATATATATTTTGTCTCAAGTAGATTTTTATTTATCCTCGTCGTGAAGGGGTTAATGAAGACCGTATTTAACCCCTCCAGTAGTAGTAGTAGTGGTAGTAGTAGTAGTGGTAGTAGTAGTAGTGGTAGTAGTAGTAGTGGTAGTAGTAGTAGTGGTAATAGTAGTAGTAGTAGTGGTAGTAGTAGTAGTAGTGTTTAAAAATTTCTGATCAAAGGTAACTTGATCTAAATACGGGTAAGATGTTTCCATTAACCGATTTCTCTCTCTCTCTCTCTCGCTCTCTCTCTCTCTCTCTCTCGTGAATATAGCAAGAATAAAATAAATGTCATCAGATCGAAGGAGTTCATAATCTCTCTCTCTCTCTCTCTCTCATCAGACCAAACCAGTTCAAAAAACAAAAAAATCAGTTTGGTATCTATTCTAAGTTTTGTTTAGGAAGGAGTGAAAAAAATGACTTAGAAACGTAGATTTCTTTTTAAAAAAATATTTACATTAAAGTGAAGATTTAAACCTAATTTTTAAAAACTAAGTTCGTAGATGGACTAGTAAAATTGTGTAAATGCTTAGATACATATATATATTTTACAGTGTTTACGTTCTTTGTGGTGTCAGATCTCATTTTATATTTTAGGTCAACTTAGGTCAACCAAATGTGTCACTAGGTCAAGTTTTTAAATTATTTTCCGTCAGATATTTTCTCCGTCAGTTATTATTATTGTTATTTTATTTTTTTTTTTGTCAGGCCATTTTTTTTTTTCCTTGGTCAAAATGTTTCTTATGCTCCTGTTTGAAGCTCAGTGTTTATATATAAATTTTTTTAGGTCACATCATTTTATTTTCCATCAACATTTTTCTAGTGAAAATTTGGTTTGTTTTGTCAAGATTTCAAGTTTAGTGTATAAATATAAAACAGGTAAAGGTACACCTGTAATCGTTTCATTTCGTTATGCAGTTGTTTACCACTTTCAATACAATGGCATCAATTTAGTCATTTTTCCTGTCACCTGATCGTTTTATTCAGCAGGGAAAACGTCTGGTAATGAAGGGTCTGCCTAAGATTTATTTCCATCCCTTCATTACAAGTTGTTCGTCCAAGTGAATAAATTGGTGGTTTCAGAAATAACATCAGAAAAGTTGTCATCATACTGGAGAGGTAAAGTAGATATTTTCAGAGTACATACTTTCAAAACCACCTTTGCAGTGGGACTGAGTTGCCTTTTCGGTGTGGTATTTCGATTTCTGTTCTCTCTTCCTGTTTCCTTTCCCCTCATACTCATGTTATGATAATTTTCTTTCAATTATGCAAATATTTTCACACACCAGCAAGACCAGCTTTGTAATCATGGACCTGCTCTTCAGTATTGAATCATTCCCTTTCCGTCACTCTTCCTGATTTCATTCCACCCACATTCTTACACACTCATTTTCTTATTCTAATTTTCCTTCACTTTTGCAGTCACTTTAAAATCTATCCTTTTCAGGGCCACTTTTGCCTAGAGAATGAATGACTTCAGTATTCAGATTTCTTTCTTCACTGTTACTGATTAATTTTCCTTTACTAGTGTTCCCCTTTTTCTGTTTGGTTTGCAGAATGTTCTTGGCACATTTCACCCAAGTTTGCTAAGCGCAGGAAGTTTAAAGTGAAGCACATAGGCAGCGTCCATAAAGAAGCTCAGTTTTACGAGTTGCGCGAGGTTAGGAAGCGCAGCAGTTTCTTACGACACAAAAATAGTGTATATATAGATAGACTTTTTACAGATATTTCTTTATACATAGAAAATAAAGTCTGTTGGTCCCCTCCTGACAGGTCTCGTATGCATTGTTCATAGTGTGGAGGAATTATGGAGGCTGGCTTGCATGTGCCTGACGAGGGTGGGCAGCTCTGCAATACACAGTTAGGCTCACTTTTTTCTAACATTGATTGTTGTGCTTTATTAGAGGCTTTGGATTTCCAGTTTTATATGTCCAGATGATTTGTTTTCAGTTGAATTATGGACTTCATTTTATGGTTCATTTAAAATTTTGTCATATGAAGCTTCTTTTTGCATTGCGTCATGTATGGGTTCGTTTTTCCAGTTTTACTATACCCGTTCAGGTTTGTTTTTTCCATTTATAGTGTCTCATCTAAGAGTTCGTTTGGTATATTGTTTCAAATAAGGGTTTCGTTCCATAGTCTTACTCAGGGAAACTCTCCTTAGCCACAGCTTCCCTGACTCGGGTATATGTCCCTCATGTTTGTGCGGCTCATGATCAAAAAATTGCGGTACTGTTGCCTGGGCTCGATCACCTTCCTGGACCGACCCTTTCGAATGAGCCTTTGAACCCTTCTGTGTCGAACCGCTAGATACTTCGCATTCTCCTCCACCGAGAGATAGTGATACCCCGCCCCTGCGGTCTCGTACAGCTCACACTTGAGGTAGGGCTTCGTTCGGTTCAGTTCCTCCAGTTCGAGTTGGGTCATGGGACACAGGCCGTTCCGGTGGCGTCTGCTTCGGCTTCGCTTGTGCCGGACGTGCTTCAAGCAGTAGTTTCGGATAGTGGCTGTTGTCTGCAAGAAGGAAGAAAAATCAGTTGTTAAATATTTGATTGGGAAAATGGGACTCCAATTACAATATACTTTTGCTGTCTTTACCACCTTTTTGAGTTGCATGCATCAAGCGGTGGTTTTGGATATTGGCTGTTGTCTGCAAGAAGAAAAAAAATTGTTAAATATTTGATGGGGAAGATAGGACTCGATTTACAGTATATTTCTGATGTCTTTAACACCTTTTTAAGTAGCACGCTCAGCTGTTGTCTGGAAGAAAAAAAATTGTTATATATTTTGAAGCAAAGGTAAAACTCATTTTACATTATATTACCAACAGCTTTATCACTTTTTGAGTTTGGATATCAGCTGTTGTATGAAAAAAAAAAGAGAGAGAGAGAGAGAAATATAAGCTGCACATGTGAAAGCAAAGACGAGATTCAGTTCCAGTTACTTTATTAACTAACTTTCTGAGTAATAGTTTCGGATATCAGCCCTCGTCTGAAGGTGGATAGACGAGGACTGTGGAAAATATCAAGAATATATGGAGTAGATGGGAAGCTGTTGAATGCTGTGAAGAGTATGTATGATGCAGTGCGTGTGGATGGTGAACTGAGTGAATTTTTCTCTTTGAAGGTTGGGTTGAAACAGGGATGTGTCATGTCTCCTTGGTTGTTCAATCTGTTCATGGATGGGGTAATAAAAGAGGTACAAGGTAGGGTAGTGGATGTTGGAGTGGCCCTGGTGAGAGAGGATAGTGTTTGGAAACTCCCTGTACTGTTGTTTGCAGATGATACTGTGTTGTTAAGTGAAGACGAAGGGGAGCTGCAAGGCTTGGTGGATGAGTTTGAGAGAGTGCATAAGAAACAGAATCTAAAGGTGAATGTAGGGAAGAGTAAAGTGATGGTCTTTGAGAGAGGTGAAGTCAGTGAATGTACAGCGAGGTTGGATGGTGAGGAATTGGAAAATGTGAGTAAGTTTAAGTACTTGGGTATTGTGATGAGTAAGGATGGAGGTTTGGAAGGTGAAGTGCTTGAAAGGGTACAGCAGGGAAGAAAGGTTGCTGGTTCTTTGAAAGCAGTGATAAGAAACAGGGAAGTGAGCATGGAAGTGAAAAAGTTACTACATGACAGTATTGTGATACCAACTCTAACGTATGGAAGTGAAGCTTGGACGTTGTTGGAAGGACACAAGTCAAGAGTGAGAGCAGTGGAAATGAGTTATTTAAGAGGAGCCTGTGGAGTCACATGGAGAGACAGGCTGACGAATGAGGATATAAAGGAGCGTTGTGGTGTTGATGTGGATGTGATAGGAAGCGTTAGGAGGAATACACTGAGGTGGTTTGGCCATGTGGAGAGGATGGAGGGTGAAAGACTGACGAAGAGAGTGTATGTGAGTGAGGTGGAGGGGGGGAGAGGGAGGAGGAGGCGGAGGATGAAATGGAGGGATGGGGTGGAGAGGTATATGAGAGAGGGGGTTGTGAGTTGGGAGCAGGGCAGTGAAATGGCGAGGGACAGGGCGACGTGGAGGCGATTTGTTTGTGGCCACCCCGAACGGGATTGAGGCGTTTGGCAAGAGATAGATAGATAGATAGTCTGAAGAGAGAGAAAAGAAATGAGTGATCAGATTATGGAGAAGCAACTGAAAAATGCAAGATTAAAATTCCAGTATGTTAAAACTTTCTATTTCGAGCTGTAATTTTTTATATAATCTCCTTTCTGAAAATGGAGGGAAATTTATTGTTAGACGTGTGGAAATTAATGACACAGTTTTCCATTTCACTGACATTCTTTTTTAAGCAGTAGTCTGGACATGGACCTTGCAAGAGGGGAACAAGTCAAGAGTGAGAGCAGTGGAAATGAGTTACATGAGAGGAGCATGTGGAGTGACATGGAGGGACAGGTTGACGAATGAAGAAGTGAAGGAACGTTGTGGGGTAGATGTGGATGTGGTTGAAAAGATTAGGAGAAATACACTGAGGTGGTTTGGACATGTAGAGAGAATAGAGAATGAAAGACTGACTAAGAGGGTGTATGTATGTGAGGTGGAGGGAGGAAGAGGGAGGGGGAGACCGAGGATGAGGTGGAGGGATGAAGTTGAGAGGTATATGAGGGAGGGGGGAGTTAGCTGGGGGGAGGGCAGTCAAATGGTGGGTGACAGAGTGACTTGGAGGCGTTTTGTCTGCGGCCACCCTTTGCGGGATTAGGGCGTCGGGCTATAGACAGATAGATTGATAGTTCTGGATATCAACTGGTGTCTGAAATAGAGAAATGAAAGGATATATGTATGCAAAGAATGGTAGGACTGTGTTAAGAACCATATAAATATTTTGAACATAGGGGGTTACTGATGTACTTAATGGTGGGGAAAAGATGTTTAGATTAATAAATGAATTATTATGGGAGCTGAATAAATAGGACTCAGTTTCCATTAAGATTTTCGCACATTCATTTATTATTATCACACTTTGAACACCTGGGCATTTTCATTTATTAATCAGTGGTTAAGATAAAGGTGAGGATGATGAGGTTGTTGATTCAGATATTTTCCTTCCCTTTTAAGCAGACTCTCTCTCTCTCTCTCTCTCTCTCTCTCTCTCTCTCTCTCTCTCTCTCTCTCTGTCATCCAATCATCCATCTTCTCTTGATTTCTTTACCTAATCACCTTCCCATACCTTTCACCTCCTTCCTGTGCTCCATCAATCTTACCTCCCTTACTTCCTTTCCCTCCCTCCCTCCCTCCTTCTTTCCTTCCCTCTACCTCCTTCTTTCCTTCCCTCTACCTCCTTCTCCCATGTCTCCTTACCTCCTTCCTTCCTTCCTTCCTTTAATCCTTTTCGTTCCTTCCTTTTTATACACACATTTCCTTCCTTTCCTTTAACTTCTCTACTTTATCTTCCTCCTCTTTACTTCTCTCCTTCATATCCCTCTCTCATTTTTTGCCCTTCCTTCCTTCCTTACTTTTCAGTTTCTTCCTTTCCTTCCCTCCTTTCCTTCCCTTTCTCTTTTGCACTAATCCTTCCTTCATTCTTGCTTTCATTTCTTTACTGACATTTCTTCCTTCTTTCCATCCTTCTTTCCTTCCATCCATTCATTGTTTTTTTTCCCCTCTCCTTCCTCTTCAATTTTTCTCCCTCTCCTCCTGTCCACTCTTCCTCCTCCCTATCACCCTTCCCTCCCTCCATTCCTCCCCTACATCCCATCCTTCTTCTGCTTCCCTTCCCTTCATTCTCCTCCTTCCCTTCCTCCTCTCATTCCCTTCCCTCCCCCCCATCCCTTTCCTCCTTCCCTTCTTCCCATCCCTTTCCTCCTTCCCTTCTTCCCATCCCTTTCCTCCTTCCCTTCTTCCCATCCCTTTCCTCCTTCCCATCCCTTTCCTCCTTCCCCTCCTTCCCTTCCCTTTCCTCCTTCCCCTCCTTCCCTTCCCTCTCCTCCTTCCCTTCCTCCCCTTCCCTCTCCTCCTTCCCTTCCTCCCATCCCTCCCCTCCTTCCCTCCCGTGGAAGGAAGGAGCTTGCTAATTAGGGGTTAACTAAGGTAAATTGTAGGTGAAGGGACCCACCCTTGTCCTAGCCTCCCTCACCCTAGCATCCACTATCTCACCCTAGGCCTCTCTCACCCTAGATCTCCCTCACCCTAGCCTACCCTAAAGCAGCACTACATCGAGTGAATGG
The DNA here is from genome assembly GCF_032717465.1 of Coenobita brevimanus. Lineage (NCBI taxonomy): Eukaryota > Metazoa > Arthropoda > Malacostraca > Decapoda > Coenobitidae > Coenobita > Coenobita brevimanus. The sequence goes on along the minus strand of NC_137068.1, from coordinate 2,175,900 downwards.
ATGGCCAGCGTCCCCACATACCAGACATTCCCCATTCTCATATCTCTTATCTGAATTTCTCCTGTGTGTTTTTTTTTTTTCATTCATGTATTTATTGTGTATCCAAATTCCTGATAACATTTTCCGGCTTGATTGATAAGGGTGCATATTATACATTCTCTCTCTCTCTCTCTCTCTCTCTCTCTCTCTCTCTTCTAAGACTCCATCCATTTTTTATTTCTTCCCATTTCTTTCTCTTTTTCCATCTCTTCATTATTATTCTTTCTTTTTCTCTCTCCCCCTTCCTTTTCTCTGCCTCCTCCTCCCTCACTCCCTATTCCTCCTACCCTCTTCCTCCCTCCCCATCCTCTCTTCCTCCCTCCCCATCCTCTCTTCCTTCTTCCATTCTTCCCATCCCCTCTCTCCCCTCTTCCTCCCTCTCAGTCCCCTATCTCCTCTTCCATCCTCCCCATTCCTTCTCCTCTTCCATCCTCCCCATTCCTTCTCCTCTCCTCCTCCCCCATTCCTTCTTCCCTCTTCCTCCATTCCCCATTCCCTCTCCTTTCTCCCCTCCCTCTCTCTCTCTCCCTCCCCATTCCCTCTCCCTTCACCCCACCCTCCTCCCCACCTATAATCGGGGAGGCTTACATATTAATTGATGGGACGGTTGGTCACTTTCCTCCCTTCCTTCTGACAGCTTACCACCCCTTGTACTCTCTCTCTCTCTCCACACACACACACACACACACACACACACACACACACACACACACACACACACACACACACACACACACACACACACACACACACATTTTCTCCCCTCATACATACAGCCAGTAAATAACCCACACGCCAGCCCACCCACGGCCCCCACATACCTTATACTTTCCTGATACTTGCCTTATACTCTCTCCTTTCCCTTATACTTTCTCTTTACTCCATTCTCTAATATTTTATCTCCTTTCTTACATCCCTCATACATTCCTTATACTTTCTCTTCTCCTTTCCCTAATATTTTGTCTCCTTCCCAACTTTCCTGCCTAATACTTTCCCTTATACTTTCTCCTTTTCCCTAATTCACGTCTTCCACGTCCCTGATACTTTCCTTATACTTTCTCTTCTCTCTCCTTTCCCTAATATTTCCTTTCCTTCCCAAAGCCCTTGCCTTATACTTTCCTTATACTTTCTTACCTTTAATATTTTCTTTCCTTCCTCTCTTACGTGCCTCATACTTTCCTTATACTTTCTCTCTCTCCCTTCCCTAATATTTTCTCTCCTTCCCCTCATACTTTTCCATTATACTTTCATTCTCTCTCTCTCTCTCTCTCTCTCTCTCTAATTTAACTCCTAGAGCACACACTTTTCTTGCTCTCTCTCTCTCTCTCTCTCTCTCTCACCGCTGTTTGTATAAGCTTTATCGGTTCTAAATTTTCCTTATCAGTCCATGAGGTTGATCTGATAGGCTAAAATTCAAGGACTTCCGACCGTGTGGTAGATGTTTATCCTTTTGAGGGATGAGAGAGAGAGAGAGAGAGAGAGAGAGAGAGAGAGAGGATAAACGGGATGAAAATGACAAATGGCAAAGAAAAGTGTGTGTGTGTGTGTGTGTGTGTGTGTGTGTGTGTGTGTGTGAGAGAGAGAGAGAGAGAGAGAGAGAGAGAGAGGATAAACGAGATGAAAATGACAAATGGCAAAGAAAAGTGTGTGTGTGTGTGTGTGTGTGTGTGTGTGTGTGTGTGTGTGTGTGTGTGTGTGTGTGAGAGAGAGAGAGAGAGAGAGCAAGGATAGTCTGTGTGGTGTAAAGTTAAATATTATATATGAGAAAAACCTTTACCATAATGGATCCACTAGCTAGGCAGTGGTTATTTACAGGCTATTGTTACCTGAGGGAGAGAGAGAGAGAGAGAGAGAGAGAGAGAGAGAGACACCATAATCTGTGTGCGAAAAGTTTAATCCCCCCTCTATCATTCCCTCCCCACCTCCATCTTTCCTTCTTCCCCTCCATCTTCCCTTCTCCCCCTCCATTTTTCCCTCCTTCCCTTCATCTTTCCCTCCCCCCTCCATCTTCCCTCTCTCCCTCCATCATTCCCTCCCTCCCTCCATCATTCCCTCCCTCCCTCCCTCCATCATTCCCTCCCCCCTCCCTCCATCATTCCCTCCCCCCCTCCATCATTCCCTCCCTCCCTCCATCATTCCCTCCCTCCCTCCATCTTTCCCTCCCTCCCTCCATCATTCCCTTCCCCCTCCATCATTCCCTTCCCCCTCCATCATTCCCTCCCTCCCTCCATCATTCCCTCTCTCCCTCCATCTTTCCCTCCCTCCTCCATCATTCCCTCCCTCCCTCCATCTTCCTCAATATCTGTAATTATATTTCCATTCCATTTTTGCTTCATTAAAGAGATGATAACTATGGTACATTTGTCATCTGTATAGCAAGCAGATTTTCTGTTCCTCTTACACTGGTAAAAGAATCCATGTAGGTTGGATTGTGCCATAGCAGGTAGATTTTCTATTCTTTTTATACTGGTAAAGGAAGATAATATATAAAAAGTAAGTGAACCTCCCTAGAAATTCAATATCTCATATATAGAGTAAATTGACCATTTGTAACAACATCCATTAACCAGTTGTATACTATTTTTTATTTGTGTGGGATTGTGGAAATATTGCTGCAAAATGCCATCTACCCTAAAGGCCTGCCAGGAGTGTACTGGTCGCTTTGCGGCTCAGTATTTTTCAAATTACTTTTCGACGCCTGTGTGCAAACTATGCATCTTGAGAAAAGATCTAGAAAATGGTTTAGCTGAATCGCAGAGAAATTACAGGGAACTCAAGGCAGAGTTTGAGACACTGAAAGAGTTTGTAGTGGCAAATGTAGGAGTCAGCAACAGCACTCGAGAAGGAAGAAGCGTACAAACTGAGCTCGTACAAGCCCCCGCCCATCAGGCAGTCACAAATAATAGTGTATCAGTATCTTCCTCACCCAGCGATTCAGTACGTTCCTCGCCAAGCGAAGTCCCCTTTACTATGGTAAGAAATGGCGCAAAACCCGGAAAAGATTCGAGGAAGCATCTTCCCATAACTACGTATAATCGCTACCAGATCCTTGCCGAAGCGGTAAATGAGACAGAAGAAACAAGGCTTATTGGGGACTCTATTGTACGCAGTCAGCTGGAGGAATTTTGTGGACGTGCCCCCATCAGCAGAAAGAGGTACTGTTTTCCAGGAGGTGGACTAAGTGATATCACAGAAGCCTGCGATGAGGTCACAAAAGACGCAAATGATCAAACTCTATACGTTATCCATGTTGGTACAAATGATCTGAAGCGCAGTAGATCAGAGGAATTGCTAGCAAAGTATCATGAAATGATCAAAAGATTCAAAAATAAGTCCACAAATGTGATAATATCTGGTATACTCCCAAGGATCAAGGCAGAAAATAGTTTCTATGATAAGGCCTTCAGCACAAATAACCGGCTCAAATCTCTCTGCACGCAAGAGGGAGTCGACTTTGTCAATCTGTGGGACCAGTTTTATGAGCAACATACTCTATTCCAGAAAGATGGTCTCCATTTGAACTCAGTAGGAGCGGCACGGCTAGGTAGACTTCTACACGATAATGTTGCCCTCTTCAGATCAAAAACGCGGCACGTCCAGGAACAGTAACCTTAACGTAAATACCCACAAAGTCAGATCACCAACTGTTCGGAACGGAATTAGAGTCTGCTATGCTAACGCACGTAGTCTACGTAACAAGTTTGAGGATTTAGAATCTCTAATTTACCTAGAAAATTATGACATCATTGGCATCACAGAGTCCTGGATTAACACATCTGACCGTGACTTTCTAGCGGAATACTCACTAACAGGGTACAATATTTTCAGCTGTGAGCGACCACATCGAGCTGGTGGCGGTGTTTTACTATATGTGAAAACTAGTCTCCATCCCCTTGTGCTATCCAAACCCAGTATTACCAACATAGATGCCAGTTATGTTCAGCTAAGTATTAATTCACACAAAATAAATATATGTCTCATCTATCGTCCGCCAGCACAGTCAACTGAGACAGATGAAAAACTTTATGATCAAATTGCGGAAATTTGTTGTCAAGAGGATAGCGTAATTTTTGGAGACTTTAATCTACCGGTAACAAAGTGGGGTGAACCACTGACAGCACACTCAGGACAAGAGCTTTATACGAATCTTCAGGAAAGCGCCCTTTCCCAACACGTAGAATACCCAACGAGAGGAAACAATATCCTAGACATCATCTTGACTACAAACGATAACCTAGTCAACAACGTTGAAATAGGACCTGAGTTTAGTTCCAGTGATCATCGAACTATACAGTTTAATATTACTACTGAAAAAGTAAAAGAAACGGAGAGCAAAGAAAAGGTCCCAGATTATCGTAGAGCTAATTTCAACAGGCTCAGAGCGCTACTTGCAACTGCAGATTGGAATCAAATGTCTGAAACCGATGACATAAACCAAGCATGGGAAATATTCACCGAAAAATTTAATGAAGTGGTAAAGTCATGTGTGCCACTACGTAACAGACGTCCAGCTGGAAATAGTAAACCAAAGTGGTGGTCCAGTGAAATAAAAAGTAACTTAATAGCCAAAAAACAGGCATACCATAAATATAAAGCTACACAAAATAATGATGATAAATTACAATACGATAATCTACGCCGCACATCGAAAAGACTTATTAAACAAAGCAAAAGAGCACTGGAGATCCACATTGCTAATATGTGCAAATCAAATCCTAAAGAATTTTACAGTTACATTAGAAAGAAAAAGGTTATGACTACATCAATAGGTCCTCTAGAAACAAACAATGGCAGACACACTGAAAATGAGGTCGAAATGGCAAACATTCTTAACGATTACTTTGCGTCTGTTTTTACAGTAGAAAACACCACCAGAAACCTACTGTTACCCACAAACCAAGCAAATAGCACAGCCCTTAGTAACTATGCTATCCATAATAATGATATCCTTTCAGCCATAAATAGTACGGACATAAACAAAACCCCTGGCCCCGATAAAATATCACCGAGAATTCTCAAAGAAGCAAAACATGAGTTACTGCTGCCACTCTCTGTCTTATTCAATAAATCATTAAGTACTGGGAAAGTTCCATGCGAATGGAAACTAGCAAATGTAACACCAATTTTCAAAAAAGGAAATGAGTCGCACCCAGGAAATTACAGACCAATCAGCTTAACATCAGTAGTGTGCAAGTTAATGGAAAAAATCATAAGAGATAGAATAGTTAATTATCTAGAAGAAAATAATATAATTGAAGACTCGCAACATGGATTCAGACATCGTCGTTCATGCTTAACTAACTTACTGGACTTCTTCCATGATGTTTACAAATCATACGATGACTCAAGAGCAGTAGATATAATTTACCTCGACTTTCAGAAAGCATTTGACACTGTCCCTCACAAGCGTCTCATGAGAAAAATAGAAGCACATGGAATAAAAGGAAAGACGCTAAAATGGTTACAAGACTGGCTGTCAGACCGAAAACAGCGAGTTGTGATAAACGGAAAGGAATCCAAATGGCGTAATGTGATCAGCGGTGTTCCCCAAGGCTCAGTACTTGGACCGATACTTTTTATTATCTATATAAATGACATTGATGAGGGTCTAAATTGTAAAGTATCCAAATTTGCAGATGATACTAAAATAACCAGTAAAGTCACTTCAAAATTACAGTGGCAGCAGTTACAAAATGACCTTAATACTTTAGCAAGCTGGGCAGAAAAATGGCAAATGAAATTCAACACAGAAAAATGTAAAGTACTTCATATTGGAAGTAACAATGTCCATGCAAATTACAAAATGAACAATATTCAGTTATCAAGTACAGACAGTGAAAAGGATCTTGGTGTGATAATATCAAATGACCTAAAACCAAGCAAGCAGTGTACCGATGCGGTAAAAATTGCAAACAAGCTAGTGGGTTTTATTGGAAGAACTTTCGAGTTTAAATCGGAAAAAGTCATACTTGCCTTGTACAACTCGCTAGTGCGCCCTCATCTTGAGTATTGTGTGCAATTCTGGTCTCCGTACTACAGAAAGGACATTGAAAAATTAGAGAAAATTCAGCGAAGAATCACAAAAATGGTACCACGACTTAGAAACAAACCATATGAGGAACGCCTTGAAGAACTTAAATTATTTAGCCTAACGAAGCGCAGGTTAAGAGGGGACCTTATTGAAGTTTTCAAAATCATGAAGGGATATGACAACTTAGACATGAATAAATATTTTGATATAGACCGGTCGAGTCAAACCAGAAGTAATGGCTGCAAAATCATGGGAAAACGATTCCAATCCCACGAAGCAAAATACTTCTTCTTTAACAGAGTTGTAAATATCTGGAACAGATTACCCTCAGATACCGTGAACAGTATCTCAATTGAGACATTCAAAAACAAATTAGACAAGTATTTGCATGAAAATCCTCAGCTGACTCTTTTTCTGTCCGAATAACTTGCTTTTATAGCTACGGTACATGTAAGTTCATGCCCCCTTAGTCTACAAGACACCCCGTAAACAATGTACCCGTACGTAGTGTTGCGTCACGATATTATACATTTCCAATTTATTCGGTGCAAACAAAGCAATATAAGCACAGATTAGGATCTGCACAGATAACCCTGAGTTAACGGTCACTACTCTTACTTTCGACCTGTGATGGGCTGTGGATCACTGAGGGTCCCTGTTAGTCAAGTGACCACCATCGGGATTTTTTAATGTACCAGGGGTCACTGCTTCAGGATGAAACTTGTGTACTGTCCCACATGGGAGAGTTCCTTGTCTCAGTGGAGTGAACGGAGCTATTGCCTGATTGACTGCTGCCTACCTAAAAAGCGCCAGGGAAGGTTGCCGCACCACCCCTAAACATCCACTCTGTGCATTGCACATCCACACTGTGCACTGTGCAGTCCCCTTTTATCTGAGACACCCGTCCTATATACTTTTCAGTCTCCCCAGCGCAAAGAAAGCAATATAAGCACAGATTAGGAGCTGCACAGATAACCCTGAGTTAACGGTCACTACTCTTACTTTCGACCTGTGATGGGCTGTGGATCACTGAGGGTCCCTGTTAGTCAAGTGACCACCATCGGGATTTTTTTAATGTACCAGGGGTCACTGCTTCAGGATGAAACTTGTGTACTTGTCCCACACGGGAGAGTTCCTTGTCTCAGTGGAGCAAACGGAGCTAGGGCCTGATTGACTGCTGCCTACCTTAAAAGCGCCAGGCAAGGCTGCTGCACCACCCCTAAACATCCACACTGTGCAGTGTGTAGCTTCCACGTTATGTCCACAGACTTCCCATTAACTCAATGTAACTGGTTTATAATGTCATGCCGTAACTATTATTTTATTTGTTTACTTTCTCTTTCAGGTTACTCAAATCGGGTAGCTTATAGATAAAGTATTATAGAATGTGACTTTTCCTTTCCAATGTTTCCTATAAAATTTCCATGTCAGTTTTTCCATGCTGCATGGTGGTTTTTCTCACTTTTTCCTGGAGGGTTTGGTGGTGGGGGGAGCCTTCTTGCTTTCCTATCCTTATCCTTCAACATGTAGAGTTAGATCTTGTAGTCATAGTTTTCTCTAACAAGCAGCCTCGAAAGGACCATAAGGTCTGTTGCTGTTTGCTTTCCTGTGTAATCCTGTGTAATATTCCTCTTCCTCCATACACCTTCCTCCCCTCCCCTAATCCCTCCCTCCCTCCTGAGAGAGAGAGAGAGAGAGAGAGAGAGAGAGAGTTGCCTTATATTTGGACATACGGATCGACAATAACCCTTTGATCCACCGCCTGGTTGAGAGAGAGAGAGAGAGAGAGAGAGAGAGAGAGAGAGAGAGAGAGAGAGAGAGAGAGAGAGAATCACTATACACTCTTTTCGCTCTAACTTGGCCTAATATTGCCATCCCTCCATCATGAACAGAAGAGTTGTAACAATAGATTAACACTATGATACTAGTCACGAAGAAGTGCTATGGAAAGGATGTAGAGCCGTAGTATTGTCTTATTAACACTAGAATATGAAGCTAGTCACGAAGAAGTGCTATGGAAAGGATGTAGAGCCGTAGTATTGTCTTATGAACACTAGAATATGATGCTAGTCACGAAGAAGTGCTATGGAAAGGATGTAGAGCCGTAGTATTGTCGTTTTCTGCCACTGAGCTACGTGAAATAAGCTGCAAAAGGACGAAAATCTGGGCCAAGTTAAAATGAAAGGAGTATAGAATTTATGCGGAATTTCGCGCCCAATTTCGCGAGTAACAAACGCCAAACAGGAACCCGTGCGCGAAATCCCTCAAATTGGCGATTGGCGATTGGCGAGAGGCGGTGGACGTGTGTTCGGGAGATTGGCGGAGATTTGGCGAGATTATGGCCTGTTAGAGGTGTTGGAGAGAGGGATTTGTGTGGGGGAGAGAGAGGGGGAGGGATGGAGAGGGAGGGAGGAAGAGGGAAGAATTGAGGGAGAAAGAGGGAGGGAGAGAAAAAGGGAAGAAGGAGGGAGTGAGAGGGGAGAGGGAGGGAAAGAAGGGGGAGTCAGTGAGGCAGAAGGAGAGAGAGAGAGAAGGATATCGAAAAAAAAGAAAGGAAGGAGAGAGAGAGAGAGAGAGAGAGAGAGAGGGGATTTGGTCACTGATTTATAGCCCCGTCAACACCTTAACAATACATTCCATTCAGGTGTGTGTGTGTGTGTGTGTGTGTGTGTGTGTGTGTGTGTGGTGTTAAAACTGATACATAAACCATACATAAATATTCATCCAATCATCCATTTCGCCATATAAAGTACACAGCACATAGATTTAGCACAGTGTGACAGAAGAGCACATGAGGGTCTGGGAATAGTAAATTAGGGTCTGAGAAATGTACAGTACTGAGAGAAGGTGTACATGGTTGGTATTACTGCTCCAAATCCTTCCAAATGGAGAGGTAGGACAAGGAAAGAATAGAGGGATTATTGGAAGTAGCGGATTTATGAGAGGGTGGTCAGGAAGTGTGGATTTACCCTCTGTTATAAGGGATTTAGCTGTATATATGGTCTCGACTTTGTTTTGCTATGGAATGTATGCTTGTGGGGGTGTGGGTGGAGGGTGGGAAGGGGTGGGTGTGGGAGTGGGTGTGGGTGTGTGAAAGGCAGACAGACATTAACACCAAAAATAGCACACACACACACACACACACACACACACACACACACACACACACACACACACACACACACACACCTCAAAAATTATGTATATGTATGTATGTATGTAGGTGTTTCTTTTTGTGTGTACAGGATTCAAACACTGGTCTGCTTTCTCCTCTACCGTTGTCCCCCTCCTGTTGTCTCCTGTTTACTCTCCCTCCCTCTCTTCTGTTGCCTCCTGTTTGCCTCTGTCTCTCCCCGTCTTTTGTCGCTTTGAATTCTTTGGGTGTGAATACAAACAAATATTTTCTACGTGTTTAGGACAGGGGTAAGGGGTTGCTGAGAGAGAGAGAGAGAGAGAGAGAGAGAGAGAGAGAGAGAGAGAGAGAGAGATCAGGGCAAAGCAAAAACATGAAAATGAAAATGAAAGTGATAGAAAATAATGTACTTGTGAGAGAGAGAGAGAGAGAGAGAGGGAGAGAGAGAGAGAGAGAGAGAGAGAGAGACGGACAGACAGACAGACAGGCAAATTTGAGATCAGTGTAGGGCAAAAATATTAAAAGAAAATGGAAGAGAGAGAGAGAGAGAGAGAGATTAAACTTGACCCCTGAAATGATTGGTTCCGGTAGTGTGACCTCAAATGACCTCAACTCAAAAGGTGACCATATGCCAAAGGGGGTGGGTAAGTACCTCTGACAAATGGGTAGGGAGGTAGGTAGGTAGGTAGGTAGGGGAGGGAGGGAGAGAGGGAGGTAGGTAGGAAGGGAGAGAGGGAGGGAGGGAGGGAGGTAAGGAATTTGTGTGTATAGGTAGGTTGGTAGGTAGGATGGTCGGTGTGTGTGTGTGTGTGTGTGTGTGTGTGTGTGTAAGTTATAGTTTTGTGAATTGTATTATGTATGTATATATGGGTAGGTAGGTGAGTAGGTTGGTAGGTAGGTAGGTAGGTAGGCAGATAGGTAGGTAGGCAGATAGGTAGGTAGGTAATTTCTATGTGAAGGCCATTTAGTAGGTTTGTGGTATATAGGTAGGTAAGCTTTGTTAGTATGAAGGTAGGTAGGTAAATTTGTCGGGTAGATAGGTAAGAATGTAGGTAGGTTGATAGGTAGTCAGGTAGGTAAGTAGATGGGTATTTGGTAGGTAGGTAGGACGGGAAATGGGTAGGTTGGTAGGTAAGAAAGCAAGTAGAATAAGCAAGTAGGAGGTTGGTTGATAATAAAGCAGGTAGATAGATAGATAGGCAGGTTGAGATGATAGGTAGGTTCATTAGTAAAGATGGTAGGTACGTAGGTAGGTAGGTAGGAAGGTAGGTAGGTAGGTAGATTATGTTGGTAGGAAGAGGACACTGACTAACAGAGTGAGCGAGAGAAGGTTTGAGTTAGAAAATGAAGAATATGTTTGAATGTTAGATTTCCATCAGTTGTTAGATGTTAGTAATAAGAGAATAATTGTGGAAAAGGTGTTAGAATGTTATTTAATGTTAGAATGTTAGATTAGGTATGTTAGTATGTGGGTCTGAGAGTAAATAGGGAGGAGGGTTAATGCTGTGTAAATAAAAGGAAGAGTAGGTAAGCAGAGGAAATGAATGGTATGGGGAGAGCGCACACACACACACACACACACACACACACACACACACACACACACACACACACACACACACACACACACACACACACACACACACACACACACACACACACACACACACACACACACACACACACACACACACACACACACACACACACACACACACACACACACACACACACACACACACACACACACACACACACACACACACGTCTTCCACCATTTACTATAATTCACCATATACACACACAAGCACTCATATGTAGTCCTCAGTCTTACTAATTCTCTCTCTCTCTCTCTCTCTCTCTCTCTCTCTCTCATTTTTACCCATTAGTATCCACCAGAAACGTGAAAATGCCATTCCTATTTGACATCCTTCTGACTTGTACTTCTTCTGTTTGATCTCGAGGGAAGCTGGGAGGGTGTGAAGTGGCTGTGTGTTTGTTCTGAAGAGACTGGAAAGTGTGGCTTGGAGTGGGTGGGGGTGGGTGGGATTGTGGGTGGGGGAGGTGAAGGTGGAGAGGGTGTTTTGGGGGACTGTGGGTGGGAGGGAGAGGGTGTTTGGGGGTTTGTGTGTGTGGGGATGGGGATGTTTGTGTGTAGGGGTGGGGATGTGTGTGTGTGTGTGTGTGTGTGTTTGTGTGTGTGTGTGTGTGTGTGTGTGTGTGTGTGTGTGTGTGTGTGTGTGTGTGTGTGTGTGAGAGAGAGAGAGAGAGAGAGAGAGAGAGAGTCAGTGGGTTGGTGGGAAAGGTGTGTGTGTGTGTGTGTGTGTGTGTGTGTGTGTGTGAGAGAGAGAGAGAGAGAGAGAGAGAGAGAGAGAGAGAGAGAGAGAGAGAGAGAGAGAGAGAGAGAGAGAGAGAGAGAGAGAGAGAGAGAGAGGAAAAAGAGCGCACCCATCGATCTAAACCAAGAGGGGGGTCGTGAAGCAAGGAGTTGTCTAAGAAGCTGTGGACGTCTTGGGAGGTGGATGGATAGCCCTTGAGTCTCTATCCATTTTCTTTTAAGCCTCGCGAATGTCCCGTATAAGACGAAGTTACGAAGCGCCAAATTCGCCAAAATGGAGGATGTATATTAAGAATTTGGCGAAGAGTGAGTGGATGAGATGCTGGCTTGGGTGCATGTGGTGATGTCTGATGATTTAAGATGGTTGGTGAAAGAGTTATTATTGGTGTTTACAGGGTCATTTAGAAGACTTCACGTCATTGTAATTATCTTGGATCGTATATGTCATCATCATCACCATCATCATCAGCATCATTATTATTATTATCATCACCATTATCATCATCGTAATCCTCCTCCTCCTCCTCCTCCTTCTCCTCCTAATCATCATCATCATCATCATCGTCGTCGTAATCCTCCTTCTCCTCCTCCTCCCCCTCATCATCATCATCATCATCATCATCATCATCATCATCATCATCATCATCATCATCATAATCATCATCATCATCATCACTCTACGTCTTTGTCAGTCTTGTATATGAAAATGAATCCTTATTTTCATTATATATTATGGACGTAGGATATTTGTCTGCTTGCGTGTGTGTGTGTGTGTGTGTGTGTGTGTGTGTGTGTGTGTGTGTGTGTGTGTGTGTGTGTGTGTGTGTGTGTGTGTGTGTGTGTGTGTGTGTGTCTGTCTGTCTGTCTATATCTGTTTATCTATGTCTATATATCTGTTCAAGGTGTAACTAAAGAAAACTCATTTTCTCGCTACTTACCCCTATTATCTCTCTCTCTCTCTCTCTCTCTCTCAAAAATAAACCCAAATTTAAGGGGAAACTCAGGAAAAATCAACTATCTCTCTCTCTCTCTCTCTCTCTCTCTCTCTCTCTCTCTCTCTCTCTCTCTCAGAAAATTCCACTTACTTACCCCTCTTTTATAAATCTTAAATCTTCCTTTCTTTTCGTTGTAGCATAAAATTCTCCTCAGGTTGCTGCTGTGATATATCCCGGTTGACCGTCCTGTCGTCCTAGTGAAAATCCGTTCTGTAGAGAGAGAGAAAAAGTGAGAGAATTAGAGAGAGAGGAGGGGTGGGGGGCAGGGGGGTAGTGAGATGAGGGGAGTGGATGAGACAGAGGAGGGGGCTGTGGTGGTTGTAGGAAGGTGTGAGAGAGAGAGACAGAGAGAGAGAGAGAGAGAGAGAGAGAGAGAGAGAAATATCATCACAAACATTTTTATTATAATCATCATCATCATCATCATCATAATCAACATCATCATCACAATGTAGTGAGAGAGAGAGAGAGAGAGAGAGAGAGAGAGAGAGAGAGAGAGAGAGAGAGAGAGAGAGAGACTAAATTATCCACAATTTACACAAGTCTTTCTCTAACTTGAAATCCTAATCATTCTACTTTACTTTAGAATTTATTAAAGAATTTGGGTGATAAAGATAATCTAATCTTTATTTCTAGGCTTTTATCAGTTGTTTTATTTTATTTCTTTACTTTATTCACATTGACTTGGCCCAGATTTTCGTCCTTTTGCAGCTTATTTCATGTAGCTCAGAGGCAGAAAGATTGCTACGGCTCTACTCACCCCCATGCATGTCCCCCACCCCAGCATTCCTACCCCACCTCCCCTTCCCAGTATCACCCATTCCCCATCCCCCCCCACACACACCTAATACACTCCTACACACGCCCACCCCCACACCCCACCTACACCCCCCACACACCCCACCTACACCCCCCCACACACCCCACCTACACCCCCCACACACCCCACCTACACCCCCCACACACCCACACCCCACCCCACCCACACTCTACCCCCACTCCCACCCCCCACACCCCTACCCACACACACCCCTACCCACACACACCCCTACCCACACACACCCCTACCCACACACACCCCACCCCACCCTCACTCCACCCCACCCTCACTCCACCCACACTCCACCCCACACCCCCACTCCCACCTACCCCCAACTCACCCCCCACCCCACACCACACACACACCCATACCTATCCCCCACCCACATATAAATCATTAGCTACCCCACCTTTACCTATCCTTGCATCCTTCCTCACATCCTGCCTATCCACTCCTTCCCTGTCCTCCTCGCTATCCAACACCATCCCACACCCATCCTACCCCCCCGTCACTCCATCCTATCCACACATATCCTGTCCTAAGCCTAATACTTCTATCCTTGTCCTCATACTTGGTTCCTTCTCTCTCTCTCTCTCTCACACACACACACACACACACACACACACACACACACACACACACACACACACACACACACATTCCAACACATAAATCCCTCTTCAACCACCCCCATCCTGTCTCCCCTCTCCCCATCTCCCCATCCCTTTTAAAACACGTCAGCTAGGACTAACTTACACCCCATCCTAGTCACCCCCTCCCCTCCCCACCTCTCCCCCTCCCTTCCCCTCTCCTCTCCCCCTCCCTTCCCCTCTCCTCTCCCCCTCCCTTCCCCTCTCCTCCCCTTCCCCCTCCCCCTCCCATTTTGTCTGTGTTCGTTGTCTGGTTTATTTGACGTGGGTGGGGGAATGGGTGATGGGGGGAGATGGGGAGGGGAGGGAATGGGAGGGGGAATGGAGAGGGGAGGGAATGGGAGGGGGGAGTGGAGAGGGGAGGAGATGGGAGTCGGAGGGAGATGTTTGGGGGAGAGACAGGGAGAGACGGGAAGAGGGAGGGTGATGGGGAGGAGAAGGGGGGATTGAGAGGGAGGGGAGATGGAGAAGAGAATGAGTGATGGGAAGGGGAAGGGGGATGGGGAGAGATGGGTGTGTAAAATGGGGAAGTACAGATGCTAGGAAGTGAAGGGAATGAGGAAACATGGGGAAATGGGTAGGATGGGGGTGAGGAAAAGAGTACGTGGAAATGGGGAAGGGTGAATGAAATGGGTAAGGAAGTGAGGGTGAGGTGAAGCGTAGGGAGTATAGGGAAGGAGGGACGTAAGGAGAGAGAGAGAGAGAGAGAGAGAGAGAGAGAGAGAGAGAGAGAGAGAGAGAGAGAGAGAGAGAGAGAGAAAGAGAGAGAGAGAGAGAGAGGAAGCTTAGGATACCAGGATAAGGATAGGTTGGATGAGGATAGGATGGTTAGGGATCTTTGTCAGGTGATCAGCTATACTCTTTTTACTCTAACTTGGCCTAAAATTGCCTTCTCTCCACCTAGAACGATAAATTGTAACAGCAGATTAACACTAGAATACGATGCTAGTCACGAGGAAGTGCTGTGGAAAGGATGTACAGCCGTAACATTGTCTTTTTCTGATAATTCACAACTATACTCTTTTTACCCTAACTTGGCCTAAAATTACCTTCTCTCCCCATTGAATACTGAGTTCAGACAATTAACACTATGATGCTAGTCACGAGGAAGTGCTGTGGAAAGGATGTAGAGCTGTAACATTACCTCTGAAGTTTGTGAAAGGACTTGCAAAAGGACGAAAATTTGGGCCAGGTTAAAAGGAACACCGTGTATACAAAGATTAGACAAAAGATTTCAAGATTGATGTTCTCGTCGGCTGAGGAAGCTCCCTAACACCTATTCCTGAGCGATTTATTTTATTACACCTTACTGTCCTCTCCTCTCCTCTCCTCTCCTGTCCTCTCCCCTCCCCTCCCCTCCCCTAAATGCATTCTGGGCCAAACGGGATGCTAAAACATACTCTCACTCCCGCCTAAGTCAATCAGAGGACGGTGTTGCGTGTGGGATATGCAAATGGGAAGCCACGTCACCCTTTCTATTGCCTAACTTGGTGTGGTGTTTGAGGGAGAGAGAGAGAGAGAGAGAGAGAGAGAGAGAGAGAGAGAGAGAGAGAGAGAGAGAGAGAGAAGGGGGAAGGGGAAACTACTTAAGATTCAACGGAAACTACTTAAGAACGGAAACTACTTAAGATTTAACGGAAACTACTTAAGACTAAACGGAAACTACTTAAGATTTAACGGAAACTACTTAAGAACGGAAACTACTTAAGATTTAACGGAAACTACTTAAGACTAAACGGAAACTACTTAAGAACGGAAACTACTTAAAGATGTAACGGAAACTACTTAAGATTCAACGAAAACTACTTAAGATGTAACGGAAAGTACTCAAGAACGGAAACTACTTAAGACTAAACGGAAACTACTTAAGATGTAACGGAAACTACTTAAGATTCAACGAAAACTACTTAAGATGTAACGGAAAGTACTTAAGATGTAACGGAAAGTACTTAAGATGTAACGGAAAGTACTTAAGAACGGAAACTACTTAAGATGTAACGGAAAGTACTTAAGAACGGAAACTACTTAAGACTAAACGGAAACTACTTAAGACTAAACGGAAACTATTTAAGACTAAACGGAAACTACTTAAGAGGGAAACTACTTAAGAACGGAAACTACTTAAGATTCAACGTCAACCACTTAACATTTACTTACGCATGGGGTCGTTGTGGTTGCAGCAGTCAGTGAGGTTCCTGGCATTCTTGAAGGAAATGCAGATCTCAGGGTATTTCTGAGAAGCGAAAGATCTGTATTTGTCTTTCCCCCCCATGGCCGACACCTGTGGGGGGAGGGGGAGGCTTGGGATTAGGGACTGGAATGGTTAAAGTGATGGTTTGAGTCTGGAATTAGGGACTGGAATGGTTAAAGTGATGGTTTGAGTCTGGAATTAGGGACTGGAATGGTTAAAGTGATGGTTTGAGTCTGGAATTAGGGACTGGAATGGTTAAAGTGATGGTTTGAGTCTGGAATTAGGGACTGGAATGGTTAAAGTGATGGTTTGAGTCTGGAATTAGGGACTGGAATGGTTATGGTGATGGTTTGAGTCTGGAATTAGGGACTGGAATGGTTAAAGTGATGGTTTGAGTCTGGAATTAGGGACTGGAATGGTTAAAGTGATGGTTTGAGTCTGGAATTAGGGACTGGAATGGTTAAAGTGATGGTTTGAGTCTGGAATTAGGGACTGGAATGGTTATGGTGATGGTTTGAGTCTGGAATTAGGGACTGGAATGGTTATGGTGATGGTTTGAGTCTGGAATTAGGGACTGGAATGGTTATGGTGATGGTTTGAGTCTGGAATTAGGGACTGGAATGGTTAAGGTGATGGTTTGAGTCTGGAATTAGGGACTGGAATGGTTATGGTGATGGTTTGAGTCTGGAATTAGGGACTGGAATGGTTAAAGTGATGGTTTGAGTCTGGAATTAGGGACTGGAATGGTTAAAGTGATGGTTTGAGTCTGGAATTAGGGACTGGAATGGTTATGATGATGGTTTGAGTCTGGAATTAGGGACTGGAATGGTTATGGTGATGGTCTGAGTCTGGAATTAGGGACTGGAATGGTTATGGTGATGGTTTGAGTCTGGAATTAGGGACTGGAATGGTTGTGGTGATGGTTTAAGTCTACAATTGGGACTGGAATGGTTAATTAGGGACTGGAATGGTTATGGTGATGGTCTGAGTCTGGAAATAGGGACTGGAATGGTTGTGGTGATGGTTTGAGTCTGGAATTAGGGACTGGAATGGTTGTGGTGATGGTTTAAGTCTACAATTGGGACTGGAATGGTTAATTAGGGACTGGAATGGTTAAAGTGATGGTTTGTCTTTTTTTTATATATAATACTTCAGCTCAGTGTAACAATTTATCATGGGATTTTGAGAACTTTAATTATTTTATCTATCTATGTATCTATCTGCCCATCTATCTGTCTGTCTAGCCATCTGGTCTGTCTGTCTTTCTGCCTGTCTGTCTGTGTGTCTGTGTATCTATCTATCTATCTATCTATATATATACATATATATATATATATATATATATATATATATAAATATATATATATATATATATATATATATATATATATATAATGTATATTGAAAGTAATGGAAAGTAGGAAGTAGAATTCTGTGTCAATCGTATAGTTCCTTAAAAATGTATTTCGATATTAATCTGATTGGTCTGAGATGCTTGTAAGTACTGTGTGTGTGTGTGTGTGTGTGTGTGTGTGTGTGTGTGTGTGTGTGTGTGTGTGTGTGTGTGTGTGTGTGCATGTATGTATGTTTGTGTATGTGTGTGTCTGTCTCTATCTCTAATTCTTCCTTTAAGAAATCATGATCTTAGGTACGACAGAAATTGATCTTAAGATTTGCGTAAGAAGTTATTGTTTTACTGACCACACAGAGCAGGACCAGCAGGATAACGGCGAAGTGGCTCAGTCTGAAATAAAAAGAAAAATTGCCGGGTAAAATTAGGGATTGTACTGATTTTCGTGCAACCTCCTCGTATGTGTTATTATAGGGGAGTTTTATTTCTCTCTCTCTCTCTCTCTCACACACACACACACACACACACACACACACACACACACACACACACACACACACACACACACACACACACACACACACACACACACACACACACACACACACACACACACATCCGCTTTCCTACACAGTTTACGAGCCAACTATTTTCCTTCCACTAGGAGAGAGAGAGAGAGAGAGAGAGAGAGAGAGAGAGAGAGGAGTATTGACCCTCCCAATATTGACTTACTGCCTGGCCACTACCCATCCGCCGCCCAATACCCAATACCTAATACCAAATACCCGCATCCCCAGTTCTCCAAAAATACCATTACCCAGGAGAGAGAGAGAGAGAGAGCCGCATACCTCACATCAATGGTCGAGATAAAAGGCGAAATAACAGGAATATTTGTTTTGATTGATGTCTGGCCTCCGCTACTGATACTAGTCCACTTATACCTGATACTGGGAGATAAGGCCGTCACTGGTCCCTGATAAAACCGCCACTGCCACTGATACCATGCCTGATAATGTCACCCTTCTTGTTTGGGGATGTCTCTTGTATATTCTCTCTCTCTCTCTCTCTCTCTCTCTCTCTCTCTCTCTCTCTCACACACACAGATAGATAGATAGATAGGCAGGTAGGTAAATAGACAGATAAATAGATAGATGGTAGATAGGTAGATAGAGAGACAGGTTAAGTTACAGTAGGTGAGTTGGTAGGTAGGTAGGTAAGTATATGGAATGAGATGGATAGATAAACATAGGCAAATAGATAGATAGATAGATAGATAGATACAGAACATCCTATATCTCACCTCAGTATAGTCATCTAAAAACAGAGACAGTTTGAGCACAGCTGTATTTTGGTATCAGTTCTTCGTGACTAGGAAGGTCGAGCATCCCAGTGATAAGGGGGGGGCTTCGCTAGACGGGTGCGGCCATACTGGACAGGTGCGCAATTAGGCACCAGACGAAAGATATCCCTCCTTGGATTAGTCCCATTATTATTTATCACTTTTTATCTCCACGAATGCAGATTAAAATATTATTCTTTTTCGTCAATTTACTTAAGGTACTTGTAAAATTTCGTCTATGATACCTTAGTTACTTATAAATTCAGGAACACAAACACACACACATACACACACACACTTGTTATTCTGTTCTTGTTCTCTCGTTAATTTCGTTCTTGTTGACGCGTGCAGATCAAAAACCATACTGAGCAATGTTCGTCCAGGGCAACGTTTTATAACTTGAGCAGCGACGGATTCCTGAAACGTTATCTTGGCGCCGTGCTTCCCGTGGGTGAGGGGTGGACTGACGTAAGAGAGAGAGAGAGAGAGAGAGAGAGAGAGAGAGGGGAGAGGGGAGAGGGGAGAGACAGACGCAGGTAGAATGAGAATTGGACTGACTGACGTGTGGAAGAGTGTGTGTGTGTGTGTGTGTGTGTGTGTGTGTGTGTGTGTGTGAGAGAGAGAGAGAGAGAGAGAGAGAGAGAGAGAGAGAGAGAGAGAGAGAGAGAGAGAGAGACGCAGGTAGAATGAGGATTGGTTTGACTCGTGGACTGACTGACGTGTGGAAGAGTATTTGTGGTGTGTGTGTGTGTGTGTGTGTGTGTGTGTGTGTGTGTGTGTGTGTGTGTGTGTGTGTGTGTGTGTGAGAGAGAGAGAGAGAGATGGGGAAATTGGAGGAAGCGGAAGCAGGAATTAACATGACAGAGTTAACGTGGTATATTGCACAACACATATTTAATACTACGTGGAAGTTGAGCAATTTCTGACACCTGGAAATATACCTTAATTACCTCATGCATCACGGAAATGATAGTAGATGAATTAGGTGAACAGGTGGACGGGAAGTAAGGGGGGAGAATGATGGTGGTGGTAGTGATGATGATTGATTTTTGGTGGTGGTGGTGGTGGTGACAGATGATGACGATGATGACATGATGATGATGATGATGATTTTGGGTGGCGGTGGTGGTGGTGGTGGTGAACGATGATGACGATGATGATGATGATGATTTTTGGTGGTGGTGGTGGTGATGATGATGATGAATAACGGTGATGGTGGTGTTGATGATTGATGATGATTGTGATGATGACTGATGATGATGAAGATGGTAATGATGATGATGACGACGACAACTATGATGATGATGATGATAATAATAATAATAATAATAATAATAATAATAATAATAATAAATAATAATAATGAGAGGAGAGCATCATGCAAGGCAGTGAAATTTTCGTAAGTTGATCACAGCAGGGTTTATCACTGGACAGGGGGCCTTCACGTGGTGGCACTGATATAACAGAGAGAGAGAGAGAGAGAGAGAGAGAGAGAGAGAGAGAGAGGAAAAGGATACTCCCCAAGCTGGCTAAAGGCTGCTTGGGATTTGCAAAGACGCCGGATGTCAGTTGCTTTTGCGTCAAGAGAGAGAGAGAGAGAGAGAGAGACCACGATTCCTCATACCTCCACGAAATTACAACTAACAACATGTACTAGATTTTTATTATTATTATTATTATTATTATTATTATTAGTAGTAGTAGTAGTAGTAGTAGCAGTAGTAGCAGTAGTAGTAGTAGTAGTAGTAGTAGTAGTATTTCTTCACTGTTTCGTGTCTTGTCAACGATGTAAACAAAATTGGTAAATATTCGTGCGTAAATTCCGTGTATGTGGGGGAGGGGGGAGTGAGTTGGGGGGAGGTCAGTCAAATGGTGGGTGACAGAGCGACTTGGAGGCGTTTTGTCTGCGGCCATCCATTGCGGGATTAGGGCGTCGGGCGATAGACAGATAGATAGATCGAAATACCGTGTTTACCTTGTGTATATTTATATGATGCAAGAGATGGGTGGGAAATACGCGTACTATCTCGATTATCTCTCGCTCTAGGTCATCTCTCTCTCTCTCTCTCTCTCTCTCTCTCTCTCTCTCTCTCTCTCTCTCTCTCTCTCACACACACACACACACACACACACACACACACACACAGCCAAGGACCCAACTTAATTCACAAGCTTTCCTCTCTCTCTCCCTCTCTCTCTCTCTCTCTCTCTCTCTCTCTCTCTCTCTCTAGGTAGGTTGGTAGTTAGGTAGGCAGGTAGACAGATAAGTGGATGGATGGGTGGATGGATGGATAGATAGATATAGATAGATAGATATGGATAGATAGATATTATAGCACAAGGAGTATTTATCATTTATAGCTTCAGACAGTGACGCATATTTAAATAATTTCTTGCCCCTGATAGATAAACAGATAGATAGATGAAGACAGGTAGATAGATAGGTATTCATAGAGAGAGAGATATATATATACAAATAGACAGACAGAGCTAGATAGATAAACAGACAGATAAATAGATAAATAAAAAAACTCTTCCTCTATAAGTACCCCTTTGCCATTAAAAATCTCGTTGGATAGATAGATAGATAGACAGATAGACCTAGATAGATAGACAGGTAAATAGATAAATAAAAAATCCTGAAGTACCCCTTTACTATAAAAATCTCTCAGGATAGATAGATAGACAAACATAGATAGATATATAGATAGATAGACAAACGTAGATAGATATATAGATAGATAGACAGATAGATATATAGACAGATAGATAGACAGACCTAGATATAGATAGACAGGTAAATAGATAGATAAATAAAAAATCCTCAAGTACCCCTTTACTATGAAAATCTCTCAGGATAGATAGATAAATATAGATAGATAGATAGATAGACAGATAGATAGACAGATGGATCAATAAGACAGCCAACTCTTTCAGTACTCAACCCATTCACCACAAAAATCTTTCTCTCATACGCACCATATCACACACACACCCACAATCTTCTCACGGATCTTCTCCTTACACACATACTTTCCCACTTGTAATCTTGTAATCGCATCAGGAGCAGTTACAGGAGATAGGAAACGGATACAGTAGCGTAGATAAGGCCTTTGTAGTCTCGTTACATAATTACAATGGGCGGTTATCATTGAAACGAGTTATTTTTTTGCTCCTGTTATCTTGAACTTGTCTGTTACGTGAAGGTGGTGGTGGTAGGATGGTGGTGGTGGTGGTGGTGGTGGTGGTGGTGATGGTGGTGGTTATGGTTGTGGTGGTGATGATGATGATAATGGTAGTGGTGATAATTATGATAATAATAATAATAATAATAATAATAATAATAATAATAATAATAATAATAATGATGACTCCAAGCCATTCTGGAACGTAAAGCAGGTGGACTGAAGGCTTAAGTTTCCCCTCGTCGCAGTCCACCATCGTCCTTTCGGGGGCTAGGGAGGGAGTTGAGGGACGTGTGTATAACCAGGCAGTGGATCCGCCCG
Organism: Coenobita brevimanus; assembly: GCF_032717465.1. Classification (NCBI taxonomy): domain Eukaryota; kingdom Metazoa; phylum Arthropoda; class Malacostraca; order Decapoda; family Coenobitidae; genus Coenobita; species Coenobita brevimanus. The sequence goes on along the minus strand of NC_137068.1, from coordinate 2,153,507 downwards.
GTTATATCAGTGCCACCACGTGAAGGCGTTCACGGCACCGGCTTCCATTTATAAGAACCGGATGCTCTCTCTCCACGCCTATCAGATAAAAATAAATCAATAAATAGCAAGAACTAAGGGATGTGATGCAGTGGTAGTGAAGGGGTGGTTTTGTGTGTGTGTGTGTGTGTGTGTGTGTGTGTGTGTGTGTGTGTGTGTGTGTGTGTAGCAAGAACGAGGGGAAGTGATGTAGTGGTAGTGAAGGGGTGGTGTGTGTGTGTGTGTGTGTGTGTGTGTGTGTGTGTGTGTGTGTGTGTGTGTTTGGGGGGGGTTGTGACGTCTATGGCTACTACTGTTCTTTGAGATATTTCACAGACCTGCTTGTATCCGGTCACCCCTCCCCCTCTCCTTCCCTCCCCCTCTCCTTCCCTCCCCCTCTCCTCCTGTATCCTCTCTCTATTTTTGTATATCTATCTATCTATCTATCTCCGTCTACCTGTCTACTTGTATCTTTTTATCACTATCCGTCCATCCATCCATCTATCTATCTAACTATCTATCTAACTATCTATCGATCTATCTGTATGTCTATCGAGAGAATATAGAGATGCATATGTGTGTTTTTTTTTATTCATTTTGTCATTCAGCATTGTTTTATTTCGGTGTTTGAGATCATTATTATTATTATTATTATTATTATTATTATTATTATTATTATTATTACTACTACTACTACTACTACTACTACTACTACTACTACTCATTGCATCATCACTATCTCATTACCTGTTTCCTCTTTCTTTTCAGGTAAGGGAAATCACCTGAACAGCCTGACCCCGTCCAACAGCACTCGTCCGCCAGTCGTATCGGCGCCACGGCCCTCAGTACAGGTATTTTATCACCACACACACACACACACACACACACACACACACACACACACACATTTACTCTATATACTTACTGGTAACTCTCTCTCTCTCTCTCTCTCTCTCTCTCTCACACACACACACACACACACACACACACACACACACACACACACACACACACACACACACACATTTACTCTATATACTTACTGGTAACTTTCTCTCTCTCTCTCTCTCTCACACACACACACACACACACACACACACACACACACACACACACACACACACAACGCCCCCACCCACACACACAAAGCCCCCACCCACAACCCCACCCACACCCACCCACAACCCCACCCTCAACCCCACCCTCACACACATCATCATATCGGTGAGAATCTACTCTCTGGTATACGCAAGGCGGAGTGCTGCTTCCTCTTCTTATCGGTGACCCTCTTATCTCTTCTTGAGGCCTTACATGTCAATCTTAAGTACAGAAGACACCGACCTCCTTGGCACTCACTCCCTCCCCACACCCACACGCAACCCCCCCACACCCACACGCAACCCCCCACACCCACACGCAACCCCCTGTAACTTGCAATACTTTGGTGATAGAAACTCCGTGTACAAACAGCTAGATAAGTAGTTTATTACGAGCTCACAACAAAATAGTCTGCCCTTCTTGAATGTCTGCTCTGAACTGACGCAGTGGCGCCGTCTTCCCAGGCGTGGGGCCCTGGGAAAGCGTGCTAGGTCAGCAAGTTTAGTGGGGGCATGTATGCATTGGGGGGGAACATATATACATCGGGGGTAGACATATTGTGGAGGGGGTACACTACTCCCCCGGGTAGCTGAGATGGTGTCCTGACACCAGGAGTTATATGGTGTGTGATTATAGGAGTAAGGCAAGGTCGGGGAGGTTTGTACAAGGGATAAGTATGATACAGGGGCAGTAGGGGAGACATGGCCATGTTTAGGGGAGGGAATTAGAAGGATATATACATATAAGATATACAAGGATTAATAGGTGTGTGTCCAGTAAGGGTCGAAGGTATACACAGACATAATGGGAATTACACAATAATATCTTGATACATGAGAAACAAGGAGTAGATATGAGAGTTCTTTTGTTGTTCTTCGTTATTTTTTTTTTTCTGTAGGATACACTGTCACTCAGTAATGCATTAAAGAAAAACCATCATTTTCTAGTAGGAAGAGTTCCGTTCACAGTTTGGTTAATTGTCAGATGGCATTGATAGTCACTGAATGTGAGGGCACTAAGTACGGGGAGTTTCTACGTCGTGTGTAGGGCGTACTATGCCTGTAGCGACTCTGATTTCCTGGAGTCGGCGTTCCATTTTTCTGACACAACAATGCACTGCACATATGATGAGTAGAAAACCTATGAAAGCGATAACCACAGGGGGAAACACAACTGTTGGATAAACCCAGGAACGGCTGAAGGCCAGAGAAAATTGATCCATAATGAAGTCACTGTCATTGAGGAATGTTAGCATGCGCAAGTTAGGGGAGGTGATGGTAATGTTGGCAGATGGTAGGGTGGAAGGCATGTCGTTTGGTTGAAAGATATCATAGGAGTGTTTACGGACAGCTTGATGATAGCGAGTGGCGTAAGTGATGACGGACTCTGATTTGACAGTACAATAGTCTGGTGCTTTGTAGAGACCACTAGCGGGGACAGATCGAACTGAAGAACCAGGACACATGATTGTGACAGAGATGGGAACAGCAAAGAAGAAGTACTGGACATGGTTGAGGTGAGCATGGTGGACCGGGAGTTCAGGAGCTGGTACAAAAGAACAGGCCGAGTAGATGGAATGGTTGCGAACTAAAGCAGACTCACAGGGTGTAGCGCTGCTAGGGAAGATAGCGAAAAGGTGGGCAGCACAGAGACGATAGGTCGGAGTAAGGGAAGAACATTGCTGGAGGTCTGTGGAAGAAAGGAAGGCAACTGAAAGATGATCACGGGAGAGGAGGAAATATTCTGAAGGAACAGATACTTGTAACAGGGAGTTGTTGAGGTGGAAAGGGAAGGGAATGATGTGGAAAAGGTTAAAGGTTATGGCAGAACGGAGAGGAATATGGACGACGACGTATTTGGTGAGAAGAGTGGCTTCGAGAACAGGATAATAATATTCGAGGGAGGAGTAGGGGAGGACTGGGGATAGACCGAAGGTGGAGTGAGCCCATTCCAGGACAGAACGGAGAGCTGAGACAGGTACTAAGTCGGCAGTGACATGTCCATTTATAGCATCAACCAGGATACGAACCAAGGTAGAGACTTGAGACAGGAGAGAGGCAATGGCCAGTTGGAGATTATCCATGTTGAGTTTGAGGTAGAAGAACTGAGAGATAACGTTGAGATCTGAAAGGTGTCGTTGTAAGATATTGGTGAAGTTGTTTAGAGTGGACGTGACTTCATTTAGGTGGGTCGTAAGCATCTGTAACATAGTGTGTTGGATTTTAATGACTCGGCGTTGGGATGCTAGAGCTGAAGCTAAATGAGCGAGATCAGATTTGAAGCCAGAATTGTCACGGGCTGTAGCAACGCCAAACAAGCCACTCAGAATATCACCGTCGAAGTCGAAGAGACCTCGTTTCACACAAGAACGACCAACGGGTGTCTGAATGGAAAATGTGTCATTGAGCTCAGTGAATCTGTTACTTATGTATTGCAATTGCCAGGAGAGTGGGAGGAAAAGGTTAGAAGACAAAAATGGTGTTCCAATGCTTTCACTCACCAACTTTGCTGACTTAATGGGTTACCTGAGATTCCTTCACTGGCTTACTCCTAAACAGCGAGAGCTAGCCTTGGAAATCGGTGTCAGTCTAGGAGATAAAATTATTCAGGTCACTAAAGCCATTCATGAAAGAACAGGTTCGAACTACACGCGTCAGGGCACCACCCAACCCTTGGCCTCCTCAGTCTGTCACACCTCCACTACCCCAGACCAATCTCGCTCCCGTCCCACCACACGCGGCAGACCTGCCACGCATAGTTCTCCTACCGCAGGTCGTGATCAATCTAGCGTCCGACGGAACAAACAATCTTCAATTCTTTGCTGGCACTGTGGTCATCCTGGACATCGAGCATCCAGTTGCGACCGTACATACAGACGTCCTCACTCCCAAACCAGACAGCGTACGCCTTCCCACTCACGTCGTCCAAAATGCAAATACCACAAATCCAGCACGACTCACACCACTGAGGAATGTCTTTACCTCAACCGTCAACAGTCGGGGGAAGCGCCGCGCCCGTATCGGACCAATATCACGTAGAACCAGACATTCGCCTATGTGGTGTCGAAGGCTCAGAGTTTAAGGTTAAGGGAAGAGTCACCCTAGAAGGCAAACTACACAGAGATTTGCCCCCTATCCCAATTGAATTTCATGTCACTAATGACTTGCAGTTTCCCGCAGATGCCCTTATTGGTTTCTCCACCATGGCCCAACACTCCATTGTATTATTACCTGCTTGTGGTAGTACAGACATTTCTGGATTCCCAGTTTACAGTATGGAATGTCCCCGTCCTGTTCTTACGATCAAATCAGTCCTTCAGTTACCATTGTCCCGATCGCTACCAAAAAGTCCAGACCAGCCCAAACCACCACTATCATCATCTGAGAATACAGAGATCATTCTTTTACTGACTGCGAGCAAGGACATAAATTCCTCAATGTCTACTGATACATCATCTCAGCCTTCAGAAATGGCTCTTACCTCCTCTCCCGACAACACTATCGCTGACTCAGACATGTCTCAGTTACCTACCTCGCACAGTGTGAATGATCTTCTCCAACACGCAGAGACGAAACGTGCAGTAACGAATACGTGCACTATTTTGTTACCGCATGAGTTCACCAAAGTCTCTGTTTGTGTTGCCGGTGCAAAAGAAGGAGTGGATGTACTAACACTACCTGAGACGTGTTGTGTGAATGCCTTGACTTATGAGTCAGCATGGTGTACAGTCTTAGAGGACAGTTTATGCTACCTGTACTTGCTCAATGTCACAAATGCTCCACTAAAACTTAAAAGTGGTGTAAAGATTGGAGACTTCCTGGTATACCTAGCAGCCATAAAGGTTTGCCAGGATTCCTCAATTCCTACTATTCATACTGATGACAGTACGCCAGTCGGTGTATGTACTATTAACTCTACGGGATCTGCGCCGACATATTCACCCAATATGCTGTCACATCTCACTTGCACAGATTTCCCAGAAAATACGCCTCAACTCCTCGACCTTCTGACCTCGTACAGAAACGTGGTTGCCTTACCCGGTGAACCGATGGGTAGAACAGACCTTGTCAAACATACGATTGAACTACTACCAGGAACTCAACCAATTTACATACCAGCGTATCGATTTCCTCACAGCCAGAGAAAGCAGACAGATCAAATGGTACAGAACATGTTAGACCAGGACATTATTGAACCCTCCGTCAGTCCATGGAATAGCCCACTTTTCTTAGTACCATAGAAGGACGGCAACTTTAGACCAGTAGTCGACTATCGTAAGGTCAATTCTGTCACCGTTCCAGACTGTTTCCCGTTACCCGTCCTCACTGATTTGCTAGAATCCCTTGGTGAAAACAACGTAGTCTTTTCATCTTTAGACCTCCTCAGCGGGTACTGGCAGGTCGAAATGGAAGAATCCTCTCGCCCAGTTACAGCCTTTAGCACCCCTTCCGGACATTTTCAGTTTTAGAGACTCCCTCTTGGTCTGAGAAATGCTCCTTCCGTGTTCATGCGACTTATCCATTCAGTCTTCAGCGGTATGATGGGACACTCTCTTTTTGCTTACCTAGATGATATCATTGTTGTGAGTAAATCCATCCCTGACCATTTCACCAAACTCCAGCAAGTCTTTGAATCCCTCCAGCTCGCAGGCCTGAAAATCAATCTCAGTAAATGTGACTTCCTGCGGAAGAAAATCAAATTTCTAGGCCATGTCGTAGATGCACAAGGCATTCATACTAATGAGGATAAAACTAAGGCGATTATTAACTTCCCAGAACCTACCACTACCGAAGCTGTACGAAGTTTCCTGGGCCTCAGTGGCTATCATCATAAATTCATACAAGACTACGCAAAGATCGCCGCTCCTCTGACCCACTTACTCAAGCAGAATGTGCCCTTTGTTTGGACTAACGACCAGTCACAGGCTTTCCAAAAGCTAAAGACAGCTCTTGTAAATGCCCCTGTTCTAGCATTCCCTGATTATACCACACCCTTCCTTCTCTGCACAGACGCCTCAGGCACTGGACTTGGTGCCATTTTGATGCAACTCGATGAAGCATCAAGGAAGCGCGTAATAGCGTATGCTAGTCGCACCCTTACAACCGCTGAACGTAACTACAGTGTCACAGATCTCGAAGCGCTAGCGGTAGTCTGGTCCTTGAAACATTTCAGAGATATAGTCTATGGTTATCCAGTGCATATCCAAACAGACCACCTTTTACTATGTGATTTGTTCAAGAACCACAACCTAACAGGTAGGCTAGCTAGATGGTCCGTCATCATCCAGGACTTTAATCCCACTTTTCAATATGTACCAGGCAAGTTGAATGTAGTCGCAGACGCACTCTCACGTCACGTAGCAGCAGCTATAACATCACTGCAGCCCGAAGTAACTGAAAACACTACACTAACGTCAGAAGTTGTTCGAAACTTTCAGCGCCAAGACCCCATATGGTCCAAAGTCATTTATTTCCTAGAATCTGGCGATGCCTCGACCTTACCTACTCTGCCAGTATCATTAGATACGTTCATGCTAGATGATGATCTCTTGTACAGGAAAACACTACTAACAGGAAAAGACATGCCCAATCGCGAAGTATGCCAACTTGTTGTCCCCACTGCCCTGATACCAAAGGTTCTTCACATTGTTCATAATACCCCTCAAGCTTCCCATCCAGGTTAAGACTGATGCTTGCGCCAAGCACGTCTCAAATACTATTGGCCAACCATGCGCCGCGATATCAATGCCCACTGTGACTCTTGCCTCTCCTGCCACCGCCACAAAGGATCAACCGGCTTACCTGCACCTCTCTTACAATACCCAATCCCGTCACGACCATGGGAAACTGTCTCAATCGATCTCTTAAAACTCCCTCTCACGGAATCCGGCGCTGAGTACTTGTTCGTAGCTGTCGACCACTTCTCCCGCTACTGTGTCCTCGTACCCCTCTCTGACAAGACCGCGAAGAGCGTTGCACGTGCCTTTGTAGATCACGTAATTTGCCCGTTCAGTACCCCTCATACCATTCTTACTGACAACGGTACGGAGTTCAACAAGAGCCTTCTAGATTAGATCTGTCGCCGCTTTCATATCAGTAAGTGCAATGTCGTGCCTAACCATCCGGCTTCCAATGGCCTTGTAGAACGCCACAACCGAAAAATCTTAAGAGTGCCTTAGACATCTAGGCTCCCATAGTTCGTCCTGGGATGACTGGATTCCCCAAGTGGCATCCTCAATCAATAGCTCCATCAATGCATCCATTGCTGAATCTCCCATCTTCGTCCTCTTTGGTTTTGACAAGGACCTCCCATACTCTCTCTTATCCTCAAAGCCAGAACCCATCTACAACATGGATGATTATGTTAAACTAAAATTGGCCAACTTCCAGACAATCCACCAGTATGTCCAATCCACTTTGGCTTCCTCTCAGGAGGACATGCTGCAGCGCCAACATAAGTCCGCCTCTCCTATCACTATCAGTGTAGGCGATCTTGTCTTTGCTCATTCCCATACGCGTTCCTCTAAGTTGGATGACAAATTTACAGGGCCCCACCGCGTCCTCACTCAACAAGGCAACAAATTTCACCTCCGGGACCTGTTCACTAAGGACACCAGATGGGTCCACGTCGATGACTTAAAGCGTGCTAGGTCAGCAAGTTTAGTGGGGGCATGTATGCACTGGGGGGGAACATATATACATCGGGGGTAGACATATTGTGGAGGGAGTACAACCCCACACCCACACACATCTCCCCACCCCCCTTACCTCCCAGACACTCGGGAAATAAATCGGTCAGGCACTGCTGTTAAGAATTTTTGGGGTTAATTCATTTCTGTGGGTGATTTTTTTTTTTAGGCTTGAGGTTAACCACATTTTTTTTATTATTAGGCATGGGTGGTTATGTACACACACACACACACACACACACACACACACACACACACACACACACACACTTTATATACTTACGGGTAACTACAACAACAACAACAACTACTACTACTACTACTACTACCACCACCTCTCTCTCTCTAAAACACACACACACACACACACACACACACACACACACACACACACACACACACACACACACACACACACACACACACACACACACACACACACACACACACACACACACACACACACACACACACACACACACACACACACACACACACACACACACACACACACACACACACACACACACACACACACACACACACACACACACACACACACACACAATTTGAACGCCTATATTTATATGTTATGCATAATATATATTTATTTTTGTATGCCATGTAGCAGTGGTTTCCAATCGTTTCTAATTCTGACCCCCCCTCACTGAATGCCACGTTCCCTGCGCCCCCCTTCCTAAAACACTGTATATTACTGGCATAGTTGGCACATGTCAATACATATCATAGATTCTTAATTTTTGAAATTGTTTATATATTCAGATAACTAGATTTCTTATTCATATCTGAAATATTTTCTCTATATTTACAAATTAATGAATTCAATCATAATTCATAGTTTTCAAATATAAATACCCTCTTTATCAAGCCTTCGCTCCCCCCCCCTCCCAGGCAGTCCTTCGTGCGGTCCCCACAGGTTGGAAACCACTGCCATATACAACTGCATTATTTTTACAGGTATCTAAAAAGGTGCTTAATGACTATCTACCCTGAATGTGTAATTAATTAAAAGGTGAGTCTTTTTACCTGCATTATTGTGCTGTCATTTATCTCTTTATTTATCTGTTTATTTATGTATTTTTTGTGTGAACTATTGGAACTGCAAAAAATTCGACCACTTTAACCAGTCACACGTATACATTATTATTACCTCCGCCAAGGAGGTTATGTTTTCACCCTTGTTCGTTTGTTTGTGTGTTGGTTGGTTTGTGAGTAAGATTACACAAAAACTACTGGATGGATTTCCACGAAACTTGGTACAAGAATGGGTCTTGGACCAGAATAGACTCCATTAATTTAGGTGCGGATCCGTATAAAGGTGCGGATCCAGGATTTTTTTTTTCACTTTTACATTGCGAGATAGGGCGTTTCTTGACATTCTCGTAAATTTTTCAGTGAATATTGCATGTATCTTGATGAAAAAAATAATCAGGCATATTTGGGATGTTGGTATCTACGAGTGTGTACAGTTTGGCGCGGATCCATATAATATTCCGGATCTAGCGGATTTAAATATGCTTTTATAGGGGGTAGTCTTTTGCCATATTGGATTAGACTTGACTGAATGAAAAGGAACTGCATGTTGGGCCTTGGAGGAGGTATGCGCTCTACTGAGTGCCATTCTAGTGATTATATTATTATTATTATTATTACTCTGTTAATGAGGAAGGTGTATTGTGATGGAACAGGTGACTAAGGTAGATGGAAAGGTTGTTATTCATAGTATCAGAGAGAGAGAGAGAGAGAGAGAGAGAGAATGATGATGATGACAGGTGACTTAGGTAAATGGAAATTTTTATTCATCGTTTTAGCCACGATTTATCACGTTTTCTGTGTGTGTGTGTGTGTGTGTGTGTGTGTGTGTGTGTGTGTGTGTGTGAGAGAGAGAGAGAGAGAGAGAGAGAGAGAGAGAGAGAGAGAGAGAGAGAGAATTTTTTTAGGTCTATATTCTAGGTGTTTTTGGAAATATCGCAGCTCCATTTCCATTGCGACTTATCTTACATAGCTTAACACTTTCTTATATTCTCATTCTGTTTTAATATAGATATATTTTACATTATAACCACACACACACACACACACAGAAAGGAAGACACAGGATAAGTCTGTTAATAGATGGTGTTGCGAGATTTGTGGAGTGAGCAAGTGGGTTGTGGTGAGAGGAATTTAAGATTGTGAAACAGACAGTGAAAAATAGGCAAGATGGAGAGTTAGAGACTGACAAGGAGAGTGTATGTGCGTGAGGTGGAAGGGGGAAGAGGGAGGGGGAGGCCAAGGATGAGATGGAGGGATGGAGTGGAGAGGTATATGAGGGGGGGGGGGTGAGCTGGGAACAGAGCTATGAAATGGCGGGGGACAGGGCGACATGGAGGCGATTTGTTTGTGGCCACCCCTTTCGGGAATAAGGCGACTGGCAATAAATAGATAGATAGATACAAAAATTTAGGCAGTGAAATATTTGGGCAGTGAAGAATTTAGGCAGTGAAAGATGTAGACTGGTTGTGAATGAATCAGGTGTTGGATGGTGTTAGGATGAGATGTTTGGGTGCGTTGTGTGATGAGAGGAGTAAATGATAGAGGCAGTGAAAAATGCAGCCTATACTCTTTTCACTCCATCTTGGCCTAAAATTGCCATCTCTCCATCTTCAATGCTGAGTTGTGAGAGAAGATTAACATTAGGATACGGTGCTAGTCACGAAGAAGTGCTATGGAAAGGATGTAGAGCCATTTTGCTGTCTTTTTCTTCTACTGAGCTACGTGAAATAAGCTGCAAAAGACGTGAAATAAGCTGCAATAGACGTGAAATAAGCTGCAGAAGACGTGAAATAATCTGCAGAAGACGTGAAATAAGCAGCAAAAGACGTGAAATAAGCCGCAAAACACGTGAAATAAGCTGCCAAAGACGTGAAATAAGCTGCCAAATACGTGAAATAAGCTGCAAAGGACGTGAAATAAGCTACAACAGACGAAATAAGCTGCAGAAGACGTGAAATAAGCTGCCAAATACGTGAAATAAGCTGCAAAAGGACGAAAATCTGGGCCAAGTTAGAGTAAAAAGAGTATAGCTATGAATGAATATGCTGGTGAATGAAGGCTACTTGTGAATGAATCGATTGAGGGACGGTGTTGTGAATGAGGAGTGAGAATGAATCGATTAAGGGACGGTGTTGCGAATGAGGCAC
>NC_137068.1:2135000-2140000 GCF_032717465.1 Coenobita brevimanus | reverse complement strand
TACCTCTCAACTCCATCCCTCCACCTCATCCTCGGTCTTCCCCTCTCTCTCCCTTACTCCACTTCACCTACATACACCCTCTTAGTCAGTCTTTCATTCTCCATTCTCTCCACATGTCCAAACCACCTCAGTGTATTTCTCCTAATCTTCTCAACCTTCTTTCTACGGCTTAATAATCTTGTCTGGTTGCAGGAAAGCGAGAGGATAAAGTTGAAAGAGACAAAGCTGGATTTTGAAACTAGCCAACTTGGCGTTGTATTAGGATTGGCCCAGTTCTCTCGGGTGAAAGCAGACCGTCTAGAGCAGGAGAGAATGTATCTATCACTCTATCTACTGTATCTATCTGTCTATTATATGCCTAGGCTGCTTCCCTCAAAGAAAGGAAGGTAGCCGAGACAGGACGACACACTCCCAATTTACACACACACACACACACACACACACACACACACACACACACATTTATTCGTATAAGGGAGTAAGAAATAAAAAGTAAAACACACACACACACACACACACACACACATACATATTTATTCGTGTAAGAGAGTAAGAAATAAAAAGTAAAAGACACACACACACACACACACACACACACACACACACACACACACACACACACACACACACACACACACACACACACACACACACACACACACACACACACACACACACACACACACACACACACACACACACACACACACACACACATTTATTCGTGTAAGAGAGTAAGAGCTAAAAAGTAAAGGTTGGGCCTAGTTATGTCTAAGAACTTACTATAGTATTGGATGTAATATTAGACGCAGAGTATGCCTTGAGTTATAAGCTAAGAAATAACTATGATCTTAGCTGAAATATAAGATGCACCGAATATATTTAGTTATAAGCTAGGAAATAACTAACTATATCGGTATTCTTCGCTATAATCTAAGAGGCGAGGGATAGCTTGAGTTATTCATTTACCTTCCTCTGTTCTGTTATAAAAAAAAAAATAATTAATTCTTGCCTGTCATATAAGAAGCAGCGAATATTTTGAGTTATAATCTAAGGAATAACTATAATCTTAGCTATAATCTTAGAAGCAACGTGTATCTTGAGTTATAATCTAAGGAATAACTACCTGTATTTTTACCTGTAATATAAGAAGGAGCGAATATCTTGAGGGATAATTTTAGAAATAACTATAATCTTAGCTCTAATATAAGAAGTATTGAATATCTGAGTTATAATCTAAGGAATAACTATAATCTTGGCTATAATCTTAGAATCAGGGAATATTTTGAGTTATGTAAGGAATAACTACCTCAGTTCTTAGCTATAACATAAGAAGCAGCGAATGTAACTATCTAATAACTAAGAAATAACTAAGAAATAACTATAACTACCTGAGGAATAACTACCTCTATTCTCACCTGTAATATAAGAAGGAACGAATATCGAGTGGGTTAATATTCATAGTAATTAAGAAATAACTATAACTACCTGAGGAATAACTACCTCTATTCTCACCTGTAATATAAGAAGGAACGAATATCGAGTGGGTTAATTTTCATAGTAATTAGGCCCCCTCTTCTCCCTATTTTCCAATGACTTTAATCTAGACTGGAATCGAAGGGTGGAGGGAGAGGCTGGCTACTGTTTTATGAGGCTGTAGAGGGTTGGGTTTATCTTGCTGTGGAAATGAGAGGGAGATGAGGGGGAGATGACTGGGAAGTAAGAGGGAAATGAATGGAAGTTGGGTTTGTATTATCTTGCTGTGGAAATGAGAGGGAAATGAGACGGTAATGAAAGGGTAATCATCGTCATTGTCATTATCATCGTCGTCGTCATTGTTTTTTCTTTCTATTCAATATTTTCTTTCCTTCTCCTCCTCCTCCTCCTCCTCCATTTTTCAATTCTTCCTCCTATATTTTCCTTTTTCCTCTTTCTCAACACCTTACTGATGAGTCATTTCACCTCTCTCTCTCTCTCTCTCTCTCTCTCTCTCTCTCTCTCTCTCCTACACACACACACACACCACCCTTCCCACACACACACACACACACACACACACACACACACACACACACCACCCTTCCCACACACACACACACACACCACCCTTCCCACACACACACACACACACACACACACACACACACACACACACACACACACACACACCACCCTTCCCACACACACACACACACACACACACACACACACACACACACACACACACACACACACACACACACACACACACCACCCTTCCCACACACACACACACACACACAATCTCTCCCCCACTCACACCCCTCTCCCCCCACTCTCACACCCCTCTCCCCCCACTCACACCCCTCTCCCCCCACTCTCACACCCCTCCTTCACCCACACCCCCACCTCTACCACTCCCCACCCCACACCTCACCCCCAACCCACCCCCACGCAAGGCTAATGTATTCATAGTTATTATAGCCACAATTAGTCTATGTTAATTGCCTAGGATCTTTCACCATCCTGTTTTACATTCTAGAAGGAGCTGACATACTTAAGAAATCTTGTTGGTGCTGTGTGTGTGTGTGTGTGTGTGTGTGTGTGTGAGAGAGAGAGAGAGAGAGAGAGAGGGGGGGGGTGGATGTGTGTTTCTGTCTGCTTCATGTCTGTATAAAGTGTGTGTGTGTGTGTGTGTGTGTGTGGTCAGGGTTCGTAGTTATGAGGAATGCGGTGCTATCAGTAGGAGGTGTTTGTCGCATGCAGGAATGTGTGTGTGCTTTATGTGTTTGTCTGTGTGGTGAGAGAGAGATAGAGATAGATAGATAGATAGATAGATAGATAGAGAGAGAGAGAGAGAGAGAGAGAGAGAGAGAGAGAGAGAGAGAGAGTGTGTGTGTGTGTGTGTGTGTGTGTGTGGGTGTGGGTGTGGGTGTGTGTGTGGGTGGGTGTTTTTGTGTGAATATGGTCGTGAGTGTTTGTGGGTGGTGGAGTTTGGGAGAGCATTGTGTGTGTGTGTGTGTGTGTGTGTGTGTGTGTGTGTGTGTGTGTGTGTGTGTGTGTGTAGTGGTTTGCTTTGTGTCTGGTTGTGTGGGGTACTGGTTAGTGTTGGTGAATGTAAGAAGACTTTGTGTTAGAGAGAGAGAGAGAGAGTGTGTGTGTGTTTGTGTGTGTGTATGTGTATGTATGTATTTATGTGTGTGTTTTGTGTGTTTTTGGCCTGAGAATCGACTCCGCTAGAACGAAGCTCTCTCTTCATGTGCGTATTTGGGCGGAACGTGTGTGTGTGTGCGTTTTATGGCTAGTTTGTGTACGTTTTAACTTAGTATGGTGTTTTTATGTGCGTATTTACAGAGCGTCGGCTTACGTGTGGTTGTGATGCTGTTGTACACAAGATGAAGGACGTACACACACACACACACACACACACACACACACACACAGCATTGTTGTTTTTACACGCACATAATTGTTCTTATATATACAGAAGTACACATAGCATCTAAACATAGATGCACACACATACATAACATACTTAAGTGCACACACATGAATAACCCAGAGAGAGAGAGAGAGAGAGAGAGAGAGAGAGAGAGAGTCACAGCTTGTCTCCTCCGTAGGGGTTGACGTCTGTACACTCGCTGACATCCATTGTCTCTCTCTCTCTCTCTCTCTCTCTCTCTCTCACACACACACACACACACACACACACACACACACACACACACACACACACACACACACACACACACACACACACACACACACACAGGTTGACATCCTCACAGTCTGCAACATCCATCCTGCAACACCCACACCCACACCCACACACACACACACACACACACACATCCATCCCGCGTCCTATCACTACGAAACATGAAACTCCGAACATAGTGCCTGTAACATGAGAAGAGTTTCAGTACCTCTCGCTCTTGATCAACGAGGAAGATTGGAGTGAGAAATAGGCAAGGTGGAGGCAAGATCGGCTGAGAAATACAGTGGTTAGGTGGAAGATTTAGGTGGTGGAGTGGTGGGTGGAGGTGGGTGGAGGGGAGAGGAGGATTGGGTGAGGAATACGGATGCTTGGAGTAAGAGTGGGTGAGACTGTGCAAGGTGGATGTAAGATTTGGTGTGGGAATGGAAGTGAGGGAGGTGTGTGTGTGTGTGTGTGTGTGTGTGTGTGTGTGTGTGTGTGTGTGTGTGTGTGTGTGTGTGTGTGTGTGTGTGTGTGTGAGAGAGAGAGAGAGAGGGGGGGGAGGGAGAACTTAAGAGAAATCGTGTAAAATGAGCTACAAGAAAATACTAGAGTTGTCCCTACTAGGAGAGGAGCTAAGAGTCTTTTTAAATACAATCCCACATTCCACCCTACGTTTCAGATAGGATCACTTCATTTAACTTTATTTCGTTCCTTGAATATCTGATAAGGAAAGTAACATGGAAAGTAGTTTTTTGTGTTTATTTTCATTTTATTTAAGTCCTCCCTCGCCCCTACTCCCCGTTTTCTTTCGTCTGTACGCACGGTTAGACTACGCTCTCTCTCTCTCTCTCTCTCTCTCTCTCTCTCTCTCTCTCACGCCCCTACTCCCCGTTTTCTTTCGTCTGTACGCTCTCTCTCTCTCTCTCTCTCTCTCAGAGCAAGAATAAAGATAATTTTTTAGACTGACAATTGATAACTGATTGAAGAACTTAGAGAGAGAGAGAGAGAGAGAGAGTTAACTGTGTGTACGTGTGTGGTAAAATCAACACCCCCTTGACAGACATATGTGCGTTTTTCCTGCCCTTACCTACAGAGTCACAGTCGTTATCAAAAGTTTGTCTACAAGGTATTCGCTACAGTGAGGAAAAAAATATATCCTTCTCTCTCTCTCTCTGCTAGGTCATAGAGAGGGCCGCCTTCACGTGGTGGCACTGATATAACCAGGCGGCTCCACTGCCTTGTTATACACACGTCCCTCAGCTCCCTTCTTATCCCCCGAAAGGACGATGGCAGAAAGCAGTAGAGCCTGCAGTTTATGGGT
>NC_137068.1:2127500-2130000 GCF_032717465.1 Coenobita brevimanus | reverse complement strand
GTGAGATAATCCCCCAAAACGACAGGGTGAGCGAAAAAATAAAAAAGAAAAGAAAAGAAAGATAGTATAGTCTCCCACGGGCTCTGAAGAAAACGGAATATTCAAACTATTTTTACAATGTTCGTGTGGCGTGGTTAATGGTTTTATGAGAGAGAGAGAGAGAGAGAGAGAGAGAAATACAGAAGAGGAAGAGGATGGATCAGAGAGAGAGAGAGAGAGAGAGAGAGAGAGAATACATAAGAGGAAGAGACTGGATCAGAGAGAGAGATAGAGAGAGAGAGAGGATATAAATGTCAGAGAGAGAGAGAGAGAGAATACATAAGAGGAAGAGACTGGATCAGAGAGAGAGAGAGAGAGAGAGAGAATATATAAGAGGAAGAGACTGGATCAGAGAGAGAGAGAGAGAGAGAGAGAGAGAGAGAGAGAGAATACATAAGAGGAAGAGACTGGATCAGAGAGAGAGAGAGAGAGAGAGAGAGAGAGAGAGAGAGAGAGAGAGAGAGAGAGAGAGAGAGAGAATACATAAGAGGAAGAGACTGGATCAGAGAGAGAGAGAGAGAGAGAGAGAGAGAGAGAGAGAGAGAGAGAGAGAGAATACATAAGAGGAAGAGACTGGATCAGAGAGAGAGAGAGAGAGAGAGAGAGAGAGAGAGAGAGAGAGAGAGAGAGAATATATAAGAGGAAGAGACTGGATCAGAGAGAGAGAGAGAGAGTGAGAGAGAGAGAGAGAGAGGATATAAATATGTGTCAGAGAGAGAGAGAGAGAGAGAGGATGGTGGAGGGTACAAGACAGGTGAGGTGAAGGTGACAATGGGGGAGGGGGAGGGAGGGAAGGGAGGGGAGGGGAGGGGAGGTGGAGGGGGAGGGGGTATTTTTCATGGGAATCCTCCTCCTCTCAGGTAGGTTTCATGTACTGATTTATTACCTCTCTCTCTCTCTCTCTCTCTCTCTCTCTCTCTCTCTCTCTATCTCTCTTTCTCTCTCTCGAGGCCAAGGTTAGAGAGAATAGTGTTGCGTTGTGTGTGATAATGTTACTAGATATGGTAGTCGTGGTAGTTGTGGTAGTTGTGGTGGTTGTGGTGATTGTGGTAGTTGTGGTGGTTGTGGTGATTGTGGTAGTTGTGGTGGTTATGGTAAAGGGGTTGGTGATGGCGGTGACTGGTGGTAGTTGTGGTAGTGGTGATGGTTATGGTGGTGGTGGTAGCTTTGATAGTTGTGGTGGTAGTGGTGGTAATTGTGGTGGTTGATGTTCGTGGTTGTGGTAGTGTTATTCGGTGTGGTAATTGTGGTGGTTGGTGGTGTTAGTCGTTGTGGTAGGGACTGTGTGGTTGGAAGTGGTAGTTAGGATAAGGTAGAGGATTTAGAAACAGGAAATATATAAGATTATAATATTAATATGAGAGAGGGGAGTGTGAGATGGGGGGGAGGGCAGTGAAATGGCGGGGGATAGGGCGACATGGAGGCGATTTGTTTGTGGCCACCCATTATGGGATTAAGGCGTCTGGTAATAGACAGATAGATAGATGGATAGATAATATTATGAGAGAGGGGAGTGTGAGATGGGGGGGAGGGCAATGAAATGGCGGGGGATAGGGCGACATGGAGGCGATTTGTTTGTGGCCACCCATTACGGGCTTAAGGCGTCTGGCAATGGATAGATAGCATTTCCTTCGATCTGAAAATATCCCTAACCCCTTTGAGCTCAGCCTCCAGACATCTCAAAATGAACGGGTCTTGAATTTGGCTCTCTTTTGTATTGTTTTTTTTTCTTGGAAGGAACGGTTTGCGGGCTCCTGGCCTTTGGTTCCTTCTTTCTTGCATAAAAAAAAATGGTGATGACCAGGTGTAGTCAGGGGGGAGGGTTGATTTGACTAGCAACCAAGGAGATTCGTTTCTACCTTGTGACTAAAAGATAACTTAAATTGGAAAGAGGGAATATTGAGGTGTGTGTGTGTGTGTGTGTGTGTGTGTGTGTGTGTGTGTGTGTGTGTGTGTGTGTGTGTGTGTGTGTAGTCCTTTTACCTTAACTTGGCCTAAAATTACCATCTCTCCATCTTGAATGCTCCCGTATGGCAATAGAATATGATCCTAGTCACGAAGAAGTGCTGTGGAAAGGATGCAGAGCCGTAGTATTGCCTTTTTCTGCCATTAATTTTCGTGAAATAAGCTGCATAAGGACGAAAATCTGGGCCAAGTTAAGGTGAAAGGTGTATAGGTGAGTTCTTCTTTTAGTAGTGATGGTTGTGGAGAGGGTAGTAGTGATGGTGGTGGTGATGATAGTGGTGGTGATGGTGGTGGTGGTGGTAATGATCATAGTAATAGTGAGCGATGGTGGTGGTGATAGTGGTGGTGATGTGGTGGTGATAGTGGTGATAATGATTGATAATATAAATAGTATAGATGACATTGATAGTAGCAGTGGTGAAGGAAATGGTGATGGTACTTTAGATAGTGGTGATTGTGGTGATTGTGGTGGTGATGTGGTGGTGATAGTGGTGAC
>NC_137068.1:2112500-2117500 GCF_032717465.1 Coenobita brevimanus | reverse complement strand
TCGAGTCATCAGCATAAGAGTGTATTGGGTTGTGCGTGACAGATAGGAGGTCATTTAGCCTACTGTATATGAATGAGAAAGAGGGTTGGCGCCAAAACTAATCCCTGAGGTACGCCAGCATAATGAAACTGAGAATCAATACCATTTCCCATGACCCGTATACTTCTATTATGAAGGTAAGAAGAAATGAGAGGAACCAGTGATGCAAGGCCATAGTGTGACATCTTAGACAATTAGGCCTGGTGCCATATATACTCTGTCAAATGCTCTTGGAATATCATGTGCTATTGTGTGTTTCACCGTGTTGGTCTGTTGTTTTGTTAATCTTGCAACATTATCAACCTTGCAACGTGTTATTATCAAGCGTGCAATGTTCTTATCAACCTTGTAGCATGTTCTTCCTTGCAACGTGTTCTTATCAACCTTGCAACATGTTATTATCAACCATCCAACGTCCTTATCATCCTTGCGACGTGTTCATCTATGCAACGTGTTCTTATCAACCTTGCAACATGTTATTATCAACCATCCAACGTCCTTATCATCCTTGCAACGTGTTCTTCTATGCAACGTGTTCTTATCAACCTTGCAACGTTCTTATCATCCTTGCAACGTGTTCTTCTATGCAACGTGTTCTTATCAACCTTGCAACATTATCAACCTTGCAACTTGTTCTTATCAACCTTGCAACATTATCAACCTTGCAACATGTTCTTATCAACCTTGCAACGTGTTCTTTTCAACCTTGCAGCCTTATCAGTTGCAACATGTTCTTAACCTTGCAACGTGTTATCATTATTGCATCATCCCGTCCTTATCAATCTTGCAACGTGTTCTTAACCTTCCACCAGCTTTGCAACATGTTTCTTATTAGCCTTGCAACGTCTTATCAACCTTGCAGTATGTTCTTATCAACTTTGCAACCCGCCACTATCGCCCATGCAACATCCTCTTATCAGTTTTACATCCAACGCTCATCATTTGTGCAGTACACACACACACACACACACACACACACACACACACACACACACACACACACACACACACACACACACACACACACACACACACACACACACACACACACACACACACACTTGCGTAAGATCCAGGCTTAGGTAATAGGGTTTTGAGAGAGGGCGACTAAAATCCGTAGAGTTTTGTGGAAGTTTGTTACTAAGGGAGACCAGGAGAATATTGAAGACTGGAGGTGTGTGTGTGTGTGTGTGTGTGTGTGTGTGTGTGTGTGTGTGTGTGTGTGTGGTTTCTTGTATATCATTTACATCATCATTTTCACTAGTATGTGGGGTGAAAGCGTACATGTTGTATAATTTACACACACACACACACACACACACACACACACACACACACACACACACACACACACACACACACACACACACACATTTATCCCTCTGTCTCTCTCTCTCTCTCTCTCTCTCTCTCTCTCTCTCTCTCTCTCCCTCTATTTACACACCTCATTTACACAGACCTCCCCACCTCGTTTGTTTTACGGCGTCCACTATGCTCTTTGTCTCACTACTAACCCCCTCCACAAAAATCTCAGAGCTTATAAAGAGACTGGACCCCTTGTTGTGTTGTAGGGGGGTTGTGGTGGGGGTTGGAGGGGGTTTGGAGGAGTTGGAGGCAGGTAGGAGGAGGAGGGGTTGGGTTTGTGGTATGGGGATATTGTGGTGTGGTGGTGGTGTTATTGTGGGGGTTTGTGGTGGGGTATGGAGGGGTTGGGGAGTAGGTAGGATGAGGAGGGGTTGGGTTTGTGGTAGGGGAATATTGTGGTGTGGTGATTTTGTTAGCGTGGGGGGTTGTGGTGGGGTTTGGAGGGGGTATGGAGGGGTTAGGAGGAAATAGGGGGAGGAGGGGTTGGGTTTGTGGTGGAAGGATATTGTGGTGTGGTGGTTTTGTTATTGTGGGGGTTGTGGTGGGGTATGGAGGGGTTGGGTTTGTGGGAGGGGTTGTGGTGGGGTTTGTAAGGGTTGGGAGCGGGTAGGGAGTCGCCTGGGTAAGATAGGGCCACCACGTGAAGGCCTCTCTCTAAAGCGCCTTATCGTGAGGTTATGGCGCCACACCAGCCTCTTCTCTCACTACTACGATGCCGACTGTTCAACGGATCGAACCCGGGATCCGAAAAATCAACACCATCCATCTCACCATCCCTCGTTATCAGTCTCCCTCGGCACACACCCTACCCTCCTTCTGTTTACTTATCGTCACGTGTAGATAAGAGTCATTTTACCCTTATCTCAGAGTGGATTTTCGACCATACGTAAAATTACAATAGAGAATATTTTTGGCATATACCTTCAATAATATTCAGTAAAAATATTGATAATTCTTCTCTACTCCTTTCACTTTAACTTGGCCCAGATTTTCGTCTTTCTGAAGCTAATTTTCACATAGTGCCAGAAAATACTACGGCTCTACGTCCCTTCCATAGCACTTCTTCGTGACTAGCGGATTATTCGTGCGTTAATCCTTTTGATATAACTTGAGTGTGTGTGTGTGTGTGTGTGTGTGTGTGTGTGTGAGAGAGAGAGAGAGAGAGAGAGAGAGAGAATTTTTTGCATCAAGGTACAGACGAACCAGTATCTTCCCAAAATCGAACGAATACTTATGGGAAAAATCACCCCATCTGAAAAACACACTGGTAAAGATACGGATTTTCAATGTATTTCGTCTGTTGTACTTTTTCTTGGGACAGAACTGGGAAAATAAGGTGTTTCTTTGAGTGTGTGTGTGTGTGTGTGTGTGTGTGTGTGTGGGTGGGTGGGTGGGTGGGTGGGTAGGTTTGGGTGTGTGTATGTGGGTGGGTGGGTGGGTGAATGGGTGGGTGTGATTGTGAATGGGTGGTTGGGTGGGTGACTGGCTAAGTATGTGTGTGTGTGTGTGTGTGTGTGTTTGTGTGTGTGTGTGTGAACGCTGTATTAAAGAATGGAGGTGATGAAGAGAGAGAAAAAGAACAGTGTGTGTCGTGTGTATTTGTGTGTAGGTTAGTAGTGGGGTGTTGAAGGTCATGGTGTGTGTGTGTGTGTGTGTGTGTGTGTGTGTGTGTGTGTGTGTGTGTGTGTGAGAGAGAGAGAGAGAGAGAGAGAGAGAGAGAGTACTAAGGTCGATGGAGTGTAAAGCTTTGACTCTTACTACTCTGTGTGTGTGTGTGTGTGTGTGTGTGTGTGTGTGTGTGTGTGTGTGTGATCTTCTTCATTATTTCTTTATTATTCTTTACTGGTTATGATTATTTGTTTTTATCATTTATTTCCTTATATTTCTTCCTTTTTCCTTTCTCTAGTCTCCTTGTCCCTTTCTATACTCCATTCACTTCAACTTGGCGTAGATTTTCGTCCATTGGCATTGGATTTCAAGTAACTCAATGGGAAATACTACAGCTCTCCATTTTTTCATAGCACTTCTTCGTGACTAGTATCGTATTCTAGTGCTACTATGTTATTTCAGATTATGCACACGTCACTCCTCCTCCTCTTTTCCTACTTCCCTCCTTCCTTCCTTAGTTTCCCTCTTCTTTCCGTCCTCTCCTCTCTTTTCCTCTTTCCTCTTATTTTTCTCCCCCTCTCCTTCTCCTCCCTGCCCTTCATCTCCCTCTTCTCTCTCTCCCTCCCTCATACCTTCCCCCTCTCCTTCCCTCACCCTCCCTCCCCCTCTCCCTCATTTCCCCCTCCCTCTCCCTCCCTCTCGTCCCCCTCTCTCCCACCCCCTTCCCCTCCCCCTACACAACCCCCTTCTCTCTATCTATCGGGTAGTAACAGAAAAATGGATTGATTACGTACCGATAACACGATAAGATAACACAGCCCAATAAGGTGACAAGGTATGGCTGCTAAGGTGCTGTCTATCTATCTAATATCTATCTATCTACCAAGTCTGTCTATCCCTTCCCTAAAAGACTCTCTCTCTCTCTCTCTGCTCGTGTGTGTGTTTGTGTATCTATTGCGTTTTTCGTTTTATCGTCTAATCTCTTATCGTTTATCTTATCTCGTGCCTGAGGCCTTCAAGGATACTGCGCTCCCTCTTGCACTGTTGTCGTGAGAGGCGCTGGGTGTAAACATAGAGGCGTCGTGGGCTTTGCAGACTCCCTCGCCAGCGGTTTAGGAGTTTGGGCCGAAAGGAAGCTATTAGCATCTGTCTATCCATGTCTGTCTATCTAGCTAAATCTATCTATATGTCTAACTCTGTCTGTCTTTATATCGATCTACCTACCTGTCTACCTACCTACCTGTCTGTCCATCTATCTTTCTGTCTATCTATCCATCTGTCTATAGCTACGTGGAGGCGATTTGTTTGAGGCCACCCCTTACGGGATTAAGGCGTCTGACAATAGACAGATAGATTTATGCAGAGTATGGGGATATTGGAAGGATTTCTGTAGCACGGACAATATAAGCAAAATAAATCGCTTAGGAAGTGGTGTTAGGGAGCTTCCTTAACTGGAGAGGGAGGCCAAGGATGAGATGAAGGGAGGGAGTGGAGAGGTATATGAGAAAGGGGGGGGTGTGAGCTGGGAGCAGGGCAATGAAATGGCAGGGGACAGGGCGACATGAAGGCGATTTGTTTGTGGCCACCCCTCACGGGATTAAGGCGTCTGGCAATAGATAGATAGATAGACAGATAGATAGATGGATAAGGGGCTTAATAAAATCGTCTGAAAGTACCTAGAATAAATCAAAAGAAAGATTGTGTTAAGGATGAAATTAATGACGTGGGTAAGTAGGAATAATTTGTCTGCCTTGTCATTCTCTCTCTCTCTCTCTCTCTCTCTCTCTCTCTCTCTCTCTCTCTCTCTCTCTCTCTCTCTCTCTCTCTCTCTCTCTCTCTCTCTCTCTCGTTATTTTTGTATGTGTTAATGTTTAGCCAACTTACTGCCCCACTTGTCATTTCTCTCTCTCTCTCTCTCTCTCTCTCCCTCCCCACTTTTAGCCACTCGCGACAAACAAGCATCTCTCATATTGTAGTCATTCTTACTC